>NC_090445.1:642397534-642751290 GCF_031143425.1 Pleurodeles waltl
CCTTGATGCCTGATGAGCTAAGAGATAGGCGGGAAGAGTAGGACCTGAAGTTGCAGTTAGCACGCCTAGCTGTTGAGGAGAGAAGGGTTGAGGTATAGAAGGCCTTAGTACAGGAGAGGATGGCAGAGAGGGCCTTTGCCAGAGAAATACTTGCTCTAGAGTGCTGTCTGAAGGTTCTGGACTCACCAGCACTGAAGGTGGAGTCCAGTGGTGGCAGCAATGTAGAGTGCTGTAGTAAAGATGTTCCTCATATACCGATAGATCTGGTACCTAGGTTCCAAGAGGGGGATGACATACATCAGTGGTTAAAGGAATATGAGAGGGCTCTGGTAGAGTGCAGGACCCCTGAGAAGGATGGGGGGACTGGCCTAGGGAGCTTTATTCCTAAGGAGGGGAGGGATGCCCTACTAACTCTAGAAGAGAGTGACAGGGAGGGGTACTCCACTGTAAAGAACGCACTGATTGTAAAGCATGGTTTCTCCCCTGAGGAATACAGAAAGAGGTTCAGGGGCGGTAAGAAACTGTCCCACCAGTCTTGGGAGGAGTTTGTGGAGGATTGCTGCATTGCACAAGATGGATGGGTGAAGGGTGGCACAGTAAATAATTTTGAAGGGCTGTTTAATCTGATTGTCAGAGAGCACCTGCTTCCTTGTTGTTTTTCAAAGTCATGCCAACACTTGTCAGCGTGTGAGCTCTCTGACACCAGGGAGCTTGCAAAGGAGATGGACTTATGGTTGCGTACCAGAGGGTCTGGTGTGGCATTAGGGGATGTTCCTAATGAGAGTGGTCTAGGTGTTTCCCACCCAGGTGTGGTGGGAAAGGCTTGTGTCCCAGGTAGGTCCCAGTGTAATGAGAGGGGTTCAGGATCCCATGTCTTGTCTCAGAGGAGAGGGAGTGGGGGCGGGCTGTGTCCCAGGATATCCGAGACCCGGTCTCATAGCTTGGTCGGTTCCATGAGTGGATGCCAGGAAAGGATCCTAGCCTGCACCGTAGGGCCAGCTGCTCAGAGGGATCCCACTTTGCCAGTAGAACTTGGGCGGGTGGCTGGTGAAAGCGTTCCTCTGGTTCCATTGTCTGGTAGTCTGACTCCAGAGTGGAGGAGGTGGAAATCCAGGCATAGGGTTGAGAGGGGGCTGCAGGCCCCAGTAAAGAACCTGGAGGCTTAGGGGTCAGCTATGAGAGCAGAGCCCCCCAGGAATGACCTTGGTGAGACCATTTCTGGGCTGGGGGGAATCCAGACTCTGTCAGATCGGCAGAGGTCAGGAGACCTGCGCCAGCCAGACTCTTGTGTAGCCCTTGGGGAAGGTGTTTCCCTTGTGGGGGGTAGGTGTGCCCCCCAGGAAGTCCTGGTGCGCCAGCCAATGGTTCAACCGCAGGGTGGTGACTCTGGGTTGGATGCTCAGGTACAGGGGGTAAACTCTGATCTGGTAGTGGGTAGGTTTGCTCCCACAGAAGTCCTGGTTCTCTGGGCAATGGTCCAGCTAAGGGTGTCGTCCCTGGACTCGATGGGCAGGTTCAGAGGGTAAACTCTGACCTGGTTGGGGGGGTGGTTAGTGTGCTCAACCCCGTGTGAAACTTCTGGTGGGTTCTCCCAAGGTAGGGGGACGCAGGACTCTGGAAGTGGGGTTCAGGGGGGGGGAATCACACCCCGGACCCTGGTTCAACACAAGGGTGTCGTCCCTAGGTTGGGAGGTCAGTCGCCAGGTAGTGATCCTGGGCTGGCGAGAGAGTTGTGCAGGACTGCTGTACCCAGCACCCTGGCAAGTGTGGATTCTGGTGATACCCCTCCTAGGAGAGGAGAGCAGGATCCTAGAAGGAGGGGTAGAGGGAGGAGAGCCTCACCTCTAGCCCCTGTGGAACCTATGAGTACGGACCTTAGGTTGGTGGATCAGTGGCAGGGTAGATTACAGCAGGGGTGCGTGCCACCCCCCCACCCACAATTGTCAGGGAGGCCCCCACATTGCGCAGAGGAGCGCCGGGGGCCCCTTCTTTGTTCTTCTAGGTAATGGAGGTGCCAGCTTCATCAAACCAGGTACTTTTAAAGGACCAATATATTTATAATCCAAGTTCTTTCTAAAGGCTTTTGCTGATTGGTATATTGCCTGCCTTTTGAAGATGTTTTTACATGTGTGTGCAAATGTTCCTTTTATGGACATGACTTGCTGATATCTATTTTGATGACTTGCCATATGTTTCTAATGTTCCTACTATGGGCGTTTTATGATATTCCTATGACAAGTACTTTGGTGTAATAACGTGTTTCCTGACTACTGCTTATGTTGCAGAATACCGAGTAACCTGTGTGTTATGTGTCACTACTGCTAGTTTGCAGAGTAACTAATGTGTAATGTCCTGACAACTGCAAAGGTAGCAGGATAGTACTGATATGTGATGTTTGGTCTAATAAACATTTCTAACAGTCCCCCACCCTATGCCAGTTTTACAAACTGGCACAATGGTACCATTGCACCAGTTTCTAAACCCTTGCACCACATCACACCTGCGCCAGGTATAATTTATGCAAGGGAGGCATTCCCTAACATGGAGGTCCTTCGAAATGGCGCAGTGAACTATTCAAGATCGAATCATTCTAGTGTCATTTTTAATGCCCGCTCAAGGGCAGGCGTTAAAGTGAGGCTATGCTTTGTTCTACGGGCCTCCATGCGCTTTGCTAGACTAGTGTCAACATTTTTCACACTAGTCCAGCAAAGCGCCACAACTGCATCGAAAATTTTGATGCAGCTTAGCTAACAAGCGTCATGGTGTGCTGTATTGTAAATGCAGTGCTACCATGGTATTTGTAAGGGAGTGCAGAGCGGTGCAAGAAAATGGTTGCACCAATTTCTTGTAAACAAGGCTCATAGTTGGCACATGGGACAACCCTCTGAAGATGTCGACGAAGGATAGGGAATGTGGCCTATGTGTGGTCTGATCCATGTAATGCATGTACTTACACCCATGTACACTGTAAACATACATCGGACACGGGGAAAGAGAGAAATGTGTGAAACACAAACTTACACAGTCAACACAGCAACCCATATGCTTAGGAAAGTTGATTCCCAATAGACACCATACACTTATAAAATTCTTGCAGACCATGTGTTGGAAAAAATGATGCTTTGCCCCAATGCCAAAAATTGATGCATGCCTTGCGTGCGTCAAAACGTCCTCTCTTTGTTCATCATGCATCCTCAAAAATCCATGCATAGGCCTGGAGTGAAAAAAAAAATAACACATTGGCCGAAAATGTGGCACAGCAGCCCAGGAAGTGATGCAATGGATCAGCTACATAGCTAAGCAAGAACTGCAAAGTTACTTTCATTTTCTCTTACAATAACTGTCTTTTTGTCTGTAGTTGAGAGAGGTAGTGTGTTGTTTGAGCTGTGTAGAGGTATGCTGTTAGAGGAGTATTTTGTGCTCTCTTCAGTCTCTGTTGTGTCCCTGGTGTCTGTTTGCTCCTGTCTATTTGTAGTTTGTATTGTTTTAAGTGTGTATTAGCGGGTGTTCGTCCTTTGGGGTAGTTTAGTCTGTTGGGGTAGTTGGGGGTAGTTTGATGTACTTTTTATTGATCTTAGGGTTATTTTGGGTAGGGTGGGGACATGTCAGGGAAGGCAAGGGTCTGCAGGATGATTTCAGAGGAGTTTGGTGGCTTTGTCTGGCTAGTCAAATAAGGGGACAAGGATATCTAATGATTGTTATATTTTACATAGTTATGGACATGTGATGATAAGTGATGCAGGAGTAGTATGAGTCGTAGCTGAGTGTGTGCTCTGAGTAATGGCAGTGCTGAGAACCACTACACTCAGCTTGCCTTGAAGAATCTTTGGGTAGTAAATCATTTGAAAGCCAGAAGCAATGTATGGTACCTTCATATATGTGTGCATGTCAGCCTGGATTACCAATGTATGACATTGAGATATGTTCAATGATCTATTTGAGTTGCCAAAAGCATTAGGCTTTTATGGCCATTTGCAAGCCATGTGTATTGTGCAATATGTGACCACTGTGTTCATTGTGCAACATAGACAGTGCAATGTCTCATATTATTTCTTGCAGGTGGTCCCCGGCCTTACACGAGTGGAAAGGTTGACAGCTTCAAAGACCCAATGCTACCAGTGAGTGTCATCCTGTATGTGTAAAGGCTAGTGCACGGACTGTGTGTGAGGTTCTATCCTGTGTGCAATGCCATGTACAAAGTGCATATATACAAAGTCAAACTCCATTTGCTATGCATGTTTATGGACAGGAAGGGCGAGGTTCACCACTGGATGTGCATTTGGATTTGACTTGTGTCAAGGAGGTTCAGATTGCCATGCTGAGAGGCCACCAATTTGCTGGCATGGGCAAGAAGAAATGACCACAATGCCAGGAGCTGTGAACATATGTTGTAGTGGACTCATGAGTGAACATGGTAGGGCACTGGGGACCTTATTTACAAGTCCCTTGCAGTGCCGATGTGTCACTTTTCTATGGGAAAAAGTGATGTACAAGCTGCGTGAGGTGCTTGTAAATGAGCCCCTGGATACCTCCGTAAAGCTGGTCATATGCACAGATGGACTGTTGTCACTTACAGTGCAATCCATATCTGATTTGCCTGGCTAGCCCAACATGGGGGCTTATTTACAAGCCCAGTGGCGCAGTCTGGTGCAGCAAGGGGCTTGCTGTGCTGCCCTGCCCCGCCAGAAAAGGGAAGAAATGCTGCATAAGTACAAGATATGGCACATTTCTGTCCCCTCACCCTGTGCTTGGGCACAAATTGGGGCCTCGTGCCAACACAGCCACTCTTAAACCATGGTGCAAGGATGCCAGCATTGTGGGGATGATTGTTTTTGTACAAGAATGGACACCTTCCTGCACATAAACTATCACACAAGGTGTCTTCCTCTTACTATGTGTGTTGCATTCTGCAGCAGACATAGAAGGAGAGAAAAGGGGAAAAATTAAGAACCACTCAACATCCAACATACAGAGTCTATGCCACCTCAGAGGTTGAGTGGGCATAAGATTCATTCCCAGACTTGCAAAATCTGGGAATGTGTCAGGTGCCTAATCTTAGCCTGGGAACTCACCCAGCAACACCCATAGAATGCACCTTTCACGCTGTTTCATGCATGAAAGGGGTCTATATTTACAAGGCAGTGAAAAATCAAGGTAACTGGTTTGGCATTGCCTTGTAAATAAAGGAAGCCCCACTGTGCCATTGGACGGTCTATGAAATGATGTTCCTGTGGCACAGTGTGTGGGTAGGGCAAGTAAATGAGGCCCCTGGTGTTTGATTCACAAGACAGTGCTGGCACTAAGAACATGTTGCAGAGGCACAGGTTCTAACACATCTATGCAGGCTTGCAATGTGGGCTTCTCAATCATGTTCCTGCTCTGTGTGCCACAGGAACACCACAGAAAATAATGTATGCCCATGACTGAGAACCGTGTGATAACAGACCCTATGATGAGCAGGACAGTAGTTAACATGACACACTTGGAAATGATCTTGTTTTGGCCACGCATGAGTTGTGATACCACATACTTGATGTTCCATAAACCAACATTGCTATTCCCTGTCAACCTCAGAGATTGGGAAATGTGTGCTAGACTAGAGGGATGTCCATACAATGGTGAAAAATGACATGCAAATTCCCAAATCATCTTCACATAATGCTGGCCCTGATATTCCACAGGATGTGATGAAAACAGGTTCCTGAAATGATCTGCTTTTGCCATTGCTGTTCCAAGATCTCTGTGCAGATGCGATGTAGGGCATGCATGCACTCACCGAAGAGATGGCTATGCTACATGCTGGTTTGCAGCAAGGTGACGTGAATTGTGGGCACATATGCAGAGGCAATGGGCTGCATAATGGGGGACCTGTATAGCTACTCGAAGAATATGCTAGGAGTCATGGCATAGCCCGACATGTACTGATATGAGAGGCTATAGGAGTAGCTTCATGCATCTCTAGGTGATGAGAGTGAACTATCCGCCCTCCATAGTCACATATGGTACCTGGCACATGTAGATTCCATGGAGCAGTGTATCCAGATACAGGTCCTTGCCAGATAAGGCCTATAATGTTGTGTGACATGCCATCTGTCTCACGGTCTTTGCTCAGATGACTTTCCAAAAGGAAAAAGGATTCATGGGCAATGGAGTATGAAAAATTTACATTCATGGGCAATACAACATGATGGATATGCCTTGCCATCGTCATAAGGAAACAATCATTATAGCAATAGTCAATGAAGACATGGTAATTCACAGATGTCTTTAGACGGGCTATTGCTAGTGTGTAACTGTAGCTTCAGCTTTGTACCTTGAGCAAGACTGATATGGAGAAGATGGGTAGTGAGCAGTTGTATGTTCAGTTTGCCCTTCCAGATGTTATTGTGATATGTGATGTGCATCATGTGGTGACTGCAGATTGTGTTTACATGACATGATTGATGTTCCTTTACTAAATAAATCTTTGTCTGACATGTATTCTTACTTTTTTCTCAGGACACATGAGGCTATCCCAGAGACATGCCTTTGAAAAGAGAAATGACAGGTACAATCACATACACCAAGTGAAGAAAACTTTCAGGAAGATTGGCAAAATATAGAAGAGTGTACAGGCATTGGGGTTATGGAGTGCCTTCACCCAAGGGGCACCCGCAAGGGTTCAGGACACATCCACCCAAAGACACCATGGAAAGACTTGGGCCACCAACAGAGGTGGGCATGCAGGGTCAAGTACATCTATGTCAACAGCACTACCGACTGCCCCAACCCCAGCACAGCAACTAGGACTGGCCCAGTGGACTGAATTTCAGAAGGACATGCTCCAGGAGATGGTGGATTTGAAGCTTAGGATTGCAATGATAGAACACCATCAGGCGGAGATGATGGGGTTGCTACGTTCCATCCAAGCCATTGTGAGCCTTGAGAAGCTGACTGGCCTATTTTCTTTTACATCCTTTGCCCTTGTATATCGTTGTTTTAATGTTGGGTTTTTTAGCTAGTTAGTGTTAGGTAATTTAGTGCAGTGTAGGCAAGTTTTAGGAAATAGTTGTTTTTATTAGGGATGGGTTATTTTTGGGGGGTTTCCTTTGGGTGGTTTTAGGGAGGGGCTACGGTTTTAAGTGTTAGAAAAAAATACAAAAACAAAAAAATGCAAAAACCTATAAAAAATACCCAAAAATATATATATATTTGTTTCGGCATAGATGTTTAGTTATTTTCTAGGTTAGGTGTTTAGTTAGGTGTAGTTGCTGTTGCCCTTGTCTATCAATGTGTTTTAAGGGGGGTGGTTTGTGTATGTCATTTAGCATTAAGGGGCTTATTTACAAGTCCCTGTGGCTCAGGGTGGCACTGCAAGTGTCTTGCTGTGCCGTCCTGTGCCACCGGTAAAGGGCAGAAATGCACTGTGTCTACAAGATACAGCGCATTTCTGTCCTCCCTGCGCTGGAGCTAAAGTCAGCTGCCTAGCGCCAAAGCAGGCACCCTGGCACCATAGTGCAAGGATGCTTGCATTGTGGGGAATGATTGTTTATTTGCAGGAAGGTGTCCCTTCACTGCTTGTCACCCCCATGGCCCGCCTCTTTACAAAAAAACAATAATAATGTATTATTGTTTTATTTATAATGGTCTGTAACTCCTGCTGCTGGTGGGGGGTGCCGCTCCTCCACCAAAGCAGAGGAGCTGCCCCTGGCCTCCCATGACTGGGGTGTTGTAGGTACTGAAGGGAATGAAAGTATTTCTCCCCGTTATATCCTACCCCTCAGGTGGCGTAGGACTTTGATGCATTCCCAGCCTTGTAAATCTGGGAATGTGTCAAATTCCTTCAGGTTCCATGGGTGTTGCATGTGAACACCCCAAGCAACACCCACAGAATGTCCATTTGACACAGTGTTATGCGTGAAAGGTGTCCATATGTGCAAGGCCATGAAAAGCAATGCAAAGTGGCTTTACGTGGCCTTGTACATTTGGGCTGGCACACTGCGCCACCGGAGGTAAATGTGAGGTAAATGTGGAATGATGCTGCACTTCAGACAATGCAGACAGAGAGGTGATGGTTGTGGCCTGGGATGTGCTAATTGTGTGAAGTCAGTGCACATAACCTCTGTTTGCTGTTTCACCATGAGTGTGCCAGCATACTACACCCTAGGCTCTCTGAGGAGGAGCTCAGGGTCATGGTGGAGGAAATTGTCCGGGTAGAGCCACAGCTACTCGTAGCACAGGTGCAGCACACCTCCATAGCTAAGAAGATGGAGCTATGGCGAAGAATAGTGGACAGGGTCAACGCAGTGGGACAGCACCCAAGAAATCGGGATGACATCAGGAAGAGGTGGAACGACCTACGGGGGAAGGTGCGTTCTGTGGTCTCAAGACACCACCTTGCGGTTCAGCGGACTGGCGGCGGACCCCCACCTCCTCCCCCACAACTAACAACATGGGAGGAGCAGGTCTTGGCGATTCTGCATCCTGAGGGCCTCGCAGGAGTAGATGGAGGAATTGGCTCTGGTAAGTCAAAGCTTTACTATTACATCCCCCACCCTACCTGCATGCCATCACATACCCCCACCCTCACCCCCATCACTCCAACTCCTCACAAATGCCCCAATATCACAAACCACCCATCCCAACACCAAGCCCTGCATGCAACAACAAAGCATGGACACCCATCACCAAAGCATGGCCACTTCACATACCCATACACCCCCCTAAACCATCATCACACAAGGTCCCACACAGGAATGCAAGCACTGGGGTACACGGTCACCCACCTATTGCACACCATGCCACACACAGATGTAATAAACATCCTTTTATACCCCTGCAGGACCACTACCCAACGTCACCGGACAGGAGGGTCCACACATGTCCACACCACCAACAGAAGAGGCCCACAGTGATGACAGCACCTCTGTCCAACTGGATCTAGATGACCAGCCCCACACCTAGGGGGCCTCGGGACAGTCGGTTCCCCTCACACAGTCACAGGCCACTACAGAGTCCTCCCGCTGGAAACACCAGCACAGCACCCACCCAGCGGGCCCATACCTCTGTCCCCAGGACAAGTCAAGCAGCAGTGTGTCCACCACTACAGGGAACCCAGGGTAACCCACCACCCCAACAACAACAGGGAGCTGGGGGCAGTGGTAGTGGGCTCACGGTCCAGGGGACGGAGGCCCAGCAACACAGGGGAACTGGGAGGGCTGCTGTGCGACAGGGGGAGGACAGGCCAAGGGAACCCACTCTCCACGAGGCCCTCTCCTCCATCATGGGAGCCTACCACCACTTCCAGGAGACGATGGCAACAGTACTGGGCAAGTTTCAGGAGACCCAGCGCCTGCAAGAGGAACAGTATTTGGTCTTCAGGGAGGAACTCAGAACCATCAATTCCATCCTGGGCACCATCGTAGGGGTGCTGAAGGGAGTACTCAACTCCAGGAGGGACACTGTGGCACAACAAGGGGCCCCTGACACTAGCATGGATGATGAACTGCCCACCACTTCCGCTGGCGCTAGTGGACAGGACGCCCCGCCACAGGACCACCACACCAGCACCCCACCCCCTGCAGAGGGAGAACCACCCCACAAACGGTCCCTGAGATCCAGGACAAAGACAGAGAACAATGCCAAGACCCCCACCAGGAAATCAGACCACCCTGAATGTCATATTTCTGTCCCACTTTGTCACCCTGTCCATCCTCAAACTGCCCCAGCTCCACTTCCTATGCCCATTTGTCAATGCACCTGTGAGACGAATAGACTGGACATTCCTCCACCATCCCCACTCACCATTTTACAACCCCCTCCAATATTGAGCACTTAAATAAACACCCTTGAAGCACAAAACAATCGAGTTAGTCTGTGATTTCGAAATTGTGTATTAGCAATTATAGTGACAAAATGCTCTTTCAATTGTAATGTCAACATACCTATGTCACACAACTCTAGTCCATGAGGAAACCAAGCAGATGTCACACTGTGTGACCCACATCTGTGAAATCGTAAGGGAAAGTGACAACTCAGTGACCATACACTGGGTGAAAATGACAGACAGTAGAGAGGTAGTAGTGTTAAAGTACATGTAGTAGGCAGCTCTGTATTCTTACCTGTGTCTCACTGGAAATATTGCAGGATCACCGAGTTCCTGTTGTCCATGTCCTCTTCTTCTGCTTCCTCGTCTTCACTGTCCACAGGCTCCACAGCTGCAACAACACCGCCATCTGGACCATCCTCCTGCAGAAAAGGCACCTGTCATCGCAAAGCTAAGTTGTGAAGCATACAGCAGGCCACGATGATCTGGCAAACCTTCTTTGGTGAGTAGAATAGGGATCCAACTGTCATGTGGAGGCACCGGAACCTGGCCTTCAGGAGGCCGAAGGTCCGCTCTATAATCCTCCGAGTTCACCCATGGGCCACATTGTAGCGTTTCTCTGCCCTTGTCCTGGGATTCCTCACTGGGGTCAGGAGCCATGACAGGTTGGGATAACCAGAGTCACCTGCAAATGGCAAGGGACAACTGTTAGAAACACACTAATCTGTGGGGATATCCCCAGATCCAGACAACCATTCCCATTGTCTTGCTTCCAGGTGCTCACCTAATAGCCACACACGGTGCCTCTGGAGTTGACCCATCACATAAGGGATGCTGCTGTTCCGCAGGATGTAGGCGTCATGCACCGAGCCAGGGAACTTGGCATTCACATGGGAGATGTACTGGTCTGCCAAACACACCATCTGCACATTCATAGAATGATAACTCTTCTGGTTTCTGTACACCTGTTCACTCCTGTGGGGGGCACCAAAGCCACATGGGTCCCATCAAGGGCACGTATGATGTTGGGGATATGTCCCAGGGCATAGAAATCACCTTTCACTGTAGGCAAATCCTCCACCTGAGGGAAAACAACCTAGCTCCGCCTGTGTTTCAGCAGGGCAGACAACACTCTGGACAACACGGTGGAAAACATAGGCTGGGACATCCCTGATGCGATGGCCACTGTTGTTTGAAATGACCCACTTGCAAGGAAATGGAGTACTGACAGCACTTTCACTTGAGGGGGGATTCCTGCGGGATGGCGGATAGCTGACATCAGGTCTGGCTCCAGCTGGGTACACAGTTCCTGGATTGTGGCACGGTCAAGCCTGTAGGTGATGATCACATGTCTTTCCTCCATTGTCGACAGGTCCACCAGCGGTCTGTACATCAGAGGATGCCGCCATCTCCTCACATGTCCCAGCGGACGGTGGCTATGAAGGACAACAGCGAGCACAGAGTCAAACAACTCAGAGGTACGTACCCACAGCTTACACAGAACACGAATCATAATCCGAAAAGTGGCCTATATGTTTTTTGAGGCTAGGCCCAGGTATGTGTGACGCAGTTAAAAATTCAGCCATGTGGGCCCCTGAAATGGCGGCTGCCTGACCTGTAAAGTGGAACAATGGGATGTGAGGTAACTGCGCTGGCGTTGTACACCGTTGCGGTAGGCGGTCAAAGACCGCGGCGCAATGCTGCATTGGTTAACATTGGACCTTATGGGTCCCAGGACCCAATGACGATGTACACCGGCGGTGACGGTACGCACCGCCGGTGACATGACAGCCATTTTCTATCTGTTCAATCACTCGATACCTGATGTTCGACAGGAGAGGACCTACACTGCAAGTGCTGCTGTGACCTTGGTCTGGAAGAGTCAATGGCTCGAGTGCCTGGGGAAAGGGCCCCTGCCTTCACATCGGAGGAGTTGGAGAAACTCGTGGATGGGGTCCTCCCCCAGTACACGCTACTCTACGGTCCTCCAGACAAACAGGTAAGTACACTGGGAGCATGCTGTATGGGCTATGCCTGTGTGGAGTGGGGGGGATGAAAGATGGGGGGGAGATTTAGGCGTGCATGAAACGACGATGAGTGCATTTGCCACATGGCAAGGGTAGGGATGGGGGCCAATGACTGTGATGGTGCAGTTAGTAATAACTTTTCTTTTCCCGCTTTAAAATTCATGTAGGTCAACGCCCACCAGAAAAAAGATATTTGGCGTGCCATCGCCAAGGACGTCCGGACCCTGGGGGTCTACCACAGACGGAGCACCCACTGCCGGAAAAGATGGGAGGACATTCGCCGCTGGAGCAAGAAGACGGTGGAGGCTCAGCTGGGGATGGCCTCCCAACGTGGGAGGGGTGCCCGTCGCACCATGACCCCCCTGATGTTCAGGATCCTGGCGGTGGCGTACCCGGAGTTGGAGGGGCGCTTGGGGGCATCACAGCAGCCACAAGGGGGTGAGTACACTCTCATCCTGCTGATTTTGCACGCAGTGGAGGTGTCTGGGTGGGGGAGGTGGGCTGTGGGTTTCCCTAGGCCAGGGCTAGTTTAGTAGGCAAGGTCCCTCCGTAAGGCAGGCCGTGTGGCACCCCACCGCACCTCTGTAGAGTGGCAAGTGCACCTTGTCATGCTCCTGTGTCATCCATGTGTTCAGATGTCGTCCATAGCCTTGTAGGCCATGTCCCAGGGATTGAACAGTGGAGCCCAAGAGCATGGCGTAGTGCTGTGGGTTTCCCTAGGCCAGGGCGAGTTTAGTAGGCAAGGTCCCTCCGTAAGGCAAGCCGTGTGGCACCCCACCGCACCTCTGTAGAGTGGCAAGTGCACCTTGTCATGCTCCTGTGTCATCCATGTGTGCAGATGTCGTCCATAGCCTTGTAGGCCATGTCCCAGGGATTGAACAGTGGAGCCCAAGAGCGTGGCGTAGTGCAGTGGGCTTCTGTGTCTGTCGTGTCCGCCAGCGGTAGCGGTAATGCATGCACTCAACATGTCTTTCTTCTGTCATTGTCCCCCATTTTGTGGTCTCCCTGTTCTTGTGTGCATTAGCATAATCAGGCGGAGGAGCAGTGGCACCGGAGCAGGAGGGAGCTGCATCCCATATGGCCCTGGAGGGCGACACTACAGAGTCTGATTTCACCAGTCGGACGGAGGGCTTGTCCTCTGATGGGAGCTCCCTTGTGGTGGCGGCAACACCTGTGCTCCCCGCATCTACAGGTACAGCCACCACCCCCCCTACCAGCACCGCCCTACCAGCAGCTCCTCAGCCTTTTCCCCGTGCCCGCTCACCCAGGAGGGTGGGCATCACCTTCGCCCCAGGCATCTCAGCTCCTGCCCCAGTCACCCCTGCTGCCCACAGAGAAGAGGCCATTGACCTCCCCAGGTCCCTCACTGTTGGGCAGTCTACCATTTTGAATGCCATCAAGGGTGTAGAAAGGCAGGTTTCCGCCCGCCGGCCCAGCGGGGATCAACAAATGGCCGCAGCGGGAGTATGGCCACATTGGCGGCCGCCTGGCGGTCCGATCTTGGCGTAATGACCCCCTTTAGTGTCATATTTAGCCAACTTTAATCGGCTGGTCACTGAGACATCCTGGCCTGAAGAAAAACAAGCTGCCTTGTTCTATAAGGGACTCAAAGAGGAGCTCAAAGATATCCTAGCTCAAATCGACCCGCAACCTACAGACTGTCAAGAATTGATAAACCTTGTCTTGAGGCTTGATCATCGTTTATCAGAATGAAAAGGAACACGCAAAAGGACTGAAAAATATTTCTGACGTGTTCAAGATAATAGAGACTCAAGAACTCCGAAAGAAAGAACGCCGGAACCGATGGAAATTGGAACCATCAGGAGACCATTTACCCAAGATGAAAAAGACCTACGTAGAAAGAATGGACAATGTCTCTATTGTGGACATAAGGGTCATTTTGCCAAAGATTGTCCAATCAAACCAAAGAGCAAACGAGGTCCAGTTCAGAAGGTTGCACCCAATGCAAAAGTCAAGTCAGAAAAACTAAAGCGCCCAAGATGCAGAGAAGGGTTGCTCTTGGGTGTCACTGTTGACCCTACACAATCTAGACATTTCAAACTGGGAATAAGAGTTCAGGTTAAGAAAAAGACCTATTTCAAGAAGGCTCTAGTCGATTCTGGGGCTACGGGGAACTTTGTTGACGCCCAACTGGATTGCATGGGGGATCCCATGCATTGAAAAGAAGACCCCAGAAATCATCCAGGCAGTAGATGGAAAACTCTTGACTGTAGGTCCAGTAACTCTTCAGACTGTCCCCTTGTCGGTGATTTGTGAGGATAAGAATCAAAGAAAGAAACATAAAGAGAAACTCATCCTGACGTGATCCATGCTCCCCAGTATGGGATTATCCTTGGTTTACCATGGTTAACTCATCACAATCCAGAAATTAATTGGGAAAAACAAAAGGTTGTGTTCTCATCTGCGCTATGTAAAGAACAATGCCTCCAAAAGATTCCAGTGTCAAAAGTTTGCAACTCTTACATAGCTACTGCCGCGGAGAAAGAAATTCAACTGCCCAAACAGTATTTATCTTACAAGGATGTATTTGATGAAAAAGAAGCAGAGAACCTACCTCCTCATAGATCTTATGACTGTCAAATTGATCTAGTCCCAGGTGCGATACTTCCCAATTGTCGTGTTTATGCCCTGTCAGAACATGAAAATCAACATTTACGAAAATATCTAAATCAATTCTTGGAGAATGGTTTTATTCGCCCTTCTAAGTCTCCTGCAGCTTCTCCTTTGTTTTTTGTTCTGATACGAATGGAGAACTTCGAACTTGTATCGACTATAGAGGACTGAACAAATTCACCATCAAGAATAAATATCCTTTGCCCCTGATTCCGGTCTTACTGGAAAAAGTGAAGAAAGCAAAAATCTACACGAAGCTTGATCTCCGAGGTGCTTATCATTTGGTCAGAGTGAGCGAGGGTGACGAATGGAAAACAGCGTTCAAGGCAAGATATGGCCTTTTTTAATACACCATCATGCCTTTTGGTCTGTGCAATGCTCCAGCAGCATTTCAATTTTTCTTGAATGTTGTTCTTAGAGAGTACCTTGACATATTTGCCATAGTCTACATCAATGACATTTTGATCTACTCAGACAATGAAGATGAACATGTCCAACATGTCAAGAAAATCCTTGCAGCCCTTCGAAAGCACCATTTATATTGCAAACTAACCAAGTGTGAGTTTCATGTTACCACAGTTGAGTTTTTTGGGGTTATCCTTACCCCGCAAGGTATGGTGATGGCAGAAAAGAAAGTAAAGGCTGTATCCGATTGGCCCACCCCAAAGACTGTTTGTGATGTACAATGTTTCCTGGGGTTTGCAAATTTTTACCGGAGGTTCATAAATCATTTCTCCCAGACAGTGGCCCCAATCACTAAGTTATTAAGAAAGAAGGAGAAATGTGTATGGTCCCCAGAAGCTGACCAAGCCTTTTCAACTTTGAAATAAGCTTTCTCCACTTCCCCAGTCTTGACTCATCCTGACGCGGATCGACCCTTCATAGTGGAAGCTGATGCTTCAGATGTGGCAATAGGAGCAGTCTTGTCGCAACGAAACAAGGACACTGGTCAACTTCATCCTGTAGCTTACATGTCTCGGAAGTTGAATGAAGCCGAACAGAACTATGTCATTGCTGAAAAGGAGCTTCTGGCGATTCGTGACGCCTTTAAAGAATGAAGACATCATTTGTTGGGTGCCAAATACACTGTCACGGTATATACTGATCATCGCAATCTTCAGTTCATGAGTTCCGCCAGACTTTTGACTCCTCAGCAATTACGCTGGATGTTGTTTTTTGCTGAATTTGATTTTGTGGTAACCTTCCGGCGTGGTAAAGACAATCGCAAAGCTGACGCCTTGTCCTGCCAAGAGTCTTCCACGTTGCCTGCAGTTCAAACCTCCAGAGCTATCATTGCTCCGGACAAAGTTCTATGTATCACCAAAACTGAAGATTTCTTTGAAGACATCCGCAACTCTTTCACTGTTGAGAAATGGCAGACATGGGCCCAAGCAGATCCCAAAAGGTCAATCAAGCAAGGTTTACCTTTTCATGACGCTCATTTGTTCGTGCCCACTACCAAACTTCGCAAGATTGTGTTTCATTGGTTGCATGTTATACCTACGGCAGGTCATCCAGGTACTCCAAAAACTCTTGAATTAATCCAGCGCTATTTTTGGTGGCCTACCCTAACAAAAGATGTAAAAGCAATGGTAAACAACTGTGAAGTCTGTTCTCGCACTAAAACAAGTCATTCAAAACCGAAAGGGTTGTTGCATCCACTTCCAACTCCAAGTTGTCCGTGGGATCACATTTCCTTAGACTTTATTACCGGTCTACCAGTGGTTCAACAGCATTCAGTAATTCTGGTGGTGACCTTCAAATCGGCAAGCCGCGCGATTCCTTTTCTGTGTTCAAAAATCACGGTGTTCATTATGTGCTACCATTCTAAGGCAGTTATTTGGTGGTTTTCGAGTTGGCAAGTCGCATGATTTATTTCCCGAGTTTTAATTTATGTTATTCATGGTGCACAAATCATTCAATGGTATTTTCTACCTATGTGAAAATCTGTAATGTGCGCAATTCATGTTCCGGCAACTTGAGGGAACAAAAAGTCTGAGTTCAAGATGTAATGTTGTGTGTTCCTAACATGTTTCCTCAAAACCTGATTCATATGATGGTTTAGAATTTGTTCAGATTGTTTCCTGATCCTCAGGCATAGGATGGTACTTGAATTTGAAAGTTGCATTTAACCTTTCTTGATTCCCTCACAGGTACCCAGTCATTTTAAGTCTATGCTTAGGTTGTCCATGTTTTCAGAATGACAATGTCTAGAGTCATAGGCCCTCATTCCGACCTTGGCGGGCGACTACCGCCGCCCGCCAGGCGGGAACCGCCAAGTGTCCGCCATGCGGCCAATTTACCGCGGCCCACATTCCGACATTCCCGCTTGGCCGGCGGGCGCTAACCAAGTTAGCGCCCGCCGGCCCAGCGGGAATGAGGTCGCAACACAGGAGCCGGCGGTGTTGCGGCGGTGTGACGGGTGCAGTTGCACCCGTCGCGCTTTTCACTGTCTGCCATGCAGACAGTGAAAAGCAGGCCGGGGCCCTGTTAGGGGCACCATGCCAGTGCCAGTGCAGGGGCCCCCATGGGCCCCAGGATACCCCTTACCACCAGCCTCTTCCTGGCGGTGTAAACCGCCAGAAACAGGCTGGCGGTAAGGGGGTCATAATCCCCAGGGCAGCGCTGCTTGCAGCGCTGTCCTGGCGGATTATCACCGCCGGGGGAAAATCGGCGGGACACCGCTGTCCCCGGCGGTGCAACCGCGGCTTTACCACCGCGGTCAGAATGGGAAATGAAGCACCGCCAGCCTGTTGGCGGTGCTTCCGTCATTCTTGCCCTGGCGGTCCAAGACCGTCAGGGTCAGAATGACCCCCTTAGTCTAGTATTGATTCATATGATAAAATCGTGATATTGTGTTTTTTAACCTTTTTGCTTCCTACAGGTCTCCTTCCCAGCTGTTCCCTTCCTAATCCCCTTTTCCCCACTTGGACTCTTTTAAACTCTGTGACAATTCTAATCAGAGTATTGGAGCTGACTTGTGGTGGAAGTGTTGGGAACGTGCACAGACCACGAGGATCTGGTGACTCTGACAGTATTTATGTTATACTCATGTATGTCACATATGGATTTTTATCTTTTTTGTGATCCTTGAAATTTGTGGAGTACCTAGATCTTTTAGTATATTAGGAGATTAGCTGCCTACGAGTGCATTTGTACACTTTTTGGGTAAATCTTTTTCTTCTTATATTGGCATAGTCTTCACAGTGGCATTATATAATGGATAGCATCAAAACCTTTGGGTGTAATGAGGATGATCTATCCAGACTTCATGCTCAATCGGGCACAGGAGCTGGGTTTTCTTTGGGCTTCAATCAACCTAAACAAGGATGGTATAAACTGTGGAATTAAAGAAAAAAGCTAAACAAACTGAGCTACATGCAGATTTCATTCTAGAATACTTGAGGGCAGGGGTCATTCCAGCAGGCCTTAGAGTAAGGAATATACCAGGTCTATTTGTGAAAACTAAACAATTCCTTGAAAAGTGGTCATTGATATCTAACCGATGCTCCCGGGGCAGGATGATCCTTATTGTGGAAACAGCCAGGGAACTAATGGAAATATTGTCAAAAGAAATTCAAACATTAGAAGATGAACTAAAAGCACAGGACTCCTTGCAGGAAGCTAAAACCCAACTAGAAGCTATCAGCCAAGAGTTAGAATCTTTTAATCTGTATTTGGTTAAAAGAAAGAGAGACAAACTGAGAAAAGATATTAGGTGGTTCTCCAAGGAGCCTGCCTATCCATATTTGTCAGAGAAATATTATGAAAATCAACAATTGAATGGCTCCGAACAGGATCGCCAGTTCTGGACAAGTAAAAAGATTGTCATCTTCTCTGACACCTCTGAATCAGATGGGGAGGGCAACTCAAATCAGTTTGACCAGTATGGTAATAGAACAGGTCAGAATGAGGGATCAAATCGTCCCAATCATTTTTTGTCCAGAAGAGGAACGCACCGGACCAAATTCAGGAACTTTCAGAGAGGGCGGTATCACAATACCGACAATTCACAACATGTATTACAAACACGAAGACAACAATATGGGAGGGACTAAACTCTATACCTGATTTCAATCTCAGTTCTGTCCCGATAGATAAAGGCGTTGATACCCTATTGAAAAAAGGATTGTCCTTTGTCCCTAGTGTTCCCATCAATCAATTTAGATTGATTTCAGATCTCTTTGCCTTTTTTAGGCGTATTCAATTGAAAAGATTTTTTGAAGGGAGACCTACTAATATGGAGATTAATATATCAGGTCTAAAACCTACTTCGACCTTTGTACCAAATCTGGACATGGTAGGACCAGAAATGAAGATTTTTGAGAATGTTGTTCTAGAAAACAATTAAAGCCATGCTTAGATTTGTACTGCGACCTCCCCATATTCTCACCAAATATAAACAACAGGCACTTGTGGGATTCCAACAAAATAAACAGATCGTAGTAAAACCCTGTGATAAAGGGGGCAGTATAGCCCTGATGGACATAGAAGAATACAAACAAAAGATGCAACTAATGTTGAATAACCCGGAACACTATATTAAGGGTAAAAACAATTGGCAAACCCATGTAAAAACAAATATTTATAAAATCAGTGATGAGGCACACAGTAGGGGCATCATTTGTGAACAAGAATACCAATATCTGAAACCACGAATACTAGGATCCCTGTAATGTATGGGATACCAAAGATACACAAACATTTGGAGGATCCTCCCCTTCGCCAGATTGTGTCAACTGTTGGCTCACTTACAGAACCACTATCAAAGTATGTAGACAAATTTCTAAAACAGAGAGTGGTGGGCTTGTCTGCTTATATAAAAGATACTGCACATATTATCTTCAAATTAGAAGGTATTCCTTACAATCTATTACTCAGATTTTAGTTACCATGGACATTGAAGCCTTATACACTAACATCCCACAGAGGGAAGCATGGCAGGCTGTTGCTCATTTGTTTGAGAGAGAAGGGTTGACTGATCATCTCAAATTTGTCCTCCAGTGTTTAGATATTGTTCTTCACAAACTTCTTTAAGTTTAATCGATTGATATATCAACAAAGAAAAGGAGTCAGCATGGGGGCGGCCTGTGCCCCCAGTGTAGCGAACATCTATGTGGGAAATTTTGAGGAAACCCATATTTATAATGAAACAGCTCTTTTCTATGAGAATATCAATTCCTGGTCTCATTATATTGACAATATTTTTTTCATCTGGTCTGGACAAGAGGAATCCCTCAATGAGTTTTGTGAATGGATCAATGTCTGTGATCCCAGTCTGAGGTTTACCATCCATAAAAGCAGAGATAAGGTTGAGTTTTTAGATATTTGGATAGGACACAATCATTTCCAACTAGAGATGTCCCTATATACTAAACCTACTGCTAAGAATACCATACTTCATTTTGACAGTTTTCATCCAAGAAGTCAAAAGCAGGGAATACCTTTTAGTCAGTTTCTACGTATCCGTAGGAACTGTACTAATATACAGGATTATGACCATCATGCAAACATTTTACAGCAAAACCTTTTACTACGAGGATATCCCAAGAGAATAATTAGGGAGTCATATGAGAGAGCCAAATACTACAACAGGGAGAGCTTGTTTGAGAAACACGATAAAGATTACAAATCTCAAATGGCATGTGTCATACAACATTCTAATTTAAATGACAAAATTAGAAAAATAATTTTGAATAATTGTCACATACTCAATAGTGATCAAGAATTATCACCTCTAGAACGCCCGCTACTTACCTTTAGAAAAAATCAGAATATCTCTAACAAATTGGTTAGATCCAACGTGTCAAGAGATCCATATTTCTGCCAAAAATCAAAAAGGGGACAACAGACTATTAAAGGCAATCATAAGTGTGGAACATGTAAGACGTGCCCTGGAGATATTGTAAGTGATATACTGCAGTGGAATCAAAAACAATTTAGATTGATGGATATGACAAATTGCAGAACAGCTAATTGCATATACCTGATTCACTGTCCTTGCGCTTTAGGATATGTTGGTGAGCCTGGATGAGAGGTAAGAGTAAGGATTTTGGAGCATATGTCGGCTATAAGCAATAATAGGGAGGGAGCTCCCTTAGTCCAGCATTGGACAAACCTTAGACATAAAATAGAGGTTCTAACATGGATAATTCTAAAAAAGATCAGGAAATTGAGAGGCACTGAGGATAATAAATTTAGGAGAAAAAGAGAAGTATATTCGATTTTTACTTTGGATAGTTGTAAAAATGGACTTAATGAATATATCCTGTGGGAAAATATATTTGACTAAGTTCCCCCATAGGTTAGGGAGTTCTTGGCCTTCTAGACTACGGTAACCTATAGTGCTAAGCCTATAAGTGTAGCAACCTCACGGTGTGTTAAACATAATTAGAATACAATTGAGTAGCCTGTTGTCGTTCATTAGAAATTGGTAGGCGATGATTTGTAAGTTGAAAGTAGAGCATGATATAGAACTAATAGTTTCAACAAATTGATGTTTGCGCATAAAACTAGTTAGACAATGCCATATTGTTTGCTTTTAGACTTATAGAGACATCCTTTATGCTGACGTAATGGATTCAAACTATTACTCCAGTCGGGACAGATGGTCTTTTCCTAATGAGCCACAAAACATAAAGGTAAAACTAACATTATGAGATTTTGGCCCTATAACGCAACCTAACTACTAGCAAGATTGTATCTATCTTTGTAGCCATTAATTGGTTATACTTTTCAGGCAATCCAATATATTCAACACTAGAATGGACAATATAGTGGATGACAAACAGTCTGTTGTTTTCTCCATCTGAAAGACCGTTTATTCTCTACTATGACTCCTATCTAGAGACTTCGTCAGGTAAACGCATTACTGTAAAATGTAAATGGGATTAGTGAATTACTGATCTCACGTCCTTATATTGGTTAGAACTGAGCTGTGGGACCTTATGGTACATGTTTGATTAATGAACATCACGGGTGCCTATTAAAATGTAACAGCATGAGATGCACTTTATGGATATGAAGGGACCTATCGGTATAAGACTATATCTATCTTTTATCTTGGTTTTCCTTCTGGTTCTTTTTAGGTATATCATACTAATGGAGTTTATTTATATATGGAACTGCATGTGGTTTCTTTAAACCTTGTTCTATGAATGTATCTTTGAGCATGGGTAGCTTATATATTGTATATATCTAATGACTTGGATATGGTACTCCACGATTACAAGGCTGTGTTCTCTATGTGTTTTATATACTAGACATCACCTAATGTGACGCATATCAAGGAATCGGCATTTCGTGCAACATAAGTGTCTGCCCTATGGCAGTTGTATCTATTTTGTGATTGCAAATTTGTGAACGAACCTGATGAAGGTGGCCTCCATATGAGAGGATCCCTGAAACGCGCGTAGGCCCTTGGTTCCTACTATGCTTTTGTAACGTTGTATAAAACTATTGATGTATTGAAATTTATTATTGTTTGCACATGTGTATATAGATTAATAATTTATCATACTATTGTTGTAATACATGTATGTATTTTGGTAATTATTTGTATATAGGAATTTTGTGTGTATGTGGTATGACTGACTTAATTTATTGTATAATTTACAATGTATTTGATATGATATAATAAAATATGAATACAATTATTATATGTCTTTATAAAATGAGATTTATTAATATGAACGTCATGATTTGGATGTAGCCTAGGACTGGACATATAGCCATCAAATAAGTACTGACATACATTATTATATGAATATTGTTATATTGTGACCCTTTGTTGTATATTCATACACAAAGTGTAATTCTAGAGTAGCTTTTTTCTTTTGTAGCTCTAACAACTGCTGCCACCAACTCCTCCAGTTCCTCTAGCTCCTCCTGTGGTTATAGACTTCCACCTCCGGTCTGCAATGCTGCAATGCTGACTTGCGGTTGCTGGCCAGTTTCTCATTTGTTCTGCAGTTGCAGTCATGCCAGTGCTTCTTACAGTCAATGACTGTCCTCTTGGTTTCTGCCACACTGTTGACTTTGTCCACTACTGACTGCCATATGGCCTCTTTCCTCCCTAATGGCAATTTTGAGGTGACAAATAGCTGTTGTTGATGCTGCGTCACCTCATGAAAAAAGAAGTTATTTTCGTCCTCACTGAACTAGCACTTCCTTCCCTCTTCCTCTTCCTTTTCCCCTTCTCATGGGGATCTGTCTGGACATCCTGGCTTGTAATTGTGTTGTTGGGGTTGTCCGGGGGACTCTGGTCTTCCATTTCAGCTTCCTGCAGTGTCTTTCAGATTTTTTTTGTGAAACAGCATTTTGTGGGTGTTTTTCTGACGCTTTCAGGCACCAAAGTGATGCTAAGCTGGCTAGCGTCACATTATATGCTGCTAGCATCACTTTTGCAGCACTAGCGCCAGTTTGATTTATGATGTGACGCACAGGCTAGCTCAATTTTTTTTTTTGCCGCTGCCCTGATCATAAAGCCATGTAGCGCTGTTTTGTAAATACGATGCAAGCATGGCGCTAGGATCTGTCATTAGCGGCTGTTAACATTCAGCCTAGCATAATTTCTTGTAAACGAGGCCCTAAATTTGTGAATTTCTCACCTTCTATAGGAGCAGGGATGCCTATGTTCTGAGCTTTTAAAACAGCGTGAACTAGTAACATTGATAAAAACAAATGATGATTTATAGTTATGAAGGGGACAGGTTTTCTCCTAACAAATTTTGAGCAAAACTGGTTAAGGTTGACATTTATACTAGGTCAGCAACATTGATTAACACAATAGGATTTAAATACAAATGTACATGGGTATTATAATTTTTCTCCAACTATTGCTTAAAAAAGATGTAGTGTATTTGAAGCACCTGCAATTGTAGCAGTGATCATAGCATGGTAGGGTTTGAGAAAAAAGAGAAATATTTCAAAATACACATAGAAATAAGGAGCTTTTATAAAAATTTGTTATTTATGAAAGGGGAAAAGGCTTGAACATATTTAATCACATGCGAGGCAGCAATATAATTAAGCTATTCCCTAGCATGTGGTTAACTAAGACCAAACATTTTAAGAACTCCATCTATTTAATTCTTAATCATCAATTGCTAGGTTGCCACCTTGCCAGTATTTTACCTATTTGGCCTGTATTTTAATGTCAAGGCTATTAAAAATTGGGAAAATAGAAATGTTTTATTTTTCTATTTTGTTCAATAGGATTACAAGAGGAGTGACATTAAGAAATATATTCAAGTGATGTTGAACTGTTAGCTATTCCTAATGGATCTTTATACAATACAGGGGGGGAGTGCAAGGTTGAAAAAGAATGCAAATAATTTTATAACTGTTTCAAAGTGGATCTTTGGTAAGGGCAGATGAGTACTTACACTTAGCAATAGGCCACTAACCCCCACTATGTCCAGTTAAGTAGTATCAATAAGTTAACCCCAGCTCAACCTTTGGTAGCTTGGCAATGAGCAACAAGGCTTAACATATGAGATAAAAGGCCTCATTATGAGTCTGGCAGTCACTATACCACCAGTCTCGAAGATGGCTGTTGGAACGCCGCCAGTGCAGTGGTCCGAGCACCACATTACAACCCTGATTGTCGGGCCACCACGGAACCACCAGCTCCGAGGTAGATGGCTATCCTAATTCTCCAGGGCAGGCTGCAAGCAGCTCTGCCCTGGGCACTATGACCTCGTTTTCCCCCAGCCTTTTCATGGTGGTAGCACTTGGCATGGGCAGTGCAGGGGGATCCCCTGGCCAGCGCTATCGCAATTTGTCGGGACAGTGATCATTGTGAGGGTGCTGGTGCACCCTGCAGGTGACAGTATTGCTGCCGGAGACAATGCAGTAGCCTGTTTCCTGCTAGGCCAATGGGCAAAAACTCAGGTTTCTGCCTGCTGACCTAGTGAGAAACTCTTAATAACTCCAACGGGAAGGTCACTGTGTAGGCGACGGCCACCCTGTCAATCCGCCAAACTCAAAATCGGGCCCTAAGCATTCAAATATCATAAAACAGTAATAAAATAAAATACAGGATCCAATAATCAATTTATAAAAACAGGAAATATTTCTATCTTTAATTTGACACCACAACAAATAAAATTGGATAAGGGGAAGTGGAGTTATGAATTTTTGAAGAATAAAATGTTTTTTAGTGCATAGAAATGAAAAGCGCCACTTGGGATAGCTGGTCGCACTTTAACAAGGGCAAAGTCAAAATTTGAGGGCAACAGCGATGAAGCTCTGCTCGGCTACAGCAAGCGAGAGGCCTCGGTGTGAAGTTTACCTTCGGACTTAGGCCCTCATTACAACCCTTGTGGTTGGTGATAAAGTGGTGTTAATACCGCCAACAGGCTGGTGGTAATTAGCGCCAAATTATGACCACAGCGGAAACAGCTCAGACAGACAGCCACTTTAACACAACGACCGTCGGGCTGAAACAACAGGCACCACGGCAGTACCCGCCTACACCAAGCGGAAGACAATGTTCCACCCACTGTATTAAGATATGCCAATCCGCCACCTTTTCCAGGGCAGTACCAATGACATCAAAGGCATGGCAGAAACACTGCACAGAAGAGAAATGACTCACCTGTGGAGACCCTGGGAAGAACCACGCCACCATGGAGCCCGAGTTGCATGTCTTCCCCATGCTCTATTACGTGCTGCTCTACTATGAACACCAACGACAGGGAAGACGACCACGGTGAGTACAGCCGCCTAGCACACAGGGGAGTGTGGAGGAAAAAGAGAGTGACACACACACGCAACACGCAACACCCCCACCCCCAACACCATACGCACAAGCAGATGCAGTAACATAACATATTGATCCCCTACCCCTCAGGAATAATGCAAGGATAACTCCAATAGATTAAAGTGAGTGTAATAAGATAAATATTGTAGGAATATGTGCATCCAAATAAAAAAGTATTTACATATGTACAAATGAGGGACACTGCCCAGTGGGCCACAGGGCCACATCACAAAGTCCAAGGCCCCACCTCACTCTTGCAACAACACAGAGAGAACACTGCAGGGGCATCAGGTTGAAAATAGGCAGGCATCTCAGGTGGGGAACGGGTGGGCACCTCAGCCGGAAGATAGTACAATGCCAGTGATCCGGGAGGGGGCAACATTCCCTTTGCTCTGTCCTGGGCAGTCTCGAGATGATGACTTCTCCACTGGCTCTGGAGGGGGCAACATGCCCTTCTCAAGTGGGTGACTTCTCTACTAGCTCTGGAGGGAGCAACATGCCCTGTGCTCTGTCCTGGGGAGTGCAAGGCCACAGTCTCTCGAGTGGATGACTTCTCCACTGGCTCTGGTGGGGGCATCATGCCCAGTGAGCTTCATCCTGTGGAGGATGGGGTGAGTGGATGGCTTCTCCACTGGTTCTGGAGGGGCATCGTGCCCAGTGATGCAGATCTTGGGGAGTGCAATGTCACAGTCTTTCAGCTGGGTGTCATATCCACAGGATTTGCAGTGGCCAGGTCGCACAATAGCCCATGGATGCAGGACTGCACACTGTCCGCCGGCAGAGACGGCTGTTCAGTGGTGGCAGTGGTGGTGGTGCTGCTGCTGGTAGTGGTGGGGGGTGGCTCCAGCCCATCCCCTGCAGCTTTGGACAGCTGCCCACTGGGGCTACTGCTGCTGGTGGTGCTGGTGGTGCTGCTGGTGGTGGTGGGAGGAGGCTCCAGCCCATCCCCTGCAGCCTTGGATGGCTGCCCACTGGGGCTGTTGCTGGTAGTGGCGGTGCTGCTGGTTGTGCTGCTGGTGGTGGTGGGGGGAGGCTCCAGCCCATCCCCTGCAGCGTCGGACAGCTGCCCACTGGGGCTGCTGCTGTAGTTGGTGACGGCGGTGCTGCTGGTGGTGGTGGGGGGAGGCTCCAGCCCATCCCCTGCAGTCTCGGATGGCTGCACCACCATGGTTGGTGGTGGGGGATCTGACTGAGTCCCAGCACCAGGCCCCTTGTCCCTACTGCCTGCTGGTGCAGTCCCCTTGCCCTTCCTGGCAGCAGCTGGGGATGGCTTTTTGACCCTTTTGGCAGCAGCTGGGGCTGGCTCCTTGCCATTCCTTCCTGCAGCTGGGGCTGGCTCCTTGCCCTTCCTTCCTGCAGCTGGGGCTGGCTCCTTGCCCTTCCTTGAAGCACTTGGGGCAGGCTCGCTTTCCACCTTGCTGGCTGGTGGCCGGGATCCTTTCCCACCTGGAGTTGCTTGGGACACTACTGTGCCTGTGGACTGGGTGGCTGAGGTGCTTGCCTGGGTTTTGACCACCCTGGCCTGACATGAGGGACGGGGGAGGGGTAGGCAAGAGGTCAATGTAGGAGAGGAAAAGCTTCTTAGGGACATTGGGGCAGAAAGAGGGAGAAGGTTTGAGAGTGGAGGAAGAGGGAGGGGTTGTAGGAGGTATCAGTCTGCTGTGTTTGGGTGCAGGTTCATGGGCTGGTTGCTGTTGTGAAGTGGATGGCTGTTGTGTGTCTGAGTTCTTGCGTTTGTGTACTTTGGGAGGAGGGGGCACAGGCACAGTGGGAGAGGACACAGGGGATGTGTGCATGGATGTGGGGGTGGTAACTGCCAGTGAAGGGTGTGTACTGATAGGTGTGCTGGTGATGGTGGTAATGGATGAGGATGTAGTGCATGCAGGTGTGAGTGGAGACGCTACTGGGAGCGAGGTGGATAATGAGGAGGAGGTGGCCACAGTGGAGGCAGTGGATGTTGGTATGTCTGCATCTGGGTGGTGTTTGTCTGAGTGCCTGTGGGATGGAGTGTGGTGCTTGTGTTTGCCATGTCCACTCTTGTGTGTTGTCCTGTGTGCATGCTCGTCTGCCTGTGTGCTTGGGATAGGTTGGGGTTGAGGGGAATGGGATTGGGTAGAAGAAGTTGGAGGGGGGGGGGCAGGGACAATGGTTGCCATCAGAGAGGAGGCCAGAGCCTGGATTGATCTCTGTTGGGCCGCCAAGCCAGTGTGAATGCCCACCAGAAATGCATTGGTCTGTTGCATTTGGGCTGCCAGCTCCTGGAAGGCATTAACAATGGTTGATTACCCACGAGAGATCGATCGCAGGAGGTTAATAGCCTCCTCGCTCAAGGCAGCAGGGCGGAATGGGGCAGTGGACCCTATGGACAGTGAAGATGAGGAGGCAGAGGATGAGGATGAGGACAACAGAAGTGCAGTAATTTGTCAATACTTCCAATGACACACAGATAAGACTGTGTAACTTCACATTTCATTTACAGTTTGATGTGTAACATTGTCACTGGCAGGCTGTGAATTCCTTCTTCTATGCTCACTCACTGTACCCTTTGGCATCTCTGTTTGCAGATGTTGGTGCCCCACTATTGCTCCTGGTGTGTTCAGTGCAGCCAACTACAGGTCTTTCCTATGTAAACATTACTGTACAGTTGAATTACAATGTTTGAACCTTGTTAAACTAATACATTTTGAAATCATTTGACATACACCATACATATTTTGTCATAGTGTATTTATTTCAGTGTTCTGAAGAAGAGGGGCTGGGTTGATGACGGAGAAAAGTCGAGGGTAGAGTCCAGTGCATTTGTATCACAGGTGCAGTATCCAAGGGGGCATAGGAAGGGGAGCAATGGCAGTTCAAGGTGTCCAGGGTGACAGAGTGGGACACAAGGGTTCCAATCTGGAGAGTCTTATTTCCTGGCGGGGGTCTTGGCAATAGTCTCTGGCTTCTGCCTGGATCACAGGGAATGTTTGCGGGGTGGTTCACCTTCTGCTGGTGGCCTGTTGATCCTGTGGCTGGGCCGCCTGTCCACTACCAGCAACGGAGGTGGAGGGCTGTTCAGGAGTCAGGCTAGTGTCAGGGGCACGGTGGTGTGCCACTGCCTCCCTCACATTGTTGGCCATGTCTGCCAGCACCCCTGCAATGGAGACCAGGGTGGTGTTAAAGGACTTCAAGTCCTCCCTGATGCCCAGGTACTGTCCCTACTGCAGCGTCGTGTTCTCCTGCATCTTGTCCAGAATCTGGCCCAGCGTATCCTGGGAATGTTGGTAGGCTCCCAGGATCGTGGTGAGTGCCTCCTGGAGGGTCGGTTCCCTGAGCCTCTCCTCCCCCTGTCGCACAGCAGTCCTCCCAGCTTCCCTGTTGTCCTGTGCTTCTGTCCCCTGAACCATGTGCCCACTGCCACTGACCCCAGGTCACTGATTGTCCTGGGTTTGTGGGGTGCCCTGGGGTCCCTGTAGTGGTGGACACACTGCTGATTGACGTGTCCTGGGGACAAAGGTATGGGCCCGCTGGATGGGTTCTGTGGTGGTGTTTCCTGAGGGGGGAGGCTCAATGGTGGTCTGAGATTGTGGCTGGGTAACTGATTGCCTGGAGGTCCCTGATGGGCCAGGTTGGGCATCCAGATCCAGGCGAGCAGAGCTGCTGTCATCACTATGGGCCTCTTCTGTGGGGGGCCTAGATGTTGCTGGCACCTCTTCTCTGGTGACATTGGCTGGGATACCTGTGGGGATGTAAATGCAGTGTTGTTGTTTCTGTGTGTGACATCTTGTGCATGGGTGGTTGCCCTCTATGGTTGTTATTGCCCTGGCAGCTTTGCCTTGTATGAGTTGTTATTTGGTGGGCTAGCTGATTATCTCTAGTGTGCATGCTTTAGTGATGGGTATCCATGCAGGGCTGTGAGGGGTGTCCATGCATTGGTAGAGCATGCAGGGCATGGCATTGGGATGAATTAGATATGATGGTGGGGTGTGTGGGAAGTGGTGGAGTGATGGGAGTGAGGGTGAGGGTGGGGGTATGTGATGGCATGCAGGTAGAGGGGTGATAGAAATGGAGAGTTGACTTACCAGAGTCCAGTCCTCCTGCTACTCCTGCCAGGCCATCAGGATGTATAATTGCCAAGACTTGCTCCTCCCATGTTGTTAGTTGTGGGGGAGGAGGTGAGGGTCTATCGCCAGTCCTCTGTACAGCGAGTTGGTATCTTGCTGCAATGGAACGTACCTTCCCCCGTAGGTTGTTCCACTTCTCCCCGATATCATCCCTTGTTCTGGGGTGCTGTCCCACGGTGTTGAGCCTGTCCACGATTCTCCACCACAGCTCCATCTTCCTAGCAATGGATATCTGCTGCACCTGTGATCTAAATAGCTGTGGCTCTACCCAGATGATTTCCTCCACAATGACCCTCAGCTCCTCCTCAGATAATCTGGGGTGTCGTTGTGGTGCCATGAGTGTAGTGTGAGCGGTGTGTGTGAGGGTGTGTAGGATGATGGGTTGGGGTGTGTGTTGTAAGGTGAGTGGGTGGTGTATAAGTGATGGTGGAGTGTAGGTCTGGTCGTTTCAGTAGTCGTGATGTCAGTCTATTGACAATGGTTTGTAGTCGTAAAGGTCTGTGGGTACTGTGGGTGTGTGTCTTATAGTGGTGTGTGTGTGTGTGTGTGGGTGTGATGTGTGTATTGGTGTCAGGTGTGTGTAATTTGAATTGTCCAATGTGGTGCTGTTTTGTTAGGTTGTGTGTGTGTATTTTGAACACAGCAGTATGTACCGCCAATGGTTTACCGCCATTGAATGTCCGCTGTGGTGATTCGTGGGTCATAATGTTCTGGGCGTTGTTCTGTTGGCGTAACGGTGTGGGTTTGCTAGCGCCACTTTATCACTGACCTTTGGGCTGGTGGATTTGGGTGTGCGTCTGAATAGCGACGGATTGGTGTGTGTCATAATATGGTTAGCGGATATCCGCGGTGGCGGCTGTATGTTGGCGGCAGTCAGCATGGCGGTAAGTGGGATTTACCGCCAATGTCATAATGAGGGCCTTTGGCCCTCATTACAACCCTCGCAGTCGGCGTTAAAGCAGCTGTAATACCGCCAACAGGCCAGCGGAAAAGAAAATGGAATCACGATCATGGCAGAAACTGCCAACATAGTTAGCCACATTAACACTGCGACCGCCACGGCGGTAGAAACAAATACTGCAGCAGTAACCGCCAACAGACAGGCAGAGGACAAAGTACCACCCACTGTATTCCAACATGCCTACCCGCCACCTTTTCCGGGGCGTAACCAACGCTATTAAAAGCACAGTGGAAACAGTACACAGTAGGAAAATCACTCACCTCTCGACACCCAACGAGGAACCAGGACCCCATGGAGCCCAAGTTACACGTCCTGCCCATGCTGGTCTTCCTCCTGCTGTATCAGGAGCAGGACAGACACCGACGACGACCACAGTGAGTACTGCACCTACAACACAGGGGGGAGGGAAAAGAGAGTGACACACAACACGCAATACCCCCACCCCCACCCTCACCCACAACACCATACACACAAATACATGCAGCAACATTACATATACACCCCCTCAGCCCATGGAAGAACGCAAGGACAAAGGGAAATGATTGTAACGAGTGTAAGCAAGAAAAATCAGATAGTGAAAGTTCAAAAATCAGTACATACAAATATGTACACCAACTACACAAGTCCGGATAGTGTTCCAATCATTGTCTGTGGATTAGTGGTCCCAAAATGAATGGGCGAAGCCCACACAAGATACCTGACTCACAACGGAGAGAACACTGCAGGGGCACCAGATCGAAATGAAACAGGCACCCCAGGGGGAGGGGGCACCTCAGCCGGATGAACGCACGACACCACTGCTGCATGAGGGGGCTCCATGCCCATTGCTGTATCCTGGGGAGTGCAAAGCCACAGTCTCCCAAGTCTTTCCAGTTGGTGGTTTGCCCACTGCTTTATCCTGGGGAGTGCAAAGCCACAGTCTCTCACGTCTTTCCAGTGTGTGGTTTGCCCACTGCTTTATCCTGGGGAGTGCAAAGCCACAGTCTCTCAAGTCTTTCCAGTGGGTGGTTTGCCCACTGCTCTATCCTGGGGAGTGCAAAGCCACAGTCTCTCAAGTCTCTCCAGTGGGTGGGTTGCCCACTGCTTTATCCTGAGGAGTGCAAAGCCACAGTCTCTCAGGTCTTTCCAGTGGGTGGTTTGGCCACTGCTTTATCCTGTGGAGTGCAAAGCCACAGTCTCTCAAGTGGATAACTGTCTCCACTGGTTCTGGAGGGGGCTTTGTGCCCAGAGTGCTCCATCCTGCCAAGGACAGAGGTAGTGGATGTGATTCTCCATTGGTTCAGGAGGGGGCTTTGTGCCCAGAGTGCTTCATCCTGCCAAGGACATTGGTAGTGGATGTGATTCTCCACTGGTTCTGGGGGGGGGCTTTGTGCCCAGAGTGCTTCATCCTGCCAAGGATTGGGTTAGTGGATGTGATTTTCTACTGGTTCTGGAGGGGGCTTTGTGCCCAGAGTGCTTCATCCTGCCAAGGACCGAGGTAGTGGATGTGATTCTCCTCTGGTTCTAGAGGGGGCTTTGTGCCCAGAGTGCTTCATCCTGCCAAGGACATTGGTCGTGGATGTGATTCTCCACTGGTTCTGGAGGGGGCCTTGTGCCCAGAGTGCTTTATCCTGCCAGCCAGCCTAAGCCCAATTGCTGCACACCTGGTAGTCATAAGAGCCTGACTAGGTGTAGATGGCTATTACCAGTAGTGGGGTTGGGGTGCCACAGCGCCTGCCTAACAAGGGACCTAGCCTACCAAGTTCGCCCTGGCCTAGGGGAACCCACAGCCCACTTCAACCACCCAGACACCTCATAAAGCGTGCAGAGTCAGCTTAATTAGAGTGTTCTCACCCCCTTGTGGCTACTGTGATGCCCTCAAGCACCCATCCAACTCGGGATAAGCCACCGCCATGATCCGGTACATCAGGGGGGTCATGGTGGGATGGGCACCCCTTTCACGTTGGGAGGCCATCCCCAGCTGGGCCTCCGCTGTCTTCTTGCTCCACCGGCGCAGGTCCTCCCATCTTTTACGGCAGTGGGTGCTCCATCTATGGTAGACCCCCAGGGTCCGGACGTCCTTGGCGATGGCACGCCAAATACCCTTCTTCTGTTGGGTGCTGACCTAGAGGAAAGGTGGAGTAAAAATAGATGTTTATATCCCGTATATTTCATCTCACGCATTGCCAAACACCTCCCACCCTGGCCCAGACATACATACACACACAATCCTGACATGCTGGCCTGTCCCGCTCCCCACCCTCTTCCATCCATGACACTCCATACAATCATGTGCCATCCACCATGCTCAAGGTGTACTCACCAGTTTGTCTGGAGGACCGTACAGTTGCGTGTACTGTGGGAGGACCCCATCCACCAGTTTCTGCAACTCCTCTGAAGTGAAGACAGGGGACCTTTCCCCAGACACTGTAGCCATTGTCTCTTCCAGACACAGGTCACAGCAGCAGTTGCAGTGTAGGTCCTCTCCTGTTGAAGGTCAGGTATCAAGTGAGGGAACAGTAAGAAAATGGCGGCCACGTCCGCTGCGGTGGGTACCGTCACCGCCGGCGTACATCGTCATTGGCTCCTGGAACCCATAGGGCCCAATGTCAACCAATGCTGAATTGCGCCGCGTTCTTCGACCGACCACCGCGACGGTGTACAACGCCAGCGCAGTTACCTCATTTCCACTTGTCCCACCTTACAGGCCAGGCAACCGCCATTTCAGGGGGCCACATGGCATGGAAAAAAACTGCATCACACCTATTTAGGCCTGGAATACGGAGAGATAAAGGCACATTGCGAATTTCCAACGTTTTAACAAATAACACATTGGCGAGCAGAGCTGCTGTCATCACTGTGAGCCTCTTCTGTGGGGGGACTGGATATGTCTGGCACCTCCTGTCTGGTGACGTTGGGTAGGGGTCCTGTTGGGGTGTGAATGCATAATCTTAGTATCTGTTTGTGCCATCTTGTGCAATGGGTGAGTTAACCTCTACTCCTGTGCTTGTATTATTGATGTTGCCCTTGTGTGATTGGTGATTTTGGGGCATGAATGAGTCTCTCTACTGGACATGCTTTGGTGATGGGTGTCCATGCATTGGTGTTACATGCAGGGCTTGATTTTGGGATGTGTGGGTTGTGGTAGTGGGGTATCTGTGGGGTGTTGGGGTTATGTGTGTGAGGGTGAGGGCAGGAGTATGTGATGGCATGCAGGTGGGGTGGGGGGGTAAAGTAGTTAAAATATGACTTACCAGAGTCAAGTCCTCCTGCTACTCCAGCGAGGCCCTCAGGATGCATGATTGCCAAGAGTTGCTCCTCCCATGTTGTTAGTTGTGGAGGAGGAGGTAGGGGTCCACCGCCAGTCCTCTGTACAGCAATCTGGTGTCTGGATACCACGGAACGTACCTTCCCCGTAGGTCATTTCACCTCTTTCTGATGTCATCCCTGGTTCTTGGATGCTGTCCCACTGTGTTGACCTTGACGACGATTCTCCGCCATAGCTCCATCTTCCTAGCAATGGATGTCTGCTGCAGCTGTGATCCGAATAGTTGTGGCTCTACCCGGATGATTTCCTACACCATGACCCTGAGCTCCTCCTCTGAAAACCTGGGGTGTCTTTGATGTGCCATGATGTGGTGTGGGTGATGTGTGAGGTGCTGTCTGTTGTGATGTGTGAGAGGATGTGTTGGTGTGTGTTGTTTGATGTGCATGGATGTTGTATAAGTGATGGTGTTGTGTCTCTGTGGATGCTGGTGTTGTGTTAGCTAATCTCTCTCTCTGGCCTTCTTTCAAATTTTTGGTTGTAAGGGTTTGTGGGTGATGTGTGTGCTTTATATTGGATTGGGTGTGTGAGTGTAGTGTGTGTATGTGTATCAGGTGTGTGTATTTCGAATTGTCCAATGTGTTTTTGTTTTGTAAATGTGTGTGTATTTTGAGCACAGCGGTGTGTACCACAAATGGATTACTGCGGTTGAAAGACCGCTGCGTTGGTTTGTGGGTCGTGATAGTGTGGGCGTATTCTTGTTGGCGTGACGGTGTGGGTTTTGGTATCGCCAGTTTATCACTGACCTTTGGTGTGGCAGACTTGTGTGGGTGTCTGTATTGTGGCGGATTCCGAGCTGTGAGTCGTAATACCTGTAGCAGAATTCCGCAGCCGCAACGGTATTTTGGCGGTCTTCAGCACGGCAGAAAGCAGGATTTACCGCCAGGGTTGTAATGAGGGTCTTAGTCTTTTTCTTGAAGATTTTACTAAGCCGGACAAAGTCACCAATCCAATCCGACCTCTCTGGAGCCCTCTTCGGAAATGCATTGCAGGAAGTCCCAGTCAACTTTTTACATTCGTACTTTGTCAGTTTTTGGAGCTTTTTCGCTCTGAGGTCAGACGACCTTCTACAGCAAGCTGATTTCGAGTAGACGTCATCAGATTGCCTTTCCAGGAGCCCCCAGTGAAATCCTGGAAGTCTGAGGCTCCGGAGCTTTTCAGCGGGACAAACCTGCTTCAGGCTGGGTCACAGTCGACGTAAGCTCGCTTGACTCACGGCGTTGGGTCAGTCCCTTTATGAAGCTTTTTACTAAAAGTTCTCCAATCTTCTCCAAACTTCTGCATCTTCTTCCGGAAGGTCTTTGAAGGTATTTTAGGAGTCCACAGCCCACCCCAAGGGTCCAGAAGCTCTGAGTTGCTCCTTGAGGGTTAGGACTCAAACTCCCAGATATACCTGGCTCAAACTCAAAAATTACACCTGTACATTGGTCAGCTGGTCAGTCTCTCCAGGATGTGATGCAGGGGACTCTGGTTAGCTATTTCCTACCTGTAGCAAACAGGGAGTCCCTCCTTGAACCAGCTGAAGCCTGACAAAGTCCTTTTTGTGGTGAAACGCAAGTGTGCAGCTGGTGGAGCCCTTCAGAGTGCAGTGTCCAGGTGCAGGTCAGGGGTCCAGCTGGGCAGTCCTTCTTCTTCTATTCATGTTCCTGGCAGGGATCTGAGGTGTGGGTGCAGCTCTGTCATATTTATCCTTGCTGTTGTGGTGGAAAGCAGGTGTGGCCACAGCTGTCCAATCACAGGCAGGCCACCAACCTCATGGATGACCTCTTCCTGGGAAGTGTGTAAAAAATCAATCCCAGGGAGCAAGATTCTTTTAAAATCCAAAATAGCAGAAATTCAATTTTGGAGGTTAGATCTGGCTGAGTCCACCTACTGGTGCGGCTAAAATTCCTTAACACACCCCTTTCCTGCCCTCTCCTAATCTAATCAAGGGTGCACCTGGTTGTCCGGGGTTGCATGAAATGAGGGAGGCCCGAGCTGCTCCAAATGTCCTTCCCTCCTTTGAAGACCAGTTTGGCTGCTCCCCCCATCAAGTTTCACCATCTGCTGAGGCGGATGTCCTCTCCTAGGCACTTCCTTTGTCCTCAGCCCAGGCCACTTCACACCTCGTCAAGGCAGCCTAGCCAGGCTGCCTGATGCTGGCCAATCAGAGGAGGGCAGTACAGAGCTGAAGTTGGCAACTTTCAGGTAGGGTTCTAAAACTCTTTCCCTGAACTAGTTAGATTAACTTCAACAATGACAAGTTGTGGGATGTATCAATCACTTTACTGCCAAACTTGAAATATCTAGCTCCTTTTGAGACTTTATTAATTTAAAAAAAAAAGCCTCCCCATTTTAGCCTCTGGAGCCCATACACTACAATATGGGAAAAACAAACTTGGCTATTTTCCCTCACCCGGGATTATAAAACATCTTTTATAAGGTCCCTGCTTATAGTTACACTACACCCAATCCTGGGGCACCTAGGCCACACCTTAGAGGTGCCATATATGTAAAAATAAGGTCGTTTAAGACTTTGGAAGTACTTTTAATTCCAAAGTCTAATTTGAAGGTAACTTTAATGTACAAACAGCCAGCAGGGCAGGCCTGCCTTTAAAATTCCATTGGGCACCTCAGCAGTGCACCTCTGGGTGCACTACCTATGCTGGGGTCCCCAAACCTACACGCCCTACCATATACTAGGGACTTATAGGTAGATTGCTACTGCCAATTATAATTTGCCTAATTTGCATATCCACGTTACACAGAGCACTGACCCTGGGACTAGCTAGCCGTAACCACCAGTATCTGTCCAAAACGTTTGGGGGTGACCTGGGCAAAAAGGAGGACTTTCCTACACTAACCATTTATATTCAGGTGCTAGGGCATGGGCCTTTCAGGATCTCATAAAGGAAACAAATGGTCACCCATCAAGTGGTGGTGTACAGAGTAAACACTAGACACAGAACATTCTACCCTTCACTGCATCGTCGTGAGAAACTAAAGAAAGTATTAAATACTTTACAGCAACAACTGCTCTCACTTCAGCTCTCATGAACGTGAGGCAATATGCATTGAGCACACATGAAATAAAAAATGTAGACAAAACACAAGTGGATGCTCTTTTGAATGAGCCTTGAAGAATTTGACCCCTTTTTCCCTTTCCAGAACCGTGGTTTATCGTCCGCCAAAGATCGACCATTGTATCCATGTCACTGCTAGCACATCTTCTATCGTTAGCCTGGTCCATACTAGGGACTGCAGTGCAAGTTATCCTTTCCAAAATGAATGCTGATGTGCGACTATGCTAACATACATGGTTCTCTGGAGTTATTGGCCAATGGTGACATGAAAAGAGTTCACGGCAGGCAGATGCCTTTGATAGCGTAGAAGAAAATCTGATCCACAAGCAAGATAAACACATATTCACCCACACACACATGTACATGCACAATCACACTTACATTCTCTAGTAAAAACTTAGTATTATGGTAATGTTATATGGCATGTATACAGAGTGAGGAAGGAATGTGAAAGATATCATGGACGAATGTGAGGTTTGTCATGATGGAATGTTGGGTGGAACTGCGTGTGGTACTTTGGAAATTGAGAGTATTGTTGGCTGCAGTAGCGTTTATTTCCTGTACATTTTTTCTTGGAAAGCTTAAAACGACAAATAAACTTAATTTGTATATACTTACTGGGTCATACTTTGTCATACTAGCGACGAGCACCAGGAGAGGGACCTTCAAGACTTCAAATAATTTCACCTTTACTCCGAAGTTCTCAGCAAAGCTGTCAAATCTTTGGTTTGCATATTCACAGACAGCGGAAAGTGCCATAACTATATTACTGACATTTCACGGTTCTCGCAGCTGCAAAGTGATGAGATCGTTGGGAGACACGCCTATATTTCCATTGTGGGGTGGAATGCAGGCGCATTTCAGTGAAGTAATCTTTGCGCTGTCATACTGTTTGTTGTCACACCATACTGTAACAAGGACAATCGGTCATAGCAACCTATGTTTCTGGTTTATGAGTTGGCCATATTTTATTGGAAGTGGGGAAACGAAGCAGCAGTTTGTTTCATTACTGGCAGTCTCCTGTATTATATGAGCTGGGACGTGTCTATTGTCAAGATGAAGTTTCGCACAGTATTTCATGTGCCCATAATTATATTTATTTTAAATTCTGCTACAATTTTTGGTAATTGTGGACACATTGAGGATTCTGAGTGAAATCTGTTGTAATACATTCCTTGAACAATACACCTTGTTGATGGTATAAGTTCATTTTTGGTAGCCATACTTTGTGACAATTGATCAAAGAACAGTGATTAATTTAACACTTCCTGAACAGTCGCGACAAGCACAACTCTCAAAATGTTGTTTTGGAAACCATATTTTGGACATTTTTTTTCTTTTAAGAGTACAGCAAAATTATTAACAACTTTGCATTTCAGTCTGCATGGTTCAGTGACAAGTACACCATTTTCTGGAATACTACTGTTAACTTTATCTGTCAGAGACTAGTAGTGTTCCTACTCTTCGTCCCAGTCTTCTGTGATTTCGTTAGTTGCGTTCATCTTTTTTATTTTGCCGTAATTGTATCCTTTCTTCAAACTTCAAAATGCCTTTTCTTGCACCAATCCCTGCTGCTCTGCAGCATCCTGGGGATTTCCTAATGTCCAGGAAAGAATGGTTTGAAGTAATTTTAACTTATGGTGATGTTCTTGAACGGTATGACGGTACCTCTACATTGTCAGATATATGGGCCCATATTTATACTTTTGATGCAAAACTGCGCCGGCGCAGTTTTGCGTCAAAAATATTACCGCCGGGTAACGCCATTTTGGTGTGCCGTGTGGGCGTCATATTTATACTTTGACGCACGGCGGCGCAAACAACAGGTGGGAGTCATTATTTTTGACGCACACCGTGGCGTCAAGTCGTAAAGGAAAACAACGTTAACGTGGCGGAAATGACTGTGGGTCTATTTACGACACCGCAAACCGGATATGCGTCAAAAAACACAGCAAACACAGCCATTTCACCAAAGGAGAGCCAAAATGGATCCAAGATGCCACTACAGACCCCAGGAAGATGACAGCAGACCAGGAACCAGCCAGGAGGAGCCACACAAGAACCAGGACACTATTAAGAAGAAAAGAAAGTGTTGCTTCAGTGCAGAGGAGCAGGAAATCCTTATTAAAGAGGTGACGGAACACCAGCACCAACTGTTTGTCACATCAAAGTTGCCAATAAGTAGGAGAGAGGCTATATGGCAACAAATTGTCGACAAGATTAACAGTGTGGCTGAAGTACGCAGAACAGTCATCGAGTGCAAGAAACGCTGGCATGACTGCAAACGCAGGACCAAGGACAAGATGGCCAGGAACAGGAAGGCAGCACTGCAGACTGGAGGGGGGAGTCCAGCACACCAGGAGGCCCTGGACCACATGGAGGAGATGGTCGCAGCCGTCATCCCTGAGGAGATCGTCACAGGGATTCAAGGACAGGACAGCGCAGACTACCAGGACACAACGCATATGCAGGGTAAGTCGCATGGGGAATTCAAATGCAATAATGTCAACTGTGAGCATGGGGGGGATACCGACCACTAAATGCATGGAAGTCATCTAATACATGGAGTGGCATGGGTAAAGGGGCATGGCATGGGAGTATGGTCCGTTCTGAGAAGACCTGGGGCACACCATTACACAACACCAACAACAGTCCCATGGGGGCATGCTGTCATGCCAACGATGGAGCAAAGGGAAAGCCACGACAGGAGGGAAGGCCACTACGTCAAACTTACATCCTGGCACTCGTCAGCCAACATACCTCCTACATTAACTAGGGCCCTATTAGCAATCCTCTAGCCAAACTGACAACTACAATGTAACTGCGACAACAGTTGCCACTACCACCTCTGATCTGTGTGCAGCTCAAGTAGCCAATGGCAGTAACCTCCCCCTGGAACATACACACCTAAATTAGGGGGTGAGGATGACATCTGCAACAATCCCCTGAAACAAGACAAAGGCCCCAGTACACTCAAATGTCAATGCCAAAAGTTGTCACAAACATCAGCCAAAGTAAACAACAATAGGAGCGACACAGCACTAAGGACACACCCATGCTGCATATGTCAGGGTCCATCCTGTGCTTGGGTAACAAGGCAACATCCCAAATGTCATACTGCTCAGACAACAGCATTGAGGAGGGGACACATGTAACTGGTCACTGAAATACACCTGCACAGTCAGAGGACGAAATAGGACACTGATAAGACTATCAGGGCAATCCAATATAACACACATTACCCAACATCAGCAGGACCCATTAACAATGTCAACATCCATATCAGATCATAACATTGCCATGCACAGGATATGCAACATGTCAATTACATTTAAGTCGATGTGAACGATCAGGGATTGGGGCAGGTCTAGATTGTTAAGTGTGCTGCCAGGGCCATCAGAACACCCACAGCCAGTGAAAGGTCTCACCATGAGAATGGATATACACGGAGGGTCGAGTAGGACAAGAAGGTGGCAATTCTCTATTTGGCATAAACCAACACCTAGAGACGATGAGGCTGACAAGTCTGATAACTCAATAACATACATGTGACACACAGGTGGGCCATAGGCCTGAAACAATGCCCATCTGAAGGACTGCAGATATTAACACAAAACAAGATTACAAAGTGAATTCATCAAAAGGCAGGCACGTCACGTCATAATTGTCACAACACAGACACACTAATTGTACCCTGTTTCATTGCAGAGGAAGATGGATCTCCTGCCGATATGCCTGTCCCAGATTTCCCTGATGACATGGATGACGAGCCGATAAACATTCCCCAGTAGACTATCCAAAAGGTCCTTGAAACCCTCCAGACCCCACCTTCAGTCACAAGGAGGAGCACAGAACAAGCAGCCATCGCAGAGGAACCACCCACCACCCCGATTGTAAGACCTGCCAGCTCCAATACAGCTGAGGACTCAGACGACACTGGCACCAGCTTTGAGAGAACTGTAGTTGGAGTACAGCGCGAGCTGGCCAAGGAGGTGCGGGTGGGGATGCAAAATATGGCAGCCAGCCTTGAGGGGATGCATTCGTGCATGATGTCATCTGCAGATCAGGCAGCAGCTATGCAAGCCCAACATCTATCTTGCAGGAACTGCAGAAAACCCAGAAGGAAATCAGTACAGCAGTAATACAGTTGACCCAACACCTACAACAGCAATCCTGTCAACACGTGCACGAACGCAACATTGAACCCCTCAGGGCCGACCGGGCTGCCTACCATCGTGATGTGGCTGCTATTCTCAAGAACCAGCAGGCCCTCCTTGCAGCAGTACTGCCCTTAAGACCTTCACAGGGAGCAGCCACCGGGATGTCTGACTCCACGTCTTCTAACACTGAGGTGTGTGTTGCCCCTTCACAACCAACAACAACAAGGACAAAGCAGGCAACACACACATCAGAAGAAGAAGACATGGAACAGATCACATTCACAAGGAAAAGTACCCGGAAGCACTAGTCCCTGCCACATGGCCAACTATTACCAAAGTCCTGCGTTTTGAAACATGACAGTCTTACAACAACTGTACTCAAGCACTGTTCTGCTAACCACTGTATATCTTGTCACCCAGCCCAGTGATTGTCTCTCTCCTACTCATTGGCTAAGTCTGTCTCTCTGCACTGTCTGAAACAGCAACCCCAGCATGACAAAAGCATTTTGGTAAACCCTTGTGGTGGATCACACTGGAAGATCTCACTATAATGGACTCACAATCATGGACAATGTACAGATATCACTACATCACTTTTCAATAAATAGCACTTACACAACAAATCTGTCTCTGGGTAATGTGACATATCAACTGCGCAGTAGATAATTGAAATGTCCCTACGGTCAAATAACGTAGCTTGTCAATACAACTGTCCAGATATTATGTAGTTAGAGAAATCTGCACAGTGACCATGATTGCATCATACTCTGCCCATCCTGAGGGAATAATCTGATGAAGTGAGAAACCATACACCACCATGCTGTGTTGGACAGAAGAATGCTTCCTCTGGGGATAACTAAGTCATCAAATAGCGCCCGCTAAATGTTGTCAACATGCAAAAATAACACAATAAAAATGCCACACTAATCTAAGTAAATACAAAAAAAAAACTGCACAAATGAAGGTGTCTGAGTTAACATACAAATAGGTAATCATGCCGAACTGTGTCACAAATGATGTATGAGGGTCATGAAGACAAGAATACAAGATTGCCAATGAGAACTCATCTTATAAGGGTGTGCATGATCATCACACTGCAGTCAGACCTAAAACTCTTTCCCCAATATCAAGTCTGGAAGCACTGTTAGTGACTTTGAAAACACACTTATCAACAGAAACACATTGGGATCCATATTAACTATGATTGTTGGTTGCAACAAAGGGTAGACACTTTGCAAGGTAGCTCTGGGTTAGCTGCCAATCGTACAGCTCAGTTGGGATTTGTTTGTAGCATTGGACACAGATGTTATAGTACAAAAGAGATGTACACGGAATCCAAACCCACGATCAAGTACCATTCAACAAATACTATTAAGGGGTAACCAAATATTTATTAAAAGCTAACCATAGATGAGGAAACTGAAGGAAAAATCTTACCTACCCTAATCTACCCTGACTACTCATTACCCACAACTGTCCCTAACTAACCTAAGCTACACTTACTTATCACATGTAACGAAACGTTCTAAACATCTACCCCCCAACCCCCTTATGAGACGGGACACATTGAGGACAACCCATACTAACCTAAACACATACTATACTATCCTAAACAAAAATATATATATATATATATATATTTATTTTTTTTTCCTTTTTTTTCCTTTTTTGGTATTTCTTTTTTTTTTTTACACACAAGAACCCCAACATAGCCCCCCACCCACCCACCCACACATGTAATAAGTCAAAAAAGAAACAAGCAGGACCCCCTACCCCCCACCCACTAACACTGACTAAACTAACAGCCTATACTAACCTAACACTAAGCCCCCTAAGCCCACTAACTATAGGAACAAGGAAAGAGGAGGGAGGGGAGGGTATCATGTCCATCTATTCAACTGTCTAGAGGTTGGCCCTCCGGAGGGTCCTCTTTATATCCTTGACCCGCCGTTTAATGTGCCGCACGTCTCGGCTCAGGTGGCTCACCTTGCGCAGCACTTTGTCCATCTTGTGTTCAAGTCTATTGAAGGCTGCAGGGTCAACAGCTGGAGCAGTGGCAGTCTGGGTACCGGTGGAGGAGGTCTGTGTGGGCTGTTTTGCACCGGTGGCAATGCTGGGGCCAGGAAGTCCAGCAGATATAGAATCAACAGAGGCAGCTGTGGGTGGGGCCACCTGGCTCTGATTGGTGGTTGTTTCTGTGGTGGCTGTGGTGGGCACAGTAGGCCCACCCTGTGGGAAGGCTCGCCATGCCCCGGAGGCACGTTCATGGCGATATCGCCGGGCCATCCTCCGGAACCCCGACTCCACCAGCAGGATGTGCTGGTATCGCATGGCCCGACGCTGAAATTCACGGACCTGGTCTGGAGTCATGTTAGCTGCTGTGAAGACAAATGCAGATATGCCACATTAATAACTGCATTGTGTGAAACGGCACAGCAAGTTAATCAGACATTACATCTACTGTACTTCTAACAGCTCATATCACGATACAGAGCATCGAATGTCCCTGAGGAAGTACATGGCAGGCCAGACAACAAAGGTCACATCACACAAAGCACATTCATAACCCACAAGATGGGTAACAACTGGCCTTGATTTGCAATCTGAGTTCTGACAGTTAACATCTAAGAATCATGCTGCATATCCTCCACCAAGAGCTGAGCTACAAATGTCAGTGTACGGAAAGCAAAACTAAAGCCACATGGTCTGCAAGTTGTAACTGGACTGTCCAGTATGGTACCAAGTGCCAAACTTGAGTGTCTATACTACTATGCAACCAAACCGTCACTTATTCACAGGTATGTGTAACATACTGGTAGCATCAATTCTAGGTACCCGATTCACAAACCCATGGCCGTGTTTGAGGGGGGGCGGTGGATACACAACTATAATTTGCCAACAACATGTACACCGAGGAGTGTATAGGCTAATCCACACATGTTTGTCTCTACAGACACACCACAGGTAAGGTCTATCTACAATTTGGAGTCAGCAAACCCTAGAGCACTCATAGGGTCAGACCTGTCAGGAAAATCAGAACTTAGTACACAACATATACTTCCAGTGAGGCCTGACTTACATCAGACACAGAGTTGCTAGAACACCCATGATCATGAATTGCATGCACACCTAGGCCATTACACTCAGGTTCCACAGACTTGATGCACTACATGTGGAAGTACATGCTGCTAGGAGGTTCTACCTACTGTTTGAAAATTACGTAGGTAAATAGTGAAGCAGATGTCTATTGGGAAGCTATTAGCTACACCAATCTTAGAGAATGTGGGTCTGACAGGCTGACTAAATAGGGGCTGACTTCCATTGCTACTCTTGGTGATACAAGTGTCAGAGACATGACTATCCCCTGTACTCACAGTGGGGCCTACAGGGATGTCCTACAATCCATACATGATACCATTGGATACGTATTGGCTAACTCAAAACATGTGAGAACTGCATTCCCACTCATGGAACAAGTGAAAAACTTGCCCAGCGCATCACACCTTGCTATGCGTCCAACTCACACGAGTCCATAACCAGCAAACACAACACATAACAGACATATCAACACTTACTGTAGTGGTCGGGTCCTCAAATGTCATCACCTCTCCCACAGAGTAGGGCGCCGGTCCGCCTGTAAGGTATGGAAGGAAGAAATGTGCTCAAAATCTGTGCACAGTGCAACATTTTCAGTATCATTTACAATGTGTAGGCTGAATAAGGACATGGCAGCCATTCAGACATGATGGTACTGCATCTGATATTTCACGGCCAACTTGTACATAGCATGGGTCTCCTGTGACAGTTACACACATATCTGCACACATACATTGGCCCTAACTATCATGTGGTTGCAAACTTGCCCCATAATTGGTGAGACAAAAAATATATGAAGTGTAATCATCTCATCATGTGCATCCAAGAGAAACATCCAACGCCTGGTTACTTGAGGACTGCATTACCAGTCAAACATGCATTGTGGCAATGACACATTTAGTGCACATAGGCCCAATGTACAGGGGGAGGGGCAGGGACTCCTGAAAGCCATCATGTTGTTACAGTATAGTCAATTGATGTGGCACAGCTATGGTGATTTGCACCAACCATGTAGATGTAAAGCCATGTGCATACACTTGGACTGCCATCCATATTTGGATTGTGGCTCAACCAATTCCAACAAACATCTTAAGATGTTAGCTGAGGGCACCTTACACCTTTTCACGATGTTTTCAAATCATTAACGGACATGTATCCAAAAAGATCAAGAAACACAATAATCCCACACATTCATAGTACTTCTGTGAACGCTTTCCTTCCACACTCACCAGACTAACATGAGACCAATGTTTGAGCCTCTTTGCTACTATCAATTGACGTGAAGGCAGCACTCATTTTCAGCATCATGTAGTGATTCTAAAGTCAGTCTAGCAATTGCGTCAACATTGTTGGCCTAAATGTTGGTACATCTGTACTTCTCTGTCAATAATACCCTATATAGACATGATTGGCTCCTATTTTGTTAGCTGTGCTGACAAAAAGGCCGCACCAATTTCCTTCATGGTAAAGTTACCTGTAAGTTTGCTGAGCACGTGCTACCTGACAGCTAGCGATTGTGATTCTTGCCATAGTGCATCAATGATCCCCTTATACTTCCCCAAAATTACACACAGTCATCAAGTTAGCTGGCAGACATTGCACTAATCCACTGATGTCACTACAGAGCATTTAATCGTGCACAATAACAATAGTCGTACTCACCAACAGTGCCACCAATAATGATTCCCAGGTGGTCCAAGAGATCCTGCTCCCTGGTGATGAGGTCAGCCCACCGGTGCTTCGGCTGGTGGTCACTCCTCTGGCTGGCATACACACGCTGCAGGTGATGCAGCACCTTTCCCCACCGGATTCTGCGCGCCTCTGCCGGGTACCCCTGTATGACCCTGCCCCCTGCCTGGATCATGAGTGGCAAGAAATGTGTCACCAGCCAGATGAAGCCCCCCAACTCCTCTTCCCCCATCCTGCCAAGACGTGGCCTACCAGACATACTTATAATTGAAGAGAAGGAATAGGGGTAAAAGAAATAGAAAGGGGAAATGGGTGAAAGTAGGGGTAAAAAGACAGAAAAAAAGTAAACCTAAACACTAAAAGAGCCCAATTATCCCCAAACTAACACTACCCACAACAGACTCCCACAAACAAGAAATACACAAGATAAATGGACAAATGTAGACAAAACACAGTACTACAGTATACACAAACAATATTTATTTCACAAAAGGACTTTACAGATAGCACACAGAACAAATACAGCACAAAATCTCTGGACAACACTCTCTACACAGCCACACAGTCTAGAAGGATCATAGACTGCAAAGTGAAAGTGAAAGTACACCCACTGTGCATGATCTGTAAACAGGATATACTATTACATCACTTCCTGTATGAAAAGTCCTGCCTTTTTCGCATTATGCGTCTTTTTTTGTTGCACAAAACTGTATTTGCGTCATTTTTTTTAACGCACAGACGTGAATATTAACCCGCATCCACATAATGATACATGGACTGTACAAATATCTGGATGCGGGCTAAATTTCACTCCTGTGCGTCAAAAAAAATGATGCAAATACAGTTTTGGTCAACAAAAAATGACGCACACCGCTAGGGACGTCAAAATTACAGTGCATTAACTGGTTTGGGGCATTTTTACTTCTTTTTTGGTTATTTTACATTTGGAACACATCAGAGATTGGCTAATTGAAGAGAGTATGGTGTTGATGGTGTATGTTCACATGTGTGACATCATACTGCAGCGGAACATCATCCACTACACCCTTCACAGTATGTTTACAGTGGCTGACGTCATAGATGGTCATAAGTGTGCCCCTACATATATGTGTGGCACAAATTGTGCATGTTTGCCATAAGGAGAGGATAGCAATGTGACGCACATATGTACAATACCTAATTGCCTTTGGCTCAAAGTGTGTGCTTTGACAACTAATTTGTTGGTTGACCAAGTGTGTGTGTACATCACATGAAGCATTATTGTACATTTGGTTGTATGAATGTGACGTTCATGTGTCCAACCCTAAGATGCAAGTAAAAATTGGAATGAGCAAGGGCATGTGTTAGTCATACATGTAACAACATCCGCAAAGTATACTTCCAAGTTTTATGGTCACGTAGACACCACATGTGACATAGCATGCACCAGATGGATGGCAGACGCATGTTCATGTCAAAGGTCCACAATTTCTACATCCTATGTCCTAGAGTATTGGTAACAGCTTCCTAGGCACTAGTTGATGAATCCCACAGTGAGTCATACACATGCATTGAGGAAGTGGGTACCATGTTGTTTGCACAGACAGACAAGGGTCAATCTTATATGTATTATGACACCACAGTTGAGGCCATAGAAGTAAGCCCCAACAATCAAGTAGCTGTGGTGGACCAGCATACAAGACAGCACGTGTCCACATATTTCCAGTGATCAATTGCACATAGGTGTCTTGTTCATGTGTGTGATCCAATGATGATCCTGTAGATTGTTTGGGGTGTAATTTGTCACAGTTCGGACCAGGACTCATCATGAGTCAGTGGCAGCTATTCCTGTAACTACTGAGTATCCTTTGTTGATCAATGTGAGTAAAGTAGATGTGGACATGTGAACCAACATGTGGATGGTCCCACCCTGTCACTAAAGACATGTAATGAGACAGTCAACAAGGCAACCTTGGTGTGCTGAGTGATATAATGTCTCAATTGTCATGTTCCGGCAGGTGTCATTACAACATTTGTACACAGGTTGGCCTCTGCACTTCCCACTGCATCTGGGAACATCATAGCCTCTGAGCTGTTTATTCTTGCAGCTATTCACCACACATGGCTCATCACTATGTTGTGCGCACTGTGATGCTGTGTGTGAACTGTCATGGTTCTGACATTTGTGTATTAGTCATGTACATTATCAGAGGTTGCTGGTAGTGCTGAAAGCCCTGTACCCAATCCCTGCCTATGACCCTTGGACACTGTCACACTTTGTCATTCATGCATATATGCAACCCAGACAAGGGATGGGGCATGCATTTTGCATTTCCAATAGGATTTAACTCAAATGGTACAGTTAAAAGGCAGATGATGCTATACAATGTATTTGGGTATGCATGGAAGAAGCCCATGCCCCCTGATGAATGAGAGGTTTGCTAACGCAAGTGTGGTACATATGTAGACACAGGGATACTTTAGTGTGACACACAGACAGTTGCTAGTCAGGCTGACAGAATGCAAGATGATTCAGGAGCCAGCTACTGGACAAGTTACATAATCAGTGGTCTGACTGAGACTGTTTGGAGGACAAACTGGACAGTTGACATGTCAATCTGTGTACGTCCGGTGTTTTTGAAGGTGACAAATGAACCAAAGGGCTGTGTTACATGGCTTAATTACTATCAGTGGTTGACGGTGTATTTGACATAATGGCGACTCCTATGCTGTTCAGGCATCATCAGGGGCAGTGCTTTTTGTAATAGGTGGTGTGCATGGAGGTGATCACAGGTGTGGGCTGCATCTGTTTCTCACCAGTCCTGTAGGTGAGACTTGCATTCCAAGGGCCAACAGACATTTTCACAAGGGGAAGCAATCTACATGTGCTAACAGGGCTTTGAAACTAGAAGACAGTGTATAAATTGACCTGACGTCCATGCAGTCAGATGTTCTATGACAATGGCATACCTTAGGAAAGGGTGTAGCACACTGGTTTGCTAATGTTGGTCTGTGTGTGTAGAGGAGGTATTATCAGGGTACACATTTTAGTATTCCAGGGACCTCTTCCGACAGGTGGGTTGTGACCAGGTGCATGGGTGTGTCAGGAGTTAGGAAATGGGCTGACATGTGCATGGAATGTCATGTGCGCAATGCATGTCATATGTGTGGCACTTGTGCTGTCTATGTTATGCTTCTATGGAACTCTAGTCACAGATATTCCTTGCAAATATTGGATGCAGTTGGACTAACTGCTGTCAAGGGTCTTGTCAGACATTCCTGTTAGTGATGCCAAAGCACATTGACTGCCTCATGTATGAGGCTTGTTTTCCCCTTTTTGAGTGATGGTGTCATAGTTGTGTGCCATATGCTGTGTTGGACCTTGCTTTCAACATGTATGTGTGAAATAGTTGTGGTCCTCTGCTATAGGCCTTCAAAGTAGATATGCACATGATATATGTCATTAAGAGTGTGTGTGTATGTGACCATTGTATGTTAGGCATCACATAAGCTCTGGGATGTTCCGTGTCCTACTCACTATCTCAGCAATGCTCCATGAGGCAACACTCTTATTCTGATAAGTAGAGATGAAGGTGTGTAAAAAGAAATTGCCAGACCATGATATGGTGATTATAATAGGTGTTTATTTAAATTAGTTAACTAAAGTGGTGAAGGTGATCATATTCAGAAGAAATTATTTACAATCTGTTGCTGCCTGCGTATACCAGCAGCTGTGTTCTGTAGTTCCCCCTCCTGTTGCAGGCCGGCATCCTCCTCTTCCTCCTCTTCAGGCATGTGTGGCTCTGGTTCCAGGAGGGGAATGTTTCTTCTGATGCAAATGTTTTGCAATATTGCACATGTGAGGATGATCCTACAGACCATCTTGGGGTAATATAGGAGGCTACCACCAGTGATGTCGAGGCAGCGGAACCTTAACTTGAGGATGCCGAAGGTCCTCTCGACAATGCTGTGTGTCCTCCTATGGGCCTCGTTGTATGCACGCTCTGCAGCTGTACTCGGGTTGCCAAATGGTGTCATAATCTATGGCTGGATGCCATACCCCTGATCAGCTGCAAGAGAAAATGAATGGGATCATGTTGATGTAGATGGCACTATTGAAAAGACCTTTAATGGCAGTAGTTGTCTTGTGTTGTCTGTGACTCTTTTGTGTACTAAAATGACATCCTATGCTTGTAGGCTATACCATCAGCATTGTGTTGTTTCCTTGGCTGAACCGTTTGTCAGCAGTATGTTTTGGGATTTGCAGTACAGTGTGCCCTCCCTAGCATTGTGACTTGTGATACAGGTGTCCGTGTGTCTTCACTGGGGGTGAGATGATAGTTCCATGCACAGTTAAAATTGAAAGTGTTGTTAACACGTTCATATCAAAGTACCCTGGACATCCCATACCTTTAGACTTAGGCAATGTATTAATGTAAAGGTCATTGGGACACTTACAGTTTGCAAGGTGATATTTAGGCAAATACACTCATTGACGTCTTCACATTAGGCTGTACAGTAAATTCCGATGTGTGACAGGTTCAATGGTGACTTAAGAAACATGGCTAGCGATGTCACGACCTCAGTGTGTTCCTATCGACATGTTGCTGTTGTGGTGTATGTGTTGTGTGTCCTAGAGGGTTGCTGTAGGTTTTTGTACTTACCAACAAGTAGTCCATTGCCATACCGTCCATCCTGGAAGTGTTCATTGATGGTGCAGTGACGGAAGATGTATGAGTCATGTACACTCCCAGGATATTTAGCCACGATGTTGGTGATCAATCCCCGGTGATCGACAATGGCCTGCATGTTGATGGAATGTGTGTGCTTCCTGTTGCGGTAGAGGTGTTCAGTTGCAGCAGGTGGCACAAGGCGTACATGTGTGCAGTTGATTGCACCAAGGACGTGTGGGAAGCCACTGATTGCGTAGAACCCCTGTTTAGTTTCCTGCTGCTTCTGCAGTGTGTTAGGGAAGCAGATGTGGCGGGTGTCAGTCGAATGATGGCGTCCAGTACTTTGGGCAAAAAGGCGGAGAATGATGGTTGTGATATTCCGCCAACCAGGGCACCAGTTGTTTGAAAAGAGCCACCTGCCAGCATATGAAGTACGGCAAGCAGCTTTGTTTCTGTTGGGATGGTGGGGGGTGTCACCAAAGTGGGGGCCAACTGCTGTTCAATGTTTCGCAGCAGCTGCTGAATGGCCTGCCAGTTCAACCGGTACCTCAGTATGATGTTGTGTTCCCTGAGGCCCTGAAGGGTTGTTATTGGGAGGAATATCCTCTCCTGCCTTCTGCGCTGCCTTTGGGGTCCCTGCTGGTGTTGTTGTAGCTGCTGTTGTTGCTGCTGGGCTCTGCGTCTGCGAGCATGCTGGATTAGAATCACCTCCATGGCTCCCTGTTGCTGCTCTGCTGCTCTGCTGTTTGTTCTATGTGTTCTGATTAAATACAGGTGTGTTTGCCCCATTTTAACACCTGCCCTGACCCAGGCATTAAATTTTGACGCAAATCGGGCTGTGCGTAATTTTCTGGCTCCGCCTCCCGGCCGTGCGTCATTTTTGCCCGAAAGCATAAATACGACGCACCGCCGTTTAAGCCATTTTTGGGACGGGAACGCCTACCTTGCATATAATTAACGCAAGGCGGGTTGCCGCATCCAAAAAATGACGCACATGGCAGAATTTTGTCATCCGCGGGCTCGGGCGTCAAAGTTTAAATACTGGGCAACGTTTGCGCTGATTGTGCGTCAAACTATTGGACGCACAATCGGCGCAGACGGAGTATAAATATGCCCCATAGAGTTCTAGAATATTCCCCCTTTAGAGTCCAACCCAGCAAAAGATTTAAATCAGTTTGAGTATGAATTTAAGCAGTTGGGTTTAAGGTTAGGTAAGTGTTAATGTAGTCATGGAAATACAATTTACTCTAGGACGAAAGAAGGAGGCTATTGAAGAGTACTTAGATAATTTAGGTCTTTGGTGTACTTGTGTGATTTCAAGCACATTAATTGTGATCAGGTTTTAAGGGGCCAAAGTCTTATGAAATGCAAAAACAAGAAAGTACAGGAACAGTTCTGAGTTAGCTCAGAATTAATGTTGAAGAAAGCAGTTAGTATAGCAAAGGGAATATTTCATTTTGAGATATTTCTATAGAAGTCAGAAGTAAACTTGATGAAGTAAACACAGTTGTCAATAAACAAGATTGGCGAAAAGGCAGGAAAACTGATAAAAAGAGGAAAGGGGAGAGACAAATCATTGAGTGTTACAGGTATGGACGCTATAACCATGTGGGGAACTTTAAAGGTTATCCAGCAGTTGATAGGACTTGCACTAAATGCAGGAACAAGCCAATTTTCAGAGATAGAGAAGAGTGGTTTCACATAACATTATTGCTGAGGAAGATGATGAGAAATCATTAAATACAAAGAAACGTTTGAGTGTAGCTGATCTTATGATACAAGTAAAAGTACCCTCTACTTCTAAAAAAGTGGATGGTATACATGTACATGTGATGGTAGATTTGTGTACTTGGTACTAATTCATTGGCCATGAGCTATTTGCATCACTATGGCTGGGAAGGAAATTGATTGCAACAGAGGTAAGCCCAGAGGATTATATAGGTCTTTGAACAAAAGGTTGGGGTTCATCTGAGTTGTACTGGAGTTTATATGAAGGAGTTCCAAAGGGAAGGTTTTTGTAGCTCATGAGTATCAATCAGTTTTGAGTTGGCCCCATCAACAAGATCTCGGGAACGGGCTGTATCTTTGTTCAATACTTCCTGTGTATTCTGTTGGAGAAGAAGGGTGTGAGAAAACAGGACGGATTGCAGAGGCCCCCTAACTTTTTTGCCCCATTTTTCACTTTTTTCTGTCGTTTTCCTGAATCTGATGGTGCCCTGGGTACTGCTAACCAGTCAAGGGGCCTGTTCAAAATGAGTATGCAAATTATAATTGGCTATGTCAACCTACCTATCAGTCCGTAGTGTATGATAGGGCATGTAGGTCTAGGGACCCCCAGCATACGTAGTGCACCCATAGGTGCCCTGCTGAGGTGCCCAGGGTCATTTTTAAGGCAGGCCTGCCTTGCTGGCTGCTTTTAAATGAAAGTTAAATACTAATTTGACTTTGGAATTAAAAGTACTTCCAAAGTCCTAAAGTACCTTATATTTACATATAAGTCACCCCTAAGGTCCAATGTGCCCCTAGAGTTGGGTGCCATGTAACTATAAGCAGGGACCTCATAAAAATAGTTTTATAAGCCCTGGTGAGGTAACACAGCCAAATTTGTTTTTCCCTCACTGTCGTGAATGCCCTCCATAGGCTAAAATTGGGAGACTTTATTTTAATTAACATAGTCCCCTTAAGTGTCAGATACCTCGGGTTTTGTATCAAATTAATTGTTATAATAAATCCCACAACTTACATTTGTTGGATTTAATATAATTAATTCAGGTAAAGAGTTTTAAACTATACCTGAAAAGTTGCTAGCTTCAGCTCTGTGGTGCCCTTCTCTGATTGGCCAGCCTCTGGCAGCCTGGCCAGGCTGCCTTGATGAGGTGTGAAGTGGCCTGGGCTAAATACAAAGGATGTGCCTGGGGAGAAGAACTGCCTCAGCAGATGGGGAAGCAGGAAGGTGGGAAGGCTGCCAATCTGGTCTTCAAAGCCAGGGAAGGACATTTGGAGCAACCCAGAACCTCCCTCACATCCTGCAACCCCAGACAATTAAGTGCCCTCTTGATCAGAGTAGGACAATGGTGTGTTTAGGATTTTTAGCCACACCAGTTGGTGGGGTCAGCCAGCTCTAACCTCCAAAAATCATTTTCAGCCATGATGGATTTTTGAAGAATGTTGCTCCCTGGGACTGATTTGTGCCACACTTCCCAGGAAGTGGTCATGACATGGGGAAGGACCCTGCATCTAAGTGGAGAAGCAGGACCCCCCTGTTTTGCACCCAGGAGCAAGATTAAATATGGCAGAGCTGCACCCACACCTTAGATCCCTACCAGATTCCTACAAGTAAGAACATCAGTAGAAGAAGGACTGCCCTTCTGGACCCCTGACCTGCACCTGGACACTCTACTCTGAAGGACTGCACCAGCTGCACACTTGGGCTCCACCACAAGAAGGACTTTGCCTGGCTTCAGCTAGTTAAAGAAGGGACTCCCTGTTGTCCACAGGTGAAAAATTGCTAACCAGAGTCCCATATCTCAGATCCTGAAGAAACTAACCAGCTGAGTACTGTCCAGTAGCCGTTTTGGAGTTTGAGCCAGGTGTATTCTGGGAGTTGTAGCCCGCACCCTCAAGGAGCAACCCAGAGCTTCTGGCACCTTGGGGTGAGCTTTGGACTCCAAAAGACCCTTAAAAACCTTGTGGAAGAAGATCCAGAAGTTTGGAGAAGAGTGGAGAACTTTTTTGAAAAAGCTCCATAAAGAGACCGATCCGTCGCAGCAACTATACCCGGTTTCCCTCAGCCGCGACCTGTCCTGACTTGCAGGTTCATCCAGCTGAAGAAAATATCTGATAAATTGACTAAGGTGGTCATTCCGAGTTTGGCAGTAACCTGACCGACACGCCGGCGGCGGTGTTTTGACTGCCACCAGGATGGCAGTGCAGACCACCATATAACGAGTAAATCGGTGAACCTAACGTAACACAGACAACTCATCACCAGCACTGCCACTGCCGATGAGCAGCATCTGGTGGTGGATGCCAACTTCAGGCTGGTGGAAGCCAATATCCTGCCCACCATATTCCGAGTCACTACACTGCCAGGATATCTGGGGCAGGCTAGCCACAATGAAAAACCTGGCAGAAACAGAAAGTACAAAAGGAGACATCCACCTCCAGGCACAGAGACACGTCCGCGGCCGGAATGGCAAACGAACTGCTAGTCTTCCCAGCGTTCTCTCTCACTGTACACCTTCAGGGCCACCGACAATGACAAAGAGGACAACCGTAAGTATGCCCAACACAGAGTGGAGGAAATGGCAGTGACACACTCTCACCCATAACACACATTCCTCACACAGACAGCGAAGGCCACGCACAGGCACACACAAAATACGTCAATGCCAAGTACCCAATACACACACAAAGCCAAGCAGATACGTTCCAATCATAAAACACAATAAACACCAAAACTGCCAACGCACCCCATACCCACACAACGACAACTAGACAACAAACACCTCAATGCAGGCATAGACAGGCAGGTTGTGCAACATCACACGTACACACACACACCATGAACTGCATGTAGCAATGACACTCAATCAATAGCAGTGAATCCACATCCAAACAATGATACAGGTGAAACATCACGTACAACCAGTAGGTGTGAGTGGAGATGTGACTGTAAGGAAGGAGGTGGAGGGGAGGTGGAGGGGAAGTGTCTGTTGTGGCGTATGCAGATGTGTGTTGTGTGTGTGCATGCGTGTGGGAACGTTTGTGATGCCTATGTCTGTCTTTGCGCACCTCGTCTGCTGTAGTGTGTGTATGCTGGTCAGTAGATATGCTTCGGATGGGTGGAGGGAGAGGGGTTGTGGATTGGGAACAAATAGCTGGAGGGGGGACGGAAGATGAAGGGACACTGGCTGCCGTCAATGAGGAGGCCAGAGCCTGAAACGATCTCTGTAGGCCAGACAAGGCACTGTGAATGCCTTCCAGGAACGCATTGGACTACTGCATCTGGGATGCCAGTCCTTGGATGGCATTCATGATGGTTGTCTGCCCCACAGAGATGGACCTCAGGAGTTCAATAACCTCCTGATTGAGGGCAGCAGGGCTGACTGAGGCAGGGGCAGAGGGGCCTGAGGTGAAGGAGATGCTCACCCTCCTGGGTGAGCGGGCACAGGCAACTGGGTGGGGTGCTACAGGGAGGGCAGTGCTGGTGAGGGTGGTGGAGGACAAGGATGGTGCTGGGGTGGTCCCAGGCGGGTCCGTCGCCGACAGGGAGCCACCATCGGAAGAAGAATCTGTATCAGATGTGGTGGTTGCTCCAGTCTCCCCGTGGTGCTCCCCTTGCCCTTCGTCCCACTGGTCCCCTCGGCTTCACAGGTGCCAGCCTGGGTCCCGTTGGCTGCTGCATTCCCACTCACCAGTGCCCTTCCTCCTTCTCAAGATAACGCTAATGCAAACATAGACAGAGGTGGAGAGAGAAAGGGGTGGGAGAATCAGAAAGGGAGGATATGGTGATAACCCACACATCCACTTCACATACAAACAATCTATAATTCAGCCCCTGCTGGGTAAACAAGAGCCATTTTCCAATCAATTGCAATTGAGTCATGCAAGCGATACCCAAACTCATCAGCAACCACCTCAACCCTGCAGCCTATTTACCTGAATGAAGACCACTACATGCCAATCAACTGGCTAAATGACTGATCCAACAATCCAGGCCAGGAACATACTTAACCACATGTCATCCATTACATGATGAGGCAAATCAGAGCTCAGAGAAACTGAGCACCCAAACCAACTGACAGGAATGTGTGGAGTACCTGTGGTACAGAGGTCCATTGATGTAGCACTTGAAGCAGTTGAAACGTTTAGGAAACATGCCTGTCATTACCCAAATATAGTGCCAATATGATCACCCTGTACTACAACAGTACAAACAGAGATGGAGGCTGCAGCCAGTGACATGATAGAATACTTGAGCGACCCATCCGTACAGGTGAACGTGTGTCACAGTACCAACACTTCTTTTCCTGCATGGCTCAACATAGCTAACATGTCACAATCATATATGATTGGTGTGACAACTAGGACTGTACATTCCTTAAATCTCATCTGACCACATAAATCCCAAATCTAGTGAGGGTCACAGTACACAACCGTGCAGAAGTCACCTAACAGTCAACACTTAACCCCTTGTGGCTGCTATGCTTCCCTCAAGCCCACATCCAACACTGGGTAGGTCCCACCAGTATGTGGCCCATTAGGAGGGTCAGGGTCCAACAGGCACCCCTCCCACGTTGGGAGGCTGTTTCCAGCTGGGCCTCTGCGGTCTTCTGGTCCCAGCATCTCAGGTCCTCCCACCACTTCCCGCAGTGGGTGCTCTGCCGTCTATGGACCTCTAGGGTCTGCACTTCCTTGGCGATGGCTCTTCATAACTCTTTTTTTTGGTGGGCGCTGACCTGCATGGGAAACATTCCAAAAATGAGGGACATGATGTAATTAATACCAATCCAGCTGAAACCTTTGGCCACACACAACATACACGGACCATGCACACTGCCAATATACCCCACATATCATGTGCATGCAAAACACCTGATCCGTCATGACATGTCAATGTGCACACACATACATCAACAGACTCCACCGGACATGTGGGACAAAGGAAGTTGTACTGACCTGTTGCCCTTGAGCACCGTACAACTGCCCATAAAGGGGTAAGACCCCTTCCACCAGCTTCTCCAGTTCCTCTGTAGTGAAGGCTGGGGCCCTATTCCCTGCAATGCGTGCCATCGTTGCTCCAAGATACTGGACACAGCAGTGCATGAAGTGGAGGTCTGTCTTGCCCGAATGTCAGGTGTCAAGTGAGCTCCCTCATACAAAATGGCAGTTTCCTCTGCAGCGGTCATGACGTCACCACTGGCGGTGATTTCCATTGGTTCCAGTTTCCCATGGATGTCAATGTTAGCCAATGAGGATTTGCACGGCGGTTCAGACCGCCTTCTGCCAGGACAACTTCCACTGGCAGAACAAGGTCACTTCCAGCTGTTAAATGGATGCCGGACAGGTGGATGCCATATTAGTCTGTAACATCACTGTCCTGAGTTCACAATGAGTAATTACCTGCATGTCGTCACAAATTGATACATTAGGTCACACATTGTGGATAATGACATATGTAGTGAGTGTCTGGTGATATCACCACACTTGTCACTACAATTGTCAGTATTTATAGTGGAACACATGGAAGGTGTATGTTTACATGTCCTGCATACGTCCATTGTCACAGAGACTATGCCCCTCATTCTGACCCTGGCGGTCCTAGACCGCCAGGGCCGCGGGCAACGGAAGCACCGCCAACAGGCTGGCGGTGCTTCATTGCCCATTCTGACCGCGGCGGTAAAGCCGCGGTCAGAAAAGGGGATCCAGCGGTTTTCTGCCAGAATACCCCTGGCAGGGCTGAACCTCCATGGCGGCGCTGCAAGCAGCGCCGCCATGGGGATTCCGACCCCCTTCCCGCCACCCTGTTTCTGGCGGTTTTTACCGCCAGGAACAGGATGGCGGGAACGGGTGTCGTGGGGCCCCTGGGGGCCCCTGCACTGCCCATGCCCCCTAACAGGGCCCCAGCATGATTTTCACTGTCTGCACAGCAGACAGTGAAAATCGCGACGGGTGCAACTGCACCCCTGCAACACCGCCGGCTCCATTCGGAGCCGGCCTCTGTGTTGCAGGGCCTTTCCCGCCGGCCCAGCGGGAAAGCCAGAATGGCCTCCGCGGTCTTTTGACCGCGGAGCGGCCAAATGGCGGTGACCGCATGGCGGGCATGACCGCCTATGTGCCATCGTCTGGTTAGGAATGGAGTGTGGAGTAATGTGTCTTCCCACAACATGACACAACATGACAGCCAACTTGCATGAGCAAAACTTTGTGACTGTTGTATGTCATACTTGGTGCATACTTGTGTGAGGTTTCCAGATTGTTGTTTGTTTCCCCACCCAGATATCGCACAATGGAATGATGAGGAATGCACCCGTTTACCGGCCACTCGTAAATCTTGGTACCATGGAAGAGCACCACATCATCCTGACCTATTGACTGAACCGTTTGTGCATCAGGGAACTGGTCGCCCAGTTGGAGCCAGACCTCCTGCCGGGTTTGAGAAATACCAATGTCATTCTTCTAACAGTCCAGGAGTTGTCAGTCCTGCATTTTCTGGAAAGTAGTTTCAGGTTGCAGTGGGACTGGCTAAAGGGATGTCACAGCACCAGTTCAGTAAGGTGTTGCATGATGTGCTGGATGCCCTCCTCAAGGTACATCACGTTCCCACAATGTGCTGAATTGCCCACTCTAAAAGCAGCCTTCTACAACATATCAAATGTCCCATATGTAACTGGTACCGTTGATGGAACTCACATTGCCTTGGTACCTCCGAGGACCAATGAACAGGTCTACAGAAACCAGAAGAGTACAGATTCACTCAATATACAAGTGGTATGTCTTACAGACGAGTACATAACACATGTAAATGCAAAATTTCCTGGATCAGTACATGATTCCTCCATCCTGAGGAACAGCAGTGTCCCTGCAATGATGTCACAGCTACAGGGAGAAAGGGACTGGCTCATAGGTATTTGTACTGCTCTCCATATCATACGTTTGTACCCCTCAAAAACAGTCTGCACTTTGTTACCTATAGTCATGTTCCCTTTTCCACACAGGTGACTCCGGATACCCCAATCTGCCCTGACTCCTGACACCTGTGAGACATCCAACTACAGGAGGGGAGAACAGGTACAATAAGGCACATGGCCGTATGACGCGAGTGATTGAGCGGACTTTCGGTTTCCTGAAAGCTAGATTTCATTGCCTCCATGTATCCGGTGGTGCCCTACAGTACCGACCAGGGTAAGTCTGCAAGATCATTGTTGCATGCTTCATGCTCCATAATCTGGTCCTCAGAAAGCACATACCACTTTTGGAGGAGGGAGACATTGATGCTGGAGCACTGTTTGGTGCTGGTGACTCTGATGCTGAAGGGGAGGCAGACGAGGATGAGGCACAAGACAACTGGACTGACCTGATTTGTCACTACTTTCAATGATGTACAGGTATGTGTGATTTGTATGTCATCCGCACTTGGAATATGTATTGTTGAAGCCAGTCTGTATCCAGTATTTGCATGCATCAAGGTGTGTGTAGAGACTACAGCATTCCATCTTGGTTTACGACCCTGAAAGGTAGCTGACTTACCTTGAGGGGTAGTGGAAATGCACTGCTGCTAAGAACATGTGTGGTATGCTGGTGCCATTCCGGTACAGCTTTATAGTTCTATCAGATGTTTAGAGTCCTCAGTCTGCCTGTTTGAGTAAATGTAAGGGGGACTTATCAGTCTTGTCCTGCTGTGTAAACATGTCATGCTGCATTGTCAGCTGCTGTGTGGCGAGTACCTGTTCCTGACTAATCAGGGAGGTGAACAATAGAGGATGTCACCTATGTGACATCTTTCCTGTCCGACACATATGAGAGTGCCTATACAGGCCCCTACATATGTAGTATCATAGCTGCTCGGCCAGTCATCCTGTGTATGTGTTCAAATGATGTGGCTGCATGACCCTGGTTCACATGCCTTACAACATTGTTCCTGATTCTATTTAATTTTCCCTCTTCAGGTCACATCTCTGTCTGCAAGCTGATTACTGTATTGCCTGTTGGCATCATTGACACTGGATAGCATTACAATATGGATGTACTTTCACACCTGCTGGAGTGTCCCACTACATTTGTCACTTCAGCATTATTGTGGTGCTGACATGTTTATATATGTGTTGCTTGGAAACAGGATTGCCACTACATACAATGAAGAGACTTGCACCATGACTTGTGTTGATTTGTGTTTATTAAGTGTATGACATCACAGTCCAGAGGAATGGGTTAATGGTCTAGGTGCTGATCAGAGTGGGTGGTACAGCTGTTTGTCTCACAGGTCCTGTATCCCTTTGCCCGGTATGATGTGAACTTGATTTTGGACAGCTAACATGGTGTACCAGTGGCACACAAGGGTGACAGTTCTGAAGAGGGATCACTTCCTGGTGGGAGGATTGGTCTTGGCCTCTGGTCTGGCAGGATGTCTGGATGGGCAACCTCCTTTATTGGGGGGTCCCTCAGCTGCAGGGATAGGGGTGCTGGTGGCCTGTGGGTCCTCCTGCTGGGCCTCCATTCCTGTAGCAGGTGCTAATGTTGATGGCAGTGGTGTTACCTGACTACTTGATGGGCATGCTGTTGGGTGGAGGTTGTCCGCAGAATATTGTTCAATTCATTGAACTCCCCTAATATGGAGACCATGGTGGCATTGAGTGCCTGCCACTGCTGCATGGTCTCCTGGTGGTATTCCCCCTGCAGCCTTTGGGTGTCCTGAAAGGTGGTAAGTATCAGGCCCATCTTTTCTTGTGTTGGCTGATAGGCTCCCAGGACTCTGGAGATGTCCTCCTGGCCAGTCGTGTCCTGTACGTGCCTCGTCCATTGGCCCACAATTGCCCTCCCACAGGGCCCTTGCCCCTGTGACTGTGCCCCTGGTGCAGTGTTCCCCCTCCCATTGATATCAGGACCGTCATTGTCTTCCGTTTGCACCGTTGACTCCTGCTTCTGTCCTGTGGGGCACACTGATGTTTGATGTGACCTTGGGACACAGGTATGGGAAGGTGGGCTCTGCTGTGCATTTGCTGCCACAGGGGAGGTGGTTTCAGTTGTGGGCCGGGTGAGGCTGGTGGTAGTGAACTGGCCACTCATGCCTGATGGGCCAGGTTCGTCATTCATATCCAGACTTCCAGGGGAGTCCTTCCCTATTGGACTTGCTTCCAGGCCTTGGATTTTTGTCACTGGCCTCCTCTGCTGTGTGGCAGTACTTGGGAGACCTGTGGAATGAGAGGTATTGAGTAAGATGATGGTATTGTAGCAGTGACACACATGGTTGTATGCCATTATTGACTGAATTTGCAGGGCACTAATGGCATTGACAGTTGCTAGTTCACTGATTCTGTTACCATCAGTGAAATGTTGCAATGGGCCTATTTTGGAGACTAGGGCCCTCATTATGAACATGGTGGTCTGTTCCGTGCCGCCGCCGGTGGCGGTAAAAACCACCAAGGGAGGAGCGGGCCAGACCGCCAAATAATGAACCAAACGAAAGACAGGAATCCTGAAAACAACACACCCCAGCAGAGGAGTGCCAACGACGACGGCAGAATCCACCCACAGGCAGACGGAAATGTCCAACCCGCCCATCAAATAATTAACCACCAGTCCACCGCCAGTTCCGGGGCGGGAACCACCACCACGCAAATCCAGGCGGAAATGAACCAAATATAAGGAAACACTCACCGGAGGCCCATACAACGCGCTGAAGCAGACATGGATAGAGAGCTGCAGATCATGCCAGCCCTGCTCCCTGCCATATAACTCCACGACCGAGACCACCGACGAAGACGACGACGGTAAGTACCGCAATCTACGAAACAAGGGAGGAAAGGGCACAGTTACATACCCACCCACGCTGCTACGCCCCCCCAACCCTTCACAGCAGCACAAGTCATACACCACACAGCAAGAGGTACTTACCAGATACAAGGCTAATCCAACTTGTCCATAGTACATACAAGTGCCCCACACCCATAAACAATTAAACAAAAGACCAGGGTTCAACAGCGTGCCGCCAAAACACAGGCGACACAGAAATCTTTAATGTGAAGCCCACAGAGCCAAACAGTCGAAACAGGGCCAATGGCCAGTCCGTATGGCTACAATTGCCATGGGCCACAACGGACCCAACCTGACTCCCACAAGTGCATGGTACTCCACCTAAAGGGGCAGCATATGGGCATCCATGCACCTCACGGAATGGGGGCAGGGGGTGGTAGGGGTGGGGATTTACGACAGGAGTGGGCCTGGGACTTTCGTTTGGAAGGTGGAGGGGGGTGGGCTTGTCCTTTGAAGTGGGTGGGGGGTGTTTAGATCGGGTAGAGCCAGATGGACTCAGCCGAGTCCGGGCCTTTTTTTTATCTGGGGAAAGGGCACTGGAATGTGAAGGGCAGAGAGGGGTGGGCTGTGATGTGGAAGGAGTGGAGAGGGCAAGGAGGTGAGCATGTTTGGGGACAAGATGGGGTGGGCCAGTGGGTTGGAAGAGGTCAGCACGGGAGAGGAAAAGTTTCTTCTGAGCAATTGGGGTGGTCCTGGATGAGGGTGTGGGAGTAGAGGCAGAGGCAGTGGATGTATGTGGTGTAGGGGTGTGTGTAGTGGGTGCAGGTGACTGGACAGTATGATGTGGTGTGGTGGATGTCTGATGGGTGGGTGTCTTCGTGCGTTTGTGTGTTTTTGGAGGAGGGGGTGGACACAGTGGGGGAAGACAGACAGCTAGTGTGGGTGTATGTTGCGTGGGTGTCTGCAAGTCTGGTGAGTGTGCTGCATGTGTCAACTACAGTAGTTGTGCGAGTGCAGGTGTGGTGCATGGAGTGCATGTATGGATGTCTGTTATTGTGGTGAGTGCAGTAAGAGGAGCAGCAACAGTGAGTGAAGGTGCAGTGCATGAGGGTCTGGATGTAGAGGGGACAGACAGGGAGGCGGAAGAGGTGGGCACACTGGGGGAAGTGGATGTTGTTGTGTGTGCATGTGTCTGTTGGCTGTGTGAATGCTTGTGGTGGGAGGTGTGGTGCTTGTGTTTAGAAGTGTGCTTCTTGTGTGTTGATGTGCTTGACTGCTTGTCTGAATGTGTGCCTTGGACGGGTGAAGGGAGTGGGGTGCTGGAAGGGGTAGAGGAGGTTGGAGGGGAGACAAAATGGCCAGGGAAACTGGCTGCCTTCCAAGAGGAGGCCAGAGTCTGAAAAGATCTCTGTAGGGCAGACACGGCACCGTGAATGCCATCCATTTGTCTGCTGCACCTCTGATGCTAGCCCCTGGATGGCATTGACGATGGTTGTCTGCCCTAAAGAGCTGGTTCTTAGGAAGTCAATAGCTTCCTCTGTGAGAGCAGCAGGGCTGACTGGGGCAGGGGAGGAGGTGCCAGGGGCAAAGGAGACGCCCACCTTTCTGGGTGAGCAGGCACAGGCAACTCGGTGGGGAGCAAAAGGGAGGGCGGTGATGGAATGGGGGGTGACGGAAGATGTCACGGTAGTGGTGTGGCCACTAGGGTCTGCCACTGCTGGGGAGCCCCCATCGGAGGAGGTCTCAGAGTCACTACCTCCTGTGGTAGTTGCCTCCCCCATGGAACTTCCCCCGCGCTCCCACCCATTGGTCCCCTGGGCGTCGGTTGTCTCTGCCTCCGAGGATCCCTGGGCCGCTGCTTCCCCACTTGCCAGTGCCTCAGCTCCCTTGCCAGATGTTGATGCTGTACCAAACCAACACAAGAGAACGGGGATGGGGAGACAAAACAGGAGGGACAATTGTAAGTAGCTGAATGGAGGTACATAATTGCGAGACATACACCCACCCAGAAGACTCACCCAACAGCCAGCACCCTTCACTATGCCCATGGCCATGCCCCTGACTACTGACCAGAGTACTGCTCTACACCCATCCCCTGGACTACCTAAGGAGGGGACGTGTGGGAGACCTGACAAAGACACCCCTACACCCTTTGGGGACCATAAAGTAGATGGACACCAGTCGAAGCCCCTGCCTCTAAGCAGCATGAACCCTAATGCACACCCAGAGATCCTTCCAGACTGAAGTTTGTGAAATGAGTACTCACCCCCATCCAGGTCTGGGTACGCCACCACCACGATCCGTCACATGAGGGGGGTCAGTGCCCGACAGTCACCTCTTCCACGTTGGGAGGACTTCCCCAGCTGGGCTTCACTGATCTTACTCACCCAGCGCCGCAGGTCCTCCCACCTCTTTCTGCAGTGGGTGCTCCACTGGTTGTAGACCCCCATGGTCCGCACCTCCTTGGCGATGGCATGCCAAAGTGCCCTCTCCTGGTGGGCGCTGACCTTAAAGGGTGACACAGAAATGGAACACAGAGTTCAGGCACTTGCACGATAGGTCCAGCTGGCTATTCGTCCACTATGGGATGGACAGTACTGTCAGACATACAGGACATACACACGCAGCATGCCATGCACCATGGCCCATGAAGGCTCAGAGGTGCACACATATGTCCAATCAACAACATCCATTACCCACAAACAGTGCCCCCCAAACCCAGACTCACCTGTACCTCTGGCCGTTCGTACAGTTTTGCGTACTGGGGCAGGACCCCGTCCACTAGCCTCTCCAGTTCCTCCTGGGTGAAGGCCGGGGCCCTTTCCCCTGCAACACGAGGCACATCCATGGCCAGAGGCAGGCCACAGCAGCACACACAGTGGAGTCAAGTGACGAACTTGTGTACGTTCTGCGACGGTGTGCACCGTCACCGCCGTCGGCAATCATGATACGTCAGGAGTCCCCATTGGCATCCATGTTAACCAATGAGGGTGCGAACGACGGTAAACACCGCCTTACGCTGTGATGTCAACCGCTAGCGGTATGAGGTCACTTCCACAACGAAAGGGCAGAATTACAGTGGGCAGACATTTTGGCATTAACTATGCATCTATAAATTCTACTTTTCACAATGCAGGCCCTACTAACCACATGAGGCACCTAATCCTCTGTCCATTGCATATTCTAACACACCTAAAATACTCTGTTCCCTCTTTGTGATGTACATGTAGATCTGTCAGGAAGCAGTTAATGTAGAGTCAATACAATGAACTATGCAGTGCACAAATGATGACAAGTGTGCCTATGTATGTATCTTCATCACACCTTTTTGAAACTCCTCGTAGGTACCGACCCTTGTGGCGAGGAAGGGCACCATCGGTGTACAGACCACTTGTGGATATGAGGACCATTGTGGAGCGTCAGATCATAATCAATTACCGACTCGCACGTGCAACAATTCAGTAACTTTGTGCTTTACTGGATCCTGCACTAACTCTGGGAAATCGTAATCAGCATGCCATCCCTACTGAAGTGCAGGTGCTCTCTGCACTTCATTTCCTGGCCACAGGCTCATTTCAAGTGACAGTGGGCATGGGTGCTGGATTTTCACAGCCAATGTTCAGCATGGTACCGACAAGATTTCTGAATGCATTTGTACGACACCTGCAGTCCTATGTGAGGTTTCCCCAAAGTACTGACCTCCCTGCCATCAAGTCTGAATTCTATGCCTTTGCCAACATACCCCATGTTATAGGTGCCATCGATGGCACCCACATACCGATCATCCCCCCAAGAGTGAGTGAACAGGTGTACAGAAACAGAAAGAACTTTCACTCCATGAACATCCAATTGGTATGTACTGCAGACCAGTACATCTCACATGTGAATGCCATGTTCCCAGGTTCAGTCCATGATTCCTTTGTGTTGAGGAACAGTAGTGTGCCACACAGGATGGAACAACTCCAAGAGGACAGAGGGTGGATCATAGGTAAGTGTGCCTGTCACTAACTGACACATAGCAGACAGACAGGCTGTCTGACTAAGGGGCTTAACAATGATGACTCTGTATTGCACCTGCTTTCTAGGTGATTCTGGCTATCCAAACTTGCATTGGCTCCTGACACCAGTGAGGAATCCCAGGACGGATGCAGAGAGGAATTACAATGAGGCCCAGGGACGTAATAGGAGGGTGATAGAGCGAACTATAGGTCTCCTGAAAGCTAGATTTCGTTGCCTACATATCTCTGGGGGTTCCCTGGCCTATGGGCCTGATAAGGTGTGTAGAATAGTGGTGGCCTGCTGCATGCTGCACAACGTGGCAGTGAGACATTCTATCCCCCTCTGGGAGGTGGAGGGTGCTGTATGTCCTGACCAGCTACCTCAGAGAGGGGAGGAGAGTGATGGTGATGATGAGGAAGGGGAAGATGTCAATTCCAGGAACCAACTGATACAACTCTACTTCCAGTAACTGTGTGGGACTTGGCCCTGACATTAAGGTTTGTGACAAATACTGTCAGTGTGCTCAGTCATATAGAGGGGTTGGTAATGATAGGTGAAACATGTTCCGCTTCTGCATGGTACAGGTTGAAAGTTTATGCATTTACTCATTGCCATCATTCAGGCACACAGGACTTCATGCACAGATGTGAAAATAAAGTAGTTATTAGCCAGTTGAATCCATACTTCACTTTGTTCACAATTTAAGACAGGGGACAGTGTTACAGGTGTGATATGTGTTTTATTGGTTGATGTGAGTGAATAGTGCTATTTACAGTATGGCAAATCGTAAGGGGTGGATGTCCTCAAGACCAACATGGTAGCAGCCTTGTTGGTACTAATGATGGGTCCATCTTGTCTTACAGTAGTTCATGTTGCCTAAGGGTCCGTTTGGGCGCCTCCTGTTTATCTTGAGGGGATGGCATGGTAGGCCCTTGGGTTTCCTGTGAGGGTGGTTCCTGGGATGTTTCTGCTGATGGTGTAATCTCATGGTGGTTGTCCTGTGCTGTTATGGGGGCCTCTTGTCCTGTGTGGGTGTCAGACTGGTTTTGGACCAGCTGCAGCAGTTCTCCTGCTATGGTGGCCATTGTTGCGTTGTGCTCTTTCCACTGTTCCATGGCCTGTTGGTGGAGCTCCTGCTGCATCCTCTGACTGTGCTCCAGGGTGGACACAATCTGTGCCAACCTGTCATGGGTATGCTGGTAGGCCCCCCATACCTCTGATATCAAGTCCTGGGCTGCTGCATCCATCCTGTGGCCTAGCCCCTGGCCCACTACCACCCTTGCAATTGCCCTAGCCCCCTGTGCCTGTGTCCCCTGCACAGGTCTGGCAGTACCACTTGTACTGGGGCCCTCGCCTTCCTGCATGTTGAGAGTGGGAGACTGTGGCCTCCATACCTGTGTTCCACTCGTCTTTGGCCTGGATACACTGGTGTGGGGATGCCTGCCCTGGGCTGCTGGTCTTGACTGGGTTGTAGGGGTGACAGTGGCTTCCTGGGTGAGGCTGCTGCATGGTGAGAGTCCAGCACTGTGTGAGGGGCCTGCCAGCTCATCAGTGTCCAGGGATCCTTCACCTTTGTCCTGAGAGGTGCCTCTGTCTCCCTGGGTGGCACTGGCACTCTTTGTCCCGTCCGTTAGGGTTGCATGGGTGGTGGTGCCTGTTGTGGGACATAGACATGTCTGTTACAGCTGCATGAACGTTTGAGGTGAACAGGACTGGGCTATTTTGTGCTGGTGATACTTTCAGTGACCTTCCAGGGTGCCTTTGTGAGGTTGACACTGCATTTAGCACCAGTGTGGGGATGCATTGTGGTGGGGGGTGTTGTTCCATTGTGGGTACTTGCAAGGGTAGGTGGCTGTGCACAGGGGAAGGGATGTGGACCTGTTAGTGGGTTTGTGTTCATGCGGGGGGTGGATTTAGTGGTTGATGCCTGGGTGGGGTGTTGGTCCTGGTAGGTGTGGGTGGGGTGGGGTGGTACATGCATTACAGGTATGTTGTATATGGGGTCGTATGTTGATGACTTACCTGAGTCCATTCCTCCAGTGAGTCCAGTGAGTCCCTCAGGGTGCAGGATGCACTGCGATGTGATGCCTTGATGCCATGCTCCTGACCTTCCCCCGCAGGTCATTCCATCTCTTCCGGATGTCGTCCCTGGTGCATGGATGGTGTCCCACTGCATTGACCCTGTTCACAATGGTCTGTCATAGCTCCATCTTCCTTGTGATGGGTGTGTGCTGCACCTCGGCCCCGAATATTTGTGGCTCCACCTTCAAGATCTCGTCCACCATGGTCCTTAACTCCCTTTCGGTGAAGCGTGGATGTTTGGGGGGGGGTGACATGGTGAATGTGGTGAATGGTGTCAGGGCTGGGAACGAGGTGAGGGTGCTCTGCTGTGGGTCGGTCTGTGTCTCCTGTATGCTGGTGTTCGCTGTCTGCCTCTGGTGCTCTCAGTCTTCTTTGCCTGGTTTTGTTGCAAAGGATTGCGGGGTATGTCTGGGGGTGTTTTATGGGGTTATGGATGTGTGTCAGGTGTGTGGGTTACACGTTTCTCCAATGTGGGCACTTCTTGCTGTTACGTCCACTTGCCGCCCGTGGCGGTCGCAGCCGCCAATGTCGTCCGGCCTCCACTGTCCGCCAAGGTGATTTGTGCTTCATTATTTGGAGGGCGGGATGTGGGTGTGCTTGGTGGTGGCAGGGTGGGGAGGTCCGGGATTCCCGCCGACAGGGTCATGGCGGGGAGAGGTGATCTGGTGATTTTTGGTGGGGATGGGATTTTCGTTCATTATATGGTGGGTTTCCATTCACCTCCAACGGTGGGATTCTGTTCACATCCGCCACAGCGGTCGGCGGTGTTTCCCGCCATGTTCATAATGACCGCCTAGGTAATGTTTGTTTTACTACTGTCATTGCCATGTACTGATGCGCATTCATATACTTATTGGTGATGGGGAGGGACATGGTTTAACGTGCAATTTCAGGGGTGTGAAGTGGATGTAGCAGTCATGCAAGGGTAGGGAGTGTTGCATTGTGGTAGTTGTGGTACTTGCTGCAGTGTGGGGTATCCATGCACTGGATGGGCCTGTGAGGGAATGTGTCAGTAGGGTGCTGTGGCATGCAAGGTTGGGTATTGGGTCTATGGTGAGCTTGTTCACGTTACGGTGGTGTGAGGGAGTGAGAGTGTGGTGGGTGTACATGCTGTGCACGGGGACATGTTGGCCGGGGATTGTAGTTGACTTACCAGTGCCCAGTTCACTAGGTATTCCCGTCAGCACTTCTGGATGTAGAATGTCCAGTACCTTCTCTTCTCACTATGACAATTCTGGGGGAGGCGCTGGGGGCCCACCACCAGTCCTTATGATGGTGATTTGGTGCCTCGAAGCCATGGCCCGTACCATCCCGTACCCTGTAGGTCCACCTCTTCCTTATGTCCTTCCTTGTGCATGAATGGTTCCCTACTGCATTCACCCTGACGACTGTCCTCTGCCATTAATCGCTCTTCCAGGCTATGGATGTCTGCTGGACCTGTGCTCCAAACAGTTTCGGCCCACTCTGAGAATTTCATCAACCATGACCCTCAGCTCCTCATCTGTGAATCGTGGGTTTTTTGGTGGTGCCATGGTGATTGGGTTGTATGTTGTATGTTGTGCAAGGATGCTGGGTGTGCTCTTTGTTGGTGTGAGTTTGGGTAGTGGTATGTGCGTGGGCTCTGTGGTGTTTGTGTGCAATGGTGTGTTGTGTGATGCGTGTTCAGTGTGATGGTGCCTGTGATATCTAGGTGCAGTACCTCCTTTCAGTGTGCCACTGCTTCGCTCTGTCAAAGTATCTGGTTGCAGATAGTTCTGGGTATGTGTGTGGGTGTGCTTTGTAGTGCTGTGGACATGTGTGTGTATGTGTCTCAGGTGTGGGGTAATGGCATTGTCCATTGTGGTGCAGTGTTCTGGTGGTGCTGCCTTTTTTCCCCACAGTGGTTCAGACCATCAATGGATTGCCGCTGTGTTGGGACCGCAGTGCTGATTTATGATTCCTTATTTGGCAGACGGGATGTTCTTGGTGGTGCTGGTGGTGCAGCCGTCTCCTTCACGTCTTAATTTAGGCAGACGTGTAGTTTTTTGGTTGTTCTTTGGGTGGTGTTGTGTGGGTGGCTCGTAATGCGGCAATCTTCAGACCGCCATCACTGGCGGCCTTTTGGCGGCAGTTTGCACGGCGGTCTTCGGTAAAGCCCACCAAACTCAGAATGACCACCTCAGTCCAAACGTAGAAAGTTGACTGGGACCTCTCGAGCAGTGTATCTGAAGAGGGCACCAGGGACGTCGGATCAAGATTCCGGTTCGGCCAGATTTAAGGATTTTCATATAAAAAAATCATCTAAGTCTGAACCTAGAAATCTTCACTGAGTGGACCCGCGATGCATATCCGAGGAAGGGCTCCATGGAGGTCGAACCGGACTGGCGACTTCGTTCTGCTGAAGAAAATCTTCAAGAGAACAAATAAGTGTGAAGGTAAACTTCTGACCGAGGCCTCCTGCTTGCTGTAGTTGAGCAGGGCTCCATCGTGGTCGGCCTTAAACTTTGACTTTGCCCCAGTCGAGGTGTGAGCAGATGACCAGATTGGGGCTATTTGTTTCTATGCGCTAAAAAACACTAAAGCCCTCATTATGTCATTGGTGGTAAAAACCGCCTACCGCCGCCGTGACATCCGCCAAAAGACTGTCACCGCGGCTACCAGTCGTCCACATATTATGACAACAGCTGGATTTCCGCCAGAATGATGGCGGAAATCTGTCTGTGGCCATGCCGGCAGAAAGTGGTAAGGTGGCGCTGCTGCCACCAGCAGCACCACACCAGTCTACCGCCATCAGCAGTGTTATAACTCATGATATGGCCTGGCGGTGGTCTGCTGGCGGATGCTGCTGGTGGCAACAGCGCACTGTCCCGTCTCCTGCCGGAGAACCTCCTAAACAAGGGTAAGTGGGTGCTCCAACAGGGGAGGGAGGTGGAGGGTGTTGTATGTGTGTGTGTGTGGGGATGTGTGTGAATGTGCGTGTATGCGGGTGTGTGTTCCATCTTGAATGTGTGTGCATGTATGGGGGTGTGAGTGTGTGTATGTTGTGTTCTGTGAATGCGTGTTTGAGTGTATGTATGAAAGTGTATGCAGATGTGTGTGTGAATGGATGTATGCATGTGTGGATAATTGTGGGAATGGGTGTGTGTATGCATGTGTGCTTGTGTGAAGGGAGGGGCTCGAATGAAAGGCGGGGTTTGGAGAGAAAGGGGGGATGGGGGAACATGGGGAGGGGGTGGGGTGGGAAAGACCTCTATCAGTGACAGGGAAGGGATCACCTGCCACTGATAGTGCCTACCGCCATGGTTTTCGTGGCAGTAAGGGAGCTGCGGAAACCATGGCGGTAGGCGGGGTCATTATCCCACAGGCAGTACAATGACGGCTGCCAGGATGGAGATTGATACCTCCAGCCCGGCGGCCGTTACCGCTATGGCAGTCGGTATGGTACACTGGCAGTTTGGCTTCAGCTAAAGCGCCAATGTCATAATATGGTGGAAAGTACTACCAGCCTGTTGGCAGTACTTTCAACCATATTACCGCCGACTGCCAGGGTCATAATGTGGGCCTAATTCTTTAAAAATTCATATCTACGGTTCCCATTATCTGATTTTATTTGTTTTGGTGTCATTTTAAAGATAAAAATATAATCGATTTTTATACATTGGTGTTAGAGTTTTATTGTGTTGTGTGTTTTACTTATTCACTGTTTTGTGATTTTTAAATGCTTTACAATCTTGTCTCCTAAGTTAAGCCTTGTTGCTTGTTGCCAAGTGTTGAGCTGGGTTTAATTTATGGAGACCTAACTGGACCTAATTGGAGGTTAGAGGCCTATTGCTAATTGTAGGTACTTACCTGCCCTTACCAATAATCCACTTTCCAACATTTTCAGTGCCCAGTGGTGGGATCCAGTACTTGTGTTTAAAGTCGCACTACAGTTTTAAGTGAAATAAGCTAAATATCCTTTAAATTGATGTAGAGTAAAAGTGTTAGACCTGACAGCTTTAAGGTGGTCACCCTCAACTTTTTGCCTGCCTCCCTCCACTTTTTGATACTGTTTTTGCTGGTTTTAGGACTGCGCACTTTACCACTACTAAGCAGTGTTAATGTGCATATGCCCTCTCCTTTAAAACATGGTGACATGGACTCATACCCAATTGGTTTATTTAATTTACTGATAAGTCCCTAGTAAAGTGCATGACGTGCCCAGGGCCTGTATCTTAAATGCTACTAGTGGGCCTGCTGCACTGATTGTGCCATCCACATAAGTAGCCCCTTAAACATGTCTCAAAGCCTGTGTGTGCAGTTTCACTGCCAATTCGACTTGGCATTTAAAAGTACTTTCCAAGCCTTAAACTCCCCTTTTTCTACATATAAGTCACCCCTCAGGTAGGCCCTAGGTATCTCATAGGCCAGGGTACTATATAGGTAAAAGGCAGGACATATACTTGAGTATTTTATATGTCCTGGCAGTGTAAATTCGTTTTTCACTGCTGTTGAATGGTAGATTCTGATCTGAAAGGAGTAACAGTGTCATATTTAGTACGGCCAGAATGGTAATACAAAAACCTGCCGAATGGTGAAGCTGGATTTAATATTACTATTTTAGTAATGCCACTTTTAGAAAGTGAGCATTTCTCTGCACTTAAATCCTTCTCTGCATTACAATCCACGTCTGGCTGGGTTAGTTGACAGCTCCCTTGTGCATTTCACTTAGACAACCCCAAACACAGGATGCCCAGTCACACCTGCACACATCTGCATACTGAATAGGTCTTCCTGGGCTGGGATGGTGGAGGAGCTGACACGTCAAAGGACAGTGGCCTCCCCTCACACAATGGACTGCTAAACCCCCTACTGGGACCCTGGCAGACAGGATGGAACTGAAAGAGGAACTTGTGTACTTCTAAGCCGCTCTTTGAAGTCTCCTCCACTTCAAAGGCACATTTGGGTATTTAAACCAGGTCTCTGACACTACGAACTGAGATACTTCTTGACAAGATACCTACTGGGAAAGGAACTCTGAACCAGAACCTGCAACCTGGTAGGAGAAGCTGCCTGGCTATCCAAAAGATTCACCTGACTGCTTTGCTGTAAAGGACTGCTGCCTTGCTGCCCTCTGGCTCTGCTGAGAAGTGCTCTCCAAGGCCTTGGATTGAGCTTGCTTCCTGTTTTCTGAAGTCTCAAGGCCAAAAAGACTTCATTGCTGCAAAGAACTCCTTGTGAATCGGAAATTGACGCACAGCCTGCCAGAATTGACACACAGCCTTCCCTGCGGTGAGAAAATCACTGCATCGCCGAACAGGAACGATGCAGCCTGGCTCCCTGAGTGGAGATCGATGCCGCAACAGCATTGCGACCAGAACTTCGACGCACGTCCTACCAGATCAACGCATCACTGAGCCAGAACGACGCAGCCGACTTCCTACGAGAGGAATTGACGCAGCACCTGCCGTGCGACAAGTTTCTCCCCATCGCCCACAGGATCGATGCAGCTCCTATGACTTCATCCTGCATGCCAAGGATTTCTCTGCATCGTCCCCAGGGCGTCCAAATACCCCGCAACCCAAAGAGGATCCAAGTTTGTGCGCCGGAAATCGACGCAAAGCCCTTCCTGCATGGGAAAGTATTGACGCATCATCTGTGTGCCCCTGGAGAAACCGATACACACCTCCCCATTTTCCACACATCTCCTCTCTGAGGTCCCGTGCAGATATTGTAGACGCAAACCAGGTATTTTTTTTGCTTGCAAGAGAATATTGTTGTTTTTAAGAAATGTAAGACTCTATTTATCATTACAAAAGTGATATTTCAACTTGTATTTATTAAATCTTGATTGTTTTGTCCTTAATCCACTCAGATAAATATTCTATATTTTTCTAAACCTGTGTGGTGTATTTTTGTCCTGCTTATACTGTGTTATTACACGATTTATTGCACAAATACTTTACACATTGCCTTCTAAGTTAAGCCTGACTGCTCAGTGCCAAGCTATCAGAGGGTGGACACAGGATAATTTGGATTGGGTGTGACTTACCCTGACTAGAGGGAGGGTCTTGCTTGGACATGGGGTAACCTGACTGCCAACCACAGACCCCAAAAAGTACTTTTGGTTTTTCAAATTTAGACTAATTTTTGAATTACATAATTTTTGATTTATCTAAATTGTTCTGATGAATTGGTGCCAACGTTTTATTAAGTGACACAAAAAATAAGGGAGGCCATGGAGCTTGATCTTTCTAGCCTACCCACACTTGCTGCAGCTGAGCTTAGGGTGTTGTGCAGAAAGAGGGGATTACCTGCTGCTAACAACCTTAGGAAGGCTGTGATGGTCAAGTCCCTTGAAGCCTGGTTAGCACAAAAGGAGGCAGAGAAAGCTTCAGAGGTAGGAAAGGGGAGGGAAGATGTCCTCTCCAACCTCCAGAAGGAGGATTATTGCCTCACTGTAATCTCAGAAGCTAGGCCCCCATCCAGAGCTAGTGAGAGAGGAGGGTTTGTGGCATCAGACCAAGAGGAAGCAGAACTGGACCTCAGGGAAAGGGAGCTTGATGCAAGGTAGCCCTCATAGCTTTGAGGCAGAGAAGTTGGCCATAGAGAAGAAGTGGGCAAGGATTGAACAGAGAGATGGTGGCATCGATGGAGAAGTTGAGGTGTCCATGGGTGGGGTTTTTTGCCCCAGGGGTGGTACCTACTTATGTAGAGCGGGATGATATAGACAAGTGGCTGGGGGCCTTTGAGAGGGCCCTCCAGATGTGAAGAGATAAGCCTCAATACTGGGGTGCACTTCTATGGGGGTTGGTCTCCAACTCTGGGAGGGATAGGCTTCTGACATTAAGTGGGAAGGAGGCAGCTTCATACCCAAGTATGAAGAGGTCCTTAACTAAAATGTTTGGTCTGACCCCAGAACAGTATACAATGAAGTTCAGGGTCACCCAGAAAGTTAATACCCAGTCTTGGGTTGACTTTGTAGAAACCTCACTTAAGGCACTAGAGGGCTGGATACAAGGTAACAAAGTAAATACTTATGAGAGGTTATACAATTTGAGCAAATTTGAGCATAAGGGAGCACATCTTGACCAACTGTATCCAAGAGAGGTTATGCTAGCATCTAGTGGACCCTAAGCTGACCAACCGCAGAGAGCTGGGGGAGGTAGCTGATGAGTTGTTGAGATTCATGGTTGTTGTCAAGCCCAGGGGGGAGACTCCAAGAAAGGGGGTCAGGCGCCCAAAAACCTAAGGAGGGAGGTGGTAAGCCCACCACAGAGACTCCCTCCGTAACCAAGAACCCTAAGAAGGAGGGAAGTAAATCCCACTCCCACTCTGACAAGCAGAGGCAGGGAGACCCAGGGTTGAAAAAGCTCTTGGACAGTAGGGCTAACTTTGACTGTCAGCAGACAGGTCACTTCAGAGGAGATGCAGCCTGTCCAAGGAAGGGGGTTAGCACTGGGCTGCCCAGTGTAGCCATGGAGGAGGACTCCTCAGATGATGAGGTCCTCATAGCTGTGGGCTGGGAGACAGGACCAGATGGTAAGCTGGAGATCCCTGAGGGTGGGAGTAGGCACTTTCACCCCCTTCAGGTGAATGGGATCCCTATCACTGGCCTGAGAGACACCTGTTCTAGTCACACCATAGTGAGTGACCGGTTGGTGACCCCAGACAAGTATGTCCCAGGGGAGACAAGGAGAGTCAGGATAGCCACAGGTGAGGTCACTTCCAAACTTGTAGCCACAGTGCCTCTAGAGAGGGGGTAATCCTTGACTGGCTTAGGGTGGTGATCAGTGCTGACTTCCCCCGGACTGTATCCTGGGCAATGACCTCCCAGAGGTGAGTCTGGTCCCAGATGGGGTGGTCACCAAGGGAGCCCCAACCCAAATTCCTGGGGAGCCAGTCCTTACAGTTAGAAGATAGGGGTCCCAAATAAAAGGGAAAAGGAAATGGAAGGGTAGGCCACTCTTAAAGAGAGTCCCAGGGAGAAGGAGGCCTTCTACCCCAGTAGGGGGGAGCCCAGGGTTGTCACTGTGTAGGCCTCACCTGACCCCAAGGAAGTCCTGAGTAGTCAGGCAGCTGTCCAGATGCAGGGTATTGCCCCTGCACTGACAGAAGGAAGAGTGGAAGGAGGGTATCTGCCAGAGGAGGTGGTAGACCCCCACTCTAAACAGCAAGAGGGGTGCCAGGACCCCACAGCTGCCCCTAAAGCAGCTCACCCACCTGTCAGTGGAGAGCTTAGGGTGGGGTTCTGGGTGCTGACAGCTGTTAGTAGCCTATGCTGGGTGCTGGCCTTCAGGGCAGCACTGCACTTGGCCTGGGAGGCAGGCCCCAGGACCAAAAGCAGAGTTGGCCACCTTGAGCCTGTTGGTCATGGTGGGGTTGCCCAATTGTTGGGTGACCTCTTTGCATAAGCTAGGTGCTGCTACCGCCAGCAGCACCCGCCAGCAGAACAGCGCCAGGCTGTATTATTTTTCATAATGTGGCTGGCGGCAGTCTACTGGTGTGGCGCTGCTGGTGGTAGCAGCACCACCTTAATGCCATCTGCCAGCATGGGCACAGCCGGATTTCCGCCCATCTTGTGGCGGAAATCCGGCTGTGGTTATTATTTTGAAGACAGCTGTTAGCCGCGGCGACGATCTTTTGGCGGCCGTCACCGAGGTGGTAGGCGGTACTTAGCGCCAGTGTCATAATGTAGTCCATAATTCTCCTCTTGGATCTCTTGAGTAGTTATGTCCTTAAAAACATCTGGCAAACTCTGAAGGTGTATAGAACATCCAGTGTGAGTGATGCTATCTAGATTGATGAACATCCCTTAGTGAACATTCGTGGGCTAGGGTCTACAATAGCAGGAGCTACAGTTTTCACAACATTGGATGTTTCCAATACATAATACCAGGTTGTTATTCACAAGCATAAAAGTATCTAACTGTATTCATCACACCAGAAGGTTTCTTTCAATACAAGAGAATGCCATTTGCCCTGGCTAGTACTGCTGCAGTGTTCCAAAGAATTGTGGTGGAAACACTTGAAGTATTGAAAAGTGCTGTGGCTTTTCAAGCTATTAATATGTTTTTTGAAAAAATCAGGAAGATCATGATGAGAATTTAAAGAGAAGTTTTGAGAGCATGGAATACTTGGGTCACTGTATTTCAGCTGATGTATTCAGACCAAAAATGATACCATCAAGGTCATTCTTGAGGCTCCAGCACCAAAGTCCAAAAGACAGTTGGCTTCCTAGTCTCACAGTGATCTACTCCAAGTTTGTTCAGAATTAAGCTTTTCAGACTGACCATTTAAGAAAATTGGTGAGGAAGAAGGCTAAATTTGAATGCAGTAAGGAACAAGAGAGGGAATTAGTGTCACTGAAAATGACATATTTAATGCAACTTGTTTAAAAATTTTATGGTGGGAAAAGACTGCACACTTTGTGTAAACATGATTACAGTGTGAAATGGTGGTGTTATGCTGCAAAGAAAGTGGGTAGATGCCCATAGATCCACAACCTTGAGAGAAGCTGAAGGGAATTATTCAGTAATTAAAAAAGAATTGTTAGCCTGTGCCTGCACATCAGCGCATTATAGGATGTATGTATGATGTATGAGAGTCTCTATTAAGACTGACCACAAGCCCCTTTTTAACATGTTATCACCTAGTAAAAGGAAGAATATGACTGACAGATTTACTAGGTTAGGAAGCAAGTTGTAAGCTTTCCATTTCAGAGTAAATATGTTCTTGGAGCTAGACATGTGGATGCTGATTGTATGTCAATCAATCACAATATTTATAGAGCGCACTACGTACCCGTTAGGGTTTCAAGGCGCTGGGGGGGGGGTGCTGCTACTGGTCGAAGAGCCAGGTCTTGAGGAGTCTCCTGAAGGTGAGAAGGTCCTGGGTATGCCGCAGGGGGGTCGGGAGGGTGTTCCAGGTCTTGGCGGCAAGGTAGGAGAAGGATCTGCCGCCGGAGGTCTTGCGTTGGAAGCGGGGAACGATGGCGAGGGCGAGGTTGGCAGAGCGGAGTTGGCGGGAGGGGACGTAGAAGTTGAGTCTGTTGTTCAGGTAGGCTGGTCCGGCGTTGTAGAGTGCCTTGTGAGCGTGGGTGAGGAGCTTGAAGGTGATCCTCTTGTCCACGGGGAGCCAGTGGAGATCTTTCAGGTGGTGGGAGATGTGGCATTGGTGGGGTACGTCGAGGACCAGTCGGGCAGAGGTGTTTTGGATGTGTTGGAGGCGTCGGATGTCTTTTGCTGGGATGCCTGTGTAGAGTGCGTTGCCGTAGTCTAGTCTACTGCTGACGAGGGCCTGGGTCACCGTTTTTCTGGTTTCAGTCGGGATCCATTTGTAGATTCTGCAGAGCATGCGGAGGGTGTTGTAGCAGGAGGATGAAACTGCGTTGACCTGCTTGGACATGGTGAGGGCGGAGTCGAGGACGAAACCCAGGTTGCGTGCGTGGTTTGCTGGCGTTGGAGGGGGTCCCAGCGTGGTGGGCCACCAGGAGTCGTCCCAGGCCGAGGGGGTGCGTCCAAGGATGAGGACCTCCATCTTGTCGGAGTTCAACTTCAGGCGGCTATTTCTCATCCACTCGGCGATGGACTTCATTTCCTCGTAGAGGTTGGCTTTGGCGGTGTGTGGGTCTTTGGTGAGGGAGAGGATGAGCTGGGTGTCGTCGGTGTAGGAGAGAATGTAGAGGTTGTGCTGACGGGCCAGTTGTGTGAGGGGGGCCATGTAGACGTTGAACAGCGTCGGGCTTAGAGTGGAGCCTTGGGGTACGCTGCAGATGATGTTGGTGGCTTCGGAGCGGAAGGGTGGGAGTTGGACTCTCTGGGTTCTGCCGGAGAGAAAAGAGGAGATCCAGTTGAGGGCTTTTTCTTGTATTCCAGCTTCGTGGAGGCGTGTTAATAGGGTGCGGTGGCAAACCGTGTTGAAGGCTGCGGAAAGGTCCAGGAGGATGAGGGCTGATGTTTCGGCGTTGTCCATTTGCTGTCTGATATCATCTGTGGCGGAGAGGAGAGCAGTCGCGGTGCTGTGGTTACGTTTGAAACCGGACTGGGAGGGGTCCAGGATGTCAAGAATTCTTTTGAAGTACTCTGATAAGATTTTTCAAGATGAGGTGGAATGTGAAATGTCATTCACTATATCAGATGCAAATGGTTATGATTCTTGTATAGTAAGTAGTGTGACTCAGAAGATTTGGAAGATAGCATTTTATCTGATTGAAGTCATAAGTGGCAGAATATTGCACCACTGGGTGGCTGCAAGAAGAGGAGAGTTGAGTGTGTACAGTAAATAAAGGATGAATTCTGTGTCATGAATGCCATAGTTGTGTGTGGTAATAAGATCACTCCTCCTTTTAATCTGAGGAAATAGATTATTGCACTATGCCATAAAGATCATTAAGGCATGTCAGGTACTAAGAGACATGCTAGAGAGTTATATTAGTGGCTATCTATGGGTGGGAGCATTGATTAAAGGATTTGCCATTGTGTTGCTTATATAAACAGCAACAAAACTGCTAAACCGTGTAGAATAGACTCAAGTTCAGCAGATGGTGCAGAAGGGCCATGAAGGCAAGATGGTTTTGTATAGTTCGTCCTTTTGCTTTTTTGTATGTTCTGGTCGATAATTTTTCAAAGTCTTTGAATTCAGAATGGAGAGATCGAGAGGGATGGATACTAGAATAAAGATTCAATTTGGACAACTGACGAGATCAGGAACCTGAGAAACAATGGTAAGGGTGTTCCAGAATGATGTTTACCACAAGATGTTGTATAATGCATAAAAGGGCAGTAAGGATGGAAGGTGGCAACATTTGGGATATGAGTGCAGTTTGTATCTGAAGAGGGAGCATGGAAGGTTCTGATGTACAGAGGAAGTTGTAAAAATAGTGATTGTGGATGTTTCTGATGGCAATAATGTTTATCTTGATGTCCAGTTTCTAGGGGTGGAAGGTGCTGCAGGTTCAGGAGGTACTGCAAGTGTACAGGCTTCTTGTCCACTGGATGCAACAGTAGGAGATCATTGTTCTAGTGATGATTTGTTGTTTAGCCATAGTATTTGTGACAAACATCTACCTGGTAAATTGGAAGGATTTGTTCTTTGGTGTTGTTACTGTTGAGTAGGGTTTTGGTGTAATTATTTTGTTTTGTTTCAGATAGGAAGTTATATATTCTTTAGCCTAATTCACAAAGGGAAACCTACATTTTTGTGTGAGTTTATGATTCTTTGCTAATCACAGAGGTATTTTACTAGTAGTATATTTATGACCGTCTCTACACATAAAATAACAGGACAGCCCGATCTTTTTTTGTGCAGAGACTTGCAGTCATAAAGATATTACTAGAAAAATACCTTAATGAATAGCAAATAATCATAAACGTACCCAAAAGTGTAAGTTTACCTTTGTGAATCAGTCTTTATGTTTTAGTTTAATTAAAGATAGAGGATGTGTGGCAATGTGGTAGCATAAGGAGGGAATGTGAAGCATTTCAAGGGGAAACATAAGGATTGAATGTGAGTGCTGTGTGGATTTGAATCTGGCATTTGGGAGATGGAGAGTGTTGTTGGCTTCAGTTGTGTTTTTTTGTCCTGTGCATTTGTTCCCAGAATACTTACGACAACAAATAATCTTTAATGTTAACCCACTGCATGCTAAGGACAGAGCGGTTCCATCATCAGCCACGATGGGCATGTGCTGAGGACGGAACTGTTCCATCCTCGCACCGGCCCATGGGGAAAGTGCTGGCGCTCCCCCAATGGAGGATGGCAGACGAAGTGCATGTCACGCCGTCAACTTCATGAGAAGGCGCCAGGATGCAAAGGAAGCCATTCGCCTTCCAGCGCGTAAAGAGACTAAGGTAGGTTTTATCTTTTTGGGGGGGGGGTTGGGGGATGCAAAGAGGCATCGGGAGCAAAGGAAGAGGTTTCCCTTTCTCTCAATGTCTCTTTGCAATGCATTCCTGCTCTACAATTGCATGTGAGGCCGCAATCGTGCAGCAGGAATGCCCACTAGCAGTAGGTATTTTTTATTTGTGTCAAAACAGATGTCAGGGCACTCATGAATCCATAATTAGAAGTTAGTAAGGTATCCACTCTTCATTGTATAATGACAACAATCTTGTGTAGATCTCAGAGTCCACTTTATTCATAAAGCATAGAGTTCAACAAATAAAGATCATCCTTGAAATCAAAGCATTGTGTAGTAAACACGGCCAATATTCCAATATCCACCACAGCCAACACTTGTTTCATCCTATGAGAATATGTTCTCTTAAGGACTTCATCAGGGCTGAAAATAAATGAGAACAATGTCTACATATAAACTATAAATCAATGGAATGAGCAGAATACAACCAGTTCAAACTGTGACAATAGTGAGAAAAGAGAAAACATGCTATATTGTGACTTATGTGATATTAATCAAAATAATTCAACTGTAATCTACCATACACAATACAGACCAACATGTACAAGCACCAGGGAATACCCAGGTCAATTATATATTGGAACCTTATCATCAGAGTACCATGTGCAATGTCTTTGAGTGCCAAAGGTTCATACAGTCAAATGTGCACGTCCCCATCAGAAAGCCAGTAATAAAAGTGGAGCCTGTTGTGAGTATAAGGATAAGGGCTAAGTTAATGTGAAACTTAATGATAATCCCTCCAAAATGCACAAATATGTTTAAAGGGAAGATCTACTGATAATCAATAGTAAACCCTCCAACAATTCTTAAAGGACCTACCTTAACTTCAATATGTAATGTCAAGTGCAAATAATCATCTAATAATAACTGCAATACCTGAAGAGACAAAATTTACATACTATTATTTCCAAATAAACTATATTGTCCGGGATACAAGACTGCCACCAAATAATTAAATAAAACCAAGGCAAATGAGCCATAACTAACCTTTGTATACTATAATCAATCCACAATCAATACCGATTTGAAGTAATCACCATTCGTACCTAGAGTAAAGTAAACATGAGAAAGACATCCGTGTGATAAGCCAGAACCGCGTAAATTAGAAAGTCAGAAACCTATGTAACATAAAAAAAATCTCAAAGAAGATATCTAGGTCACAACAATCTATTACGATCACTCACCTATCCAATCATGGTTATCAAAGTATAAGTGGGGAACCCCACCGCGGTCAAATCCATCCGCAGCGTTCCCAGTAACAAAAAACAATGTCGAAGCCGACCGACCGGGGAGGATTCCATTTAAAGCGTCCCCGCGTTTACTGCTAAAAAATGGAAAGGGGACTGCAACAAACAAAAACGGGTGCCATCTTGGAAGTATATAACTATTGGCGAGAACATCTCCAACACTGTAGAACCGAGCGGACCTCTATTAAACTCAAAGGATGATATAACACTGAAAATATACCTTGATGAAAGGTGAACCAGCCCATACTCTGTCAGGGAAATATCGCTAAAAGTAAAATAATGGTTGTTGGCAAGATATTCACATATGTAAAATAATTTGACAAAATGACGCCCCAAATAAGAGTCTGGGACACCTAAGTGTCAATACTAACCATCAACCTAGATAATTCGAACACCAAGCCATTAGTAATCAAACTGACGAGATATGTTGTACAATACTAAAAAGGAGGAGAAAATCGAAAATAACACAAATAAACGTGGGGTTTAATGGGACGTGCCCCATTTAGAGCCTATGTAACCTTATATGGCAAGTAAAAACCTCTGATCATATATGAGAACTCCCCAATTAGTATGTTACTGTAGTACTGCTGTTATTTCATATATTACATAGAATTTGTAGTACAATTCACAGTATATGTAGTGAGATGTAAGTGCATCAAAGATCTATATGCAGTGTCAAATCATAGGTAAAGCAATATACAGTCCAAACCCCAAAGTATTAGTTCAAAATGAATAATAGTCAATGTAGATAACATCGTGAAATATTTAAGTCACAACATTCCAGAGAAGTATAATTATAATGAACTCACAATAAACACTAAATAATAAATACACTTTTGTTAAACACCCCAAGTCGGCAACACACTACAGGTCATAATCCAATAGTTGGAAACAATAATACATTAATCCCCTAAGTAATATTCCATCTCGAAATTGGTGTTAAGACCATCTTCCACCGCTCTGAATTTTAAGATCCAGTAACATTCCCTTCTTCTGAGGGCTAACTCTCTATTACCCCCCCAGGGTCTCTCTTTATGAGATCAAATCCAAAGAATTCAAAACCACATGTGTTGTTACGTTTTGGGCATTGCGGCATGTGACTTACTATAAGGTATCTCTCATCATCCTGCCTCAGGGCTCTGAAATGTTCACTCGCCCTAATATTGAGTGGTCTAATAGTACTACCTATATAATACAGGCCACAATTACATAAGATCATATAAATGACAAAGTTACTATCACATGTAATATTGTGATTGATATTGTATTGCACCCCAGTAGAGCTCATGAATGTGGAGATACCTGACTTAGCCCATCTACACATGCCGCAATGTCCACACTTGAAAAAACCTTTACTACGACTACTAAGCCAATTACAGTAGTTCTGTTTATTGCAAAAATTGGGACATAGAATACTCTTGAGAGTCCTACCTCTCCTAAAGGTAAAAACCGGGGTACTCGGGATCACTTTTCTAAGAATAGGATCCGCTGTTAAAATATACCAATACCTATTCATACAAGCCCTCAGTAGGGTGGCTGGTGAGGGCGTTGCGTTTGAAAAGATCGAACACACTTTGTCAAAAATCGAGACCTAGAGATAATACTATTAGATGTATAGTCAACTATACAAAACCAGCCACCAAGTCAGGTATCTCCACATTCATGAGCTCTACTGGGGTGCAATACAATATCAATCACAATATTACATGTGATAGTAACTTTGTCATTTATATGATCTTATGTAATTGTGGCCTGTATTACATAGGTAGTACTATTAGACCACTCAAAATTAGGGCGAGTGAACATTTCAGAGCCCTGAGGCAGGAAGATGAGAGATACCCTATAGTAAATCACATGCGGCAATGCCCAAAACGTAACAACACATGTGGTTTTGAATTCTTTGGATTTGATCTCATAAAGAGAGACCCTAGGGGGGGTAATAGAGAGTTAGCCCTCAGAAGAAGGGAATGTTACTGGATCTTAAAACTCAGAGCGGTGGAAGATGGTCTTAATACCAATTTCGAGATGGAATATTACTTAGGGGATTAATGTATTATTGTTTCCAACTATTGGATTATGACCTGTAGTGTGTTGCCGACTTGGGGTGTTTAACAAAAGTGTATTTATTATTTAGTGTTTATTGTGAGTTCATTATAATTATACTTCTCTGGAATGTTGTGACTTAAATATTTCACGATGTTATCTACATTGACTATTATTAATTTTGAACTAATACTTTGGGGTTTGGACTGTATATTGCTTTACCTATGATTTGACACTGCATATAGATCTTTGATGCACTTACATCTCACTACATATACTGTGAATTGTACTACAAATTCTATGTAATATATGAAATAACAGCAGTACTACAGTAGCATACTAATTGGGGAGTTCTCATATATGATCAGAGGTTTTTACTTGCCATATAAGGTTACATAGGCTCTAAATGGGGCACGTCCCATTAAACCCCACGTTTATTTGTGTTATTTTCGATTTTCTCCTCCTTTTTAGTATTGTACAACATATCTCGTCAGTTTGATTACTAATGGCTTGGGGTTCGAATTATCTAGGTTGATGGTTAGTATTGACACTTAGGTGTCCCAGACTCTTATTTGGGGCGTAATTTTGTCAACATTTATTACATATGTGAATATCTTGCCAACAACCATTATTTTACTTTTAGCGATATTTCCCTGACAGAGTATGGGCTGGTTCACCTTTCATCAAGGTATATTTTCAGTGTTATATCGTCCTTTGAGTTTAATAGAGGTCCGCTCGGTTCTACAGTGTTGGAGATGTTCTCGCCAATAGTTAAATACTTCCAAGATGGCGCCCGTTTTTGTTTGTTGCAGTCCCCTTTCCATTTTTTAGCAGTAAACGCGGGGACGCTTTAAATGGAATCCTCCCCGGTTCGTCGGCTTCTACATTGTTTTTTGTTACTGGGAACGCTGCGGATGGATTTGACCGCGGTGGGGTTCCCCACTTATACTTTGATAACCATGATTGGATAGGTGAGTGATCGTAATAGATTGTTGTGACCTAGATATCTTCTTTGAGATTTTTTTAATGTTACATAGGTTTCTGACTTTCTAATTTACGCGGTTCTGGCTTATCACACGGATGTCTTTCTCATGTTTACTTTACTCTAGGTACGAATGGTGATTACTTCAAATCGGTATTGATTGTGGATTGATTATAGTATACAAAGGTTAGTTGTGGCTCATTTGCCTTGGTTTTATTTAATTATTTGGTGGCGGTCTTGCATCCCGGACAATATAGTTTATTTGGAAATTATAGTATGTAAATTTTGTCTCTGCAGATATTGCAGTTATTATTAGAGGATTATTTGCACTTAACATTACAAATTGAAGTTAAGGTAGGTCCTTTAAGAATTGTTGGAGGGTTTACTATTGATTATCAGTAGATCTTCCCTTTAAACATATTTGTGCATTTTGGAGGGATTATCATTAAGTTTCACATTAACTTAGCCCTTATCCTTATACTCACAACAGGCTCCACTTTTATTACTGGCTTTCTGATGGGGACGTGCACATTTGACTGTATGAACCTTTGGCACTCAAAGACATTGCACATGGTGCTCTGATGATAAGGTTCCAATATATAATTGACCTGGGTATTCCCTGGTGCTTGTACATGTTGGTCTGTATTGTGTATGGTAGATTAAAGTTGAATTATTTTGATTAATATCACATAAATCACAATATAGCATGTTTTCTCTTTTCTCACTATTGTCACCGTTTGAACTGGTTGTATTCTGCTCATTCCATTGATTTATAGTTTATATGTAGACATTGTTCTCATTTATTTTCAGCCCTGATGAAGTCCTTAAGAGAACATATTCTCATAGGATGAAACAAGTGTTGGCTGTGGCTGTGGTGGCTATTGGAATATTGGCCGTGTTTTCTACACAATGCTTTGATTTCAAGGAAGATCTTTATTTGTTGAACTCTATGCTTTATGAATAAAGTGGACTCTGAGATCTACACAAGATTGTTGTCATTATACAATGAAGAGTGGATACATTACTAACTTCTAATTATGGATTCATGAGTGCCCTGACATCTGTTTTGTCACTGTCAGTTTCCCTTGAAACATTGGAGGATTAAGGAAGATCCTCTTGCCAGGTGCACCGTGCAACAAATACCTTGTACTATTACTATATGGACTTACTGTGAGCGCCCTATTCCTATGAATTTCTTCCTTGTGAGCACTGTTTTAATTTTGTCTTGTTAACATAGGGGTGCTGCTCCAGACCTGTGCATTATTGACTCACTGTATATTGCTTATCTAGACTTTGTATTGAAGATATGGATTGTGATAAATTAGCAGCAGACATCTTTGGGAACTTAGAGCAGACAGGGACTATACTTAAACCACAATCAACGGGCGCCCAACATACTAAAATGGGGCTCCGTGACAAATTCTTCAAATTGGAAAAATTGAAGAAACAGGAGATGTCTAAATGGTGGGATGGGGCCACCTTAAAACAATATGCAAAACTCAACAGGATACCTAGGGGACTGAGGTCACACATTTTTCCCACTTTCGATGATCTAGATCCAGATCTTTTGGACAGTTGGGAGCAAGAATTGATTTCAAGTTCATTCAGACTTATGAATATCCTGATAGAAAACTCAGATAGGAAAGTGACTAGACTTTAAACAGAGATTTTAGAATTGGAAACAGACATTAAAAATATGAATTTGGAAGAACCAACTGCCAAAAATTATAAAATTTTGAACGAAATCTTAGATCAACATCACAATGAGATCGCACAAAGAAAAGCGCGTAAGCTTAGACGAGATGAGTTGGACTACAAAAATGGTAGGATTTTTACGTTTTCACGTAAATATGACCATCTAATCAAAAAGAATGTACCCCCACAAAACTATGAAGCAGGATCTTCATCTTCACTTAACAGCGTATCCACTAACAACAGTGATACGAGTGCTTGTTCAAATATATCTAGACAGGACACAGTAGCACAACAAGGTACTCCCTCTTTTTTAGCAGAAGTCCAAAGAATAAGACAGGGACAATGGGAGACGAATCGACGTATGGTAGATCCAGGAAAACCAGACGGGGTGGGAGAGGTAGAGCATATCGATATAAGAAAAGGGATGAAAACACGATCTTGGAACAAGGGCAAATAGGCGACTCTGTTAGTGATACTATTAACGTCATCAATCTCTCCAAGCTTGAACTCACTACCCATGATCTAACACTGCTTCGCAAAGGGCTGGGTTTCTGTCCAGGGGATGCTGGAGACTTTCAGAGAACTAAAATTGACTTTTTCAAATTTGTTAGACGTCTAAAATTGAAAAAACATTTTATGAACCAAACTGATAATAAACGAAATGGTATCTTCTTGGACGCTCTCAACGAGGACCATCCTTTGTCCATTAAGGACATTCAGGATACGGCCACTTTACTGTCTATCGCCAACTGCGATCAGGATCCGACTACTATTTCACGAATCTTATCGGATCTGGATATCCCATCAGATACTCTCCCTAGTGGTTTGAGGAATAAATCAACTTGGACACCAACCCTCATGAAGGATAACGGTATAGATACCTTCTTCAAGGTGGTTTGGCGAGACTTAAATAAATTAGAATTAAAAAACGCTACTCGACAACATATGTGGCATCATAACCTGAGTGAAGTAGAGAGGACTAATCTGAGACAGTTACGAACTAATGAGGATATTACCATAAGGGAGGCAGATAAAGGTGGAAATATCGTTATTTTGAATACCTCAGATTACGAACAAGAGATTTTCAGACAACTAGGAGATAATACCTGTTATGAGAAGATTCTTGCAAACCCTATTCCCGCACTGGCCAACAAAATCAATAAATTCTTACATGAGTGTTTAGCTCATTTGGTATTAAAAGAAGAAGAGTATATGTACCTTCAGGTTCATAGACCCAGGAATCCTTGTATTTACATACTACCTAAAATACATAAGAACCCTACGTCCCCGCCTGGCAGGCCCATTGTTTCAGGTATAGGAGGTCCTACAGAGAGACTCTCGGAATACGTGGCCATTTTTTTACAGCCATTTGTAAGCAACTTACCTTCGTATATTAAGGATACTAAACATATTCTTAGTATATTAATGGACATGACTTGGGAACCAGGAATGATCTTAGTTACACTTAATGTTACCTCTCTGTATACCAGTATTAATCACAAACTAGGAAAGGAAGCACTATGTCACTTTCTTTACAGAAAACCAGCAAGCCTTTATGATCATACCACTATGTTAATCAACATGGTCGATCAGCCGAGCGGGAAACACCCTTCCCACGAGGACGCCGGCTCAGAATGGAGCCGGCGGAGTGGGAAGGTGCGACGGGTGCAGTTGCACCCATCGCGAATTTCAGTGTCTGCAAAGCAGACACTGAAATTCTTTGTGGGGCCCTCTTACGGGGGCCCCTGCAGTGCCCATGCCATTGGCATGGGCACTGCAGGGGCCCCCAGGGGCCCCGCGGCACCCCCTACCGCCATCCAGTTCCTGGCGGGAGACCCGCCAGGAACAGGATGGCGGTAGGGGGTGTCAGAATCCCCATGGCGGCGGAGCGCGCTCTGCCGCCATGGAGGATTCTCAAGGGCAGCGGGAAGTCGGCGGTACACCGCCGACTTTCTGTTTCTGGCCGCGGCTGAACCGGCGTGGTCAGAATGCCCAGCGGTGCACCGCCAGCCTGTTGGCGGTGCTACTGCGGGCATTCGCCCTGGCGGTTTTTACCGCCAGGGTTAGAATGACCACCAATGTTTTCTTATTTAAAAATGACTGGTATCGCCAGAGACAAGGTGTCGCTATGGGATCAAAATTCTCGCCAGCTTATGCTAATCTCTTTATGGGGTGGTTCGAGCAAAATAAGATCTGGAGTAAAGAGGGTAGCACCTGGATCACGGACATACTCTATTGGGGCAGATATATCGATGATTGCTTGATGATCTGGACAGGTGACTTACAAAAACTTAAAGAGTTTATAAACTATTTAAACAGAAATGATTTTAATATCCACTTCACTTCCGAACATAGTGTGACTAATATTGCCTTCCTAGATGTGGAACTTTTTATTCGTGACAATAAAATTGAGAGTCGGCTGTACAGAAAAAGTACTTCTTGTAACTCCATTTTACATGCTAAGAGTGCAAATCCGGTCCACCAAATCAACTCAATACCATATGGTGAGATGGTGAGGGCAAGACGAAACTGTAGCCTTGAAGAGGACTTTGAAGCATGTATTGAGGACATGAGAAATAGATTCAAGGCACGGGGATACTCTTCGAATGTGATTAACAATGCCCGTGCGAGGGCGTTGCGTTTGAAAAGATCGAACACACTTTGTCAAAAATCGAGACCTAGAGATAATACTATTAGATGTATAGTCAACTGTACAAAACCAGCCACCCTACTGAGGGCTTGTATGAATAGGTATTGGTATATTTTAACAGCGGATCCTATTCTTAGAAAAGTGATCCCGAGTACCCCGGTTTTTACCTTTAGGAGAGGTAGGACTCTCAAGAGTATTCTATGTCCCAATTTTTGCAATAAACAGAACTACTGTAATTGGCTTAGTAGTCGTAGTAAAGGTTTTTTCAAGTGTGGATATTGCGGCATGTGTAGATGGGCTAAGTCAGGTATCTCCACATTCATGAGCTCTACTGGGGTGCAATACAATATCAATCACAATATTACATGTGATAGTAACTTTGTCATTTATATGATCTTATGTAATTGTGGCCTGTATTATATAGGTAGTACTATTAGACCACTCAAAATTAGGGCGAGTGAACATTTCAGAGCCCTGAGGCAGGAAGATGAGAGATACCCTATAGTAAGTCACATGCGGCAATGCCCAAAACGTAACAACACATGTAGTTTTGAATTCTTTGGATTTGATCTCATAAAGAGAGACCCTAGGGGGGTAATAGAGAGTTAGCCCTCAGAAGAAGGGAATGTTATTAGATCTTAAAACTCAGAGAGGTGGAAGATGGTCTTAACACCAATTTCGAGATGGAATATTACTTAGGGGATTAATGTATTATTGTTTCCAACTATTGGATTATGTCCTGTAGTGTGTTGCCGACTTGGGGTGTTTAACAAAAGTGTATTTATTATTTAGTGTTTATTGTGAGTTCATTATAATTATACTTCTCTGGAATGTTGTGACTTAAATATTTCACGATGTTATCTACATTGACTATTATTAATTTTGAACTAATACTTTGGGGTTTGGACTGTATATTGCTTTACCTATGATTTGACACTGCATATAGATCTTTGATGCACTTACATCTCACTACATATACTGTGAATTGTACTACAAATTCTATGTAATATATGAAATAACAGCAGTACTACAGTGACATACTAATTGGGGAGTTCTCATATTTGATCAGAGGTTTTTACTTGCCATATAAGGTTACATAGGGTCTAAATGGGGCACGTCCCATTAAACCCCACGTTTATTTGTGTTATTTTCGATTTTCTCCTCCTTTTTAGTATTGTACAACATATCTCGTCAGTTTGATTACTAATGGCTTGGTGTTCGAATTATCTAGGTTGATGGTTAGTATTGACACTTAGGTGTCCCAGACTCTTATTTGGGGCGTCATTTTGTCAACATTTATTACATATGTGAATATCTTGCCAACAACCATTATTTTACTTTTAGCGATATTTCCCTGACAGAGTATGGGCTGGTTCACCTTTCATCAAGGTATATTTTCAGTGTTATATCGTCCTTTGAATTTAATAGAGGTCCGCTCGGTTCTACAGTGTTGGAGATGTTCTCGCCAATAGTTATATACTTCCAAGATGGCGCCCGTTTTTGTTTGTTGCAGTCCCCTTTCCATTTTTTAGCAGTAAACGCGGGGACGTTTTAAATGGAATCCTCCGCGGTCTGTCGGCTTCAACATTGTTTTTTGTTACTGGGAACGCTGCGGAGGGATTTGACCGCGGTGGGGTTCCCCACTTATACTTTGATAACCATGATTGTATAGGTGAGTGATCGTAATAGATTGTTGTGACTTAGATATCTTCTTTGAGATTTTTTTTATGTTACATAGGTTTCTGACTTTCTAATTTACGCGGTTCTGGCTTATCACACGGATGTCTTTCTCATGTTTACTTTACTCTAGGTACGAATGGTGATTACTTCAAATCGGTATTGATTGTGGATTGATTATAGTATACAAAGGTTAGTTGTGGCTCATTTGCCTTGGTTTTATTTAATTATTTGGTGGCGGTCTTGTATCCCGGACAATATAGTTTATTTGGAAATTATAGTATGTAAATTTTGTCTCTGCAGGTATTGCAGTTATTATTAGAGGATTATTTGCACTTAACATTACAAATTGAAGTTAAGGTAGGTTCTTTAAGAATTGTTGGAGGGTTTACTATTGATTATCAGTAGATCTTCCCTTTAAACATATTTGTGCATTTTGGAGGGATTATCATTAAGTTTCATATTAACTTAGCCCTTATCCTTATACTCACAACAGGCTCCACTTTTATTACTGGCTTTCTAATGGGGACGTGCACATTTGACTGTATGAACCTTTGGCACTCAAAGACATTGCACATGGTGCTCTGATGATAAGGTTCCAATTTATAATTGATCTGGGTATTCCCTGGTGCTTGTACATGTTGGTCTGTATTGTGTATGGTAGATTAAAGTTGAATTATTTTGATTAATATCACATAAATCACAATATAGCATGTTTTCTCTTTTCTCACTATTGTCACCGTTTGAACTGGTTGTATTATGCTCATTCCATTGATTTATAGTTTATATGTAGACATTGTTCTCATTTATTTTCAGCCCTGATGAAGTCCTTAAGAGAACATATTCTCATAGGATGAAACAAGTGTTGGCTGTGGCTGTGGTGGCTATTGGAATATTGGCCGTGTTTACTACACAATGCTTTGATTTCAAGGATGATCTTTATTTGTTGAACTCTATGCTTTATGAATAAAGTGGACTCTGAGATCTACACAAGATTGTTGTCATTATACAATGAAGAGTGGATACATTACTAACTTCTAATTATGGATTCATGAGTGCCCTGACATCTGTTTTGTCACTGTCAGTTTCCCTTGAAACATTGGAGGATTAAGGAAGATCCTCTTGCCTGGTGCACCGTGCCACAAATACCTTGTACTATTACTATATGGACTTACTGTGAGCGCCCTATTCCTATGAATTTCTTCCATGTGAGCACTGTTTTAATTTTGTATTTGTGTGCCTGGAAGCAACCCCTTGGGCAAGGTCACCTCCAGTAACTGGGGCATAGTTTCCTTCCCCCTTGGAAAGAGATCAGCTGTATTTAGAGGCCCATCTGCCCTTGTGTGGCAGAAACCCCCCTAGTACCAGGGACAAATAGATATTTATGATTGGGAATGGCCCCTTGGGCAAGGGTCCACTAAATTGGGGGGGCTATTTTTTTTATTCACTTTGGCCATTTCCTGCCCTCCCTGGGGTAGTTTGGCTGTATTTAGAGGCCCATCTTCCTCTGGGAAGCACCAAGGAGAAACATATATTTATGTTTGGAGGCTGCCCCTTAGGCAAGGCTTGCCCCAAATGGGGGTATGTTTTTAATTTACTATTGGCTTTTCTCTGCTCCTGGGGGCATATCAGCTGTATTTAGGGGACTATCTGCCCCTGGGGTTGGGGGGGGGGTTCAAAAGCCCTACTAGCACCAGGGACAAATATATCCTTATGTTTGTGGGGAGGCCCTTGGTCAAGGGTCACCACAATTGGGGTGGGTTTTTTATATTTACTTTTGGCAATCTTCTGTCCCCTGAGGGCTGATTAGACTTACTTAGAGGCCCTTCTGTCTCCAGGGGTCGGGGGGGGGCAGAAAACCCACAAGCACCAGGGATAATACAAAATGTATGTATGGGGTAGCCGTTGGGTAAGGGTCGCCCTAACTGGACAGAATATGTGTTTTTATTTACTTTTGGCCTTTTTTCTGTCCCCTTGGTGGCAGGTTGGCCATATGTTTTGGCCCATCCACCCCCAAGCGGGGCAGAAAACCACTAGACACCAGGGAAAGTCTTTATGTGTGTGTGAACTGGAGTTCGGCTGGTGGTGTGTGTGGACTGGCATTTGGGTGGCGACATAGGTGGTCATTACAACCCTGGTGGACGGTGTTAAACTGGCGGTAAGACTGCCAACAGGCCGGTGGTAACAATTTAGCAATTACGACTGTGGCGGAAACCGCCAACAAAGACAGCCACTTTAACACTCAGACCGCCACGGCGGTACAGACAAACAGCTTGGCAGTCACCGCCAACAGCCAGGTGGGAGACAATGTACCGCCCACACTATTATGACAGGCCAATCCGCCACCTTTTCCGGGGCGGATACAACACGGATAAAAACACGGCGGAAACAGGCATTTCGAATGAAAAACGCTCACCTCTACACACTCCACGACGAAGGAGGACAGCATGGAGCCGGAACTTCATATTCTCCCAGCGCTAGTCTTCCTGCTCTTCTACGAGGATTACCAACGCTGGCGGTGAAGACCACGGTGAGTCCTGCACCTACGACATAAGGGAGGGGGGAGGCAAAAAATAGGGACACACACACTCAACACCCCAAACCCCACCCGACCCTCACCCACTACAACACACCCACCAATGCTTATCAATACATTACAGTAACACCCCCCCAAACCCCCCGGAAGAATGCAAAGACAAAAGGAAATGAGTGTAACTATTGTAATATATCAAAATTGAGTAAGCAAATATATACATATATATATATATATATATACACTATAAACAAAATTTATACCACGATTAGTAGTCCAGGTTTTGCATCAGTCATAGTCCGTGGACCACAGGGCCCAAAATGCATGGGCGAGGCCCACACAAGATACCCAAACATGACAGAGAGAACACTGCAAGGGCATCAGATAGAAATACAACAGGCACCTCAGGGGGAAGGGAAGGGGGGGCACCTCAGCCAGATGAGTGCACGACGCCAGATCCACGAGGGGGCTCCATGCCCATCGATCCATCCTGGGGAGTGCAAAGCCACAGTCTCTCAAGTCTCTCCAGTGGGTGGTTTGCCTACTGCTTTATCCTGGGGAGTGCAAAGCCACAGTCTCTCAAGTCTCTCCAGTGGGTGGTTTGCCCACTGCTTTATCCTGGGGAGTGCAAAGCCACAGTCTCTCAAGTCTCTCCAGTGGGTGGGTTGCCCACTGCACCATCCTGGGGAGTGCAAAGCCACAGTCTCTCAAGTCTCTCCAGTGGTTGGGTTGCCCACTGCACCATCCTGGGGAGTGCAAAGCCACAGTCTCTCAAGTCTCTCCAGTGGGTGGTTTGCCCACTGCACCATCCTGGGGAGTGCAAAGCCACAGTTTCTCAAGTGGACAACTTTCTCCACTGGTTCTGGAGGGGGATTTGTGCCCAGAGTGCTTCATCTTGTGCAGGACAGAGGTAGTGGATGCATGTCTCGACTGGTTCTGGAGGGTGACTGGTGCCCAGAGTGCTTCATCCTGTGCAGGACAGAGGTAGTGGATGCATGTATCCACTGGTTCTGGAGGGGGACTGGTGCACAGAGTGCTTCATCCTGCCAAGGACAGAGGTAGTGGATGCATGTCTCCACTGGTTCTGGAGGGGGACTGGTGCCCAGAGTGCTTCATCCTGCCAAGGACAGAGGTAGTGGATGCATGTCTCCACTGGTTCTGGAGGGGGACTGGTGCCCAGAGTGCTTCATCCTGTGCAGGACAGAGGTAGTGGATGCATGTCTCCACTGGTTCTGGAGGGGGACTGGTGCCCAGAGTGCTTCATCCTGTGCAGGACAGAGGTAGTGGATGCATGTCTCCACTGGTTCTGGAGGGGGACTGGTGCCCAGAGTACAGCACTCACCCCGTGACGGTCCCAGTTGCGTCACTGCCCCTGCCGCTAATGGGCTAGCGGTGCTTGCCATGGCGGTCTTTGCCCTGTTCAGCGGTGCTTGCCCTGTTCAGCGGTGCTTGCCATGGCGGTCTTTGCCCTGTTCAGCGGTGCTTGAGTTGGCAGTCTCTGCCCTGTTCAGCGGTGCTTGCCTTGTTCAGCGGTGCTTGGCATGGCGGTCTTTGCCCTGTTCAGCGGTGCTTGAGTTGGCAGTCTCTTCCCTGTTCAGCGGTGCTTGCCCTGTTCAGCGGTGCTTGCCATGGCGGTCTTTGCCCTGTTCAGCAGTGCTTGAGTTGGCAGTCTCTGCCCTGTTCGGCAGTGCTTGCCCTGTTCAGCGGTGCTTGCCATGGCGGTCATTGCCCTGGTCAGCGATCCTTGCCCTGGCGGTCTGTCATTGCCCAGCTGGGCTGTGGCTGGCGGTCCTTCATGGGTCAGCTGGGCTGTGGCTTGTGGGGCCCTCCTGGGCAGCTGGGCTGTGGCTTGTGGGGCCCTCCTGGGAAGCTGGGCTGTGGCTTGTGGGGCCCTCCTGGGCAGCGATGATGGAGCTGGCGGTGGCCTCCTGGGCAGCGACGATGGGGCTGGCGGTGGCCTCCTGGCCAGTGGGGATGATGGCGGTCTTCTCCGCCGTGCTGCTCCTCACTGACTTTGCAGGTTTCCTCTGCCCCTTCCCCACCTTGGGAGGAGTCACTGCCGAGTCCACACTCCCCCCGGGACCCCTGTGAGCGGCTTGGTTGGCTGGAGTCTTCCCCCTTTCCCGCCGGCACTGTCCAACTTCTGGTGCTTCACAGGGGGGGGACTGGCTGTGCTGTGGCTCCGTGACAGACTGGCTGGCCTGGTGGCCGGTGCACTCCACATACTTGTAACAACAGGCACCACTGGTCCCGGAGATTTTTAGACTGAGGTGCTAGTACGGGACCTATTTGGGGGGGGGGAAATAGGTTAAAGGGGGACAGGAAAAGTTGTTTGGACACACTGGGACAGGTAGCTGGAGGGGGTTTGGGAGTGGAGGAAGAGGTGGTGGTTGTAGGAGGTGTAAATTTTGTGGATTTGGGTGCAGGTGCATGCGCTGGAGGCTGTCGTGAGGTGGATGGCTGATGGGTGGGTGTGTGCCTGCGTTTGTGTATCTTCGGAGGGGGCGTCACAGACACACTGGGAGAGGAAAACAGGGGCCGTGAGGATGGTAGTGGGGGTGGTGACTGCAAGTGAGCGGGGTGTGCTGCTGGTGGGTGTGCTGGAGAGGGACGTAGTGACTGTAGAGGTAATGCATGCAGGTGTGAGTGTAGACGAGACTGGGAGGGAGGAGGGAGACGACGAGGAGGGGGACACAGTGGAGGCAGTGGATGTTGAGTGTCTGCATGTGTGTGATGCTTGCATGAGTGCCTGTGGGATGTGTGGTGCTTATGTTTGCCTGAGCTTCCCTTGTGTGGTGAGGTGTGTGCAGGCTGGTCTGATGGTGTGCTTGGGATAGGCAGAGGTACAGGGGATTGGGTCTGGGTGGAGGGAGTTGGAGGGGGGAGGCTAGACACAGGGACAATGGCTGCCATCAGTGCTGAGGCTAGAGTTTGAAGGGTTCGATGAAGGGCAGCCTGACCAGAATGAATGCCCTCCAGGAGTGCATTTGTGTGTTGCAACTCCCTTTCTACACCCTGGATGGCATTCAAAATGGTAGACTGCCCAACAGTGAGGGACATGAGGAGGTCAATGGCCTCCTCTCTGAGGGCAGCAGAGGTGACAGGGGCAGGGGCTGAGGTGCCTGGGGCGAAGGTGATGCCCACCCTCCTGGGTGAGTGGGCATGGGGCACATGCTGAGGGATTGCTGGGTGGGTGGTGCTGGTAGGGGGGGTGGTGGCTGAACCTGTTGAAGTGGGGGGCACAGATGTTGCCGCCACCACAAGGGAGCTCCCATCGGAGGACGAGTCTGTGTCGCTGGTTGCAGATCCTGTGACCACCGTGGTGCTCCCCTTGCCCTCCGTCCCACTTGTGTATTCTGAGTCCATAGTGTGGGCCTCCATGCCCATGTGGGATGCAGCTCCCTCGTGCTCCGGTCCCACTCTACCTCCGCCTGATGATGCTAATGCACACAAGAACAGGGAGACTGCAAAAAAAGGGGGGGAACAGAAGAAAGACAGGTTGAGTGCATGGCTTCCCGCTACCGTTGGCGGACAATACAGACAATACAGACACAGCAGCCCCCTGCACTACGTCGCGCTGTTGGGCTCTACAGTGCAATTCCTGGGAAATGGCTTACAAGGCTATGGACGACATATGCACACATAGATGACCCTGGGGCATGAATAGCTGTACTTGGCACTCTACAGAGGTGGGGTGGGGGGACACCGGGCCATGCCTTATGAATGGGCCTAGCCTACGGAACTCGCCCTGGCCTAGGGGAACCCACAGCCCTCCTCCCCCACTCAGACACCTTCACTGCGTGCAAAGTCAGCTGAATGATAGTGTACTCACCCCCTTGTGTCTGCTGTGATGCCCTCAAGCGCCCATCCAACTCAGGGTAGGCCACCGCCAGGATCCGGAACTTCAGGGGGGTCATGGTTCGACGGGCACCCCTCCCACGTTGGGAGGCCATCCCCAGCTGAGCCTCCGCCGTCTTCTTGCTCCAGCAGCGAATGTCCTCCCATCTCTTCCTGCAGTGGGTGCTCCGTCTGTGGTGGACCCCCAGGGTCCGGACGTCCTTGGCGATGGCACGTCAAATATCCTTCTTCTGGTGGCGCTGACCTACATGAAATGTACAGGGGAAGAAGAGAAGTCATTACCAACTGCACCATCAAAGTGAGTGGCCCCCATCCCTACCCTTGCCATGTGGCACATGCATTCACTGTCTTTCATGCAATCAGAACTCTGCCCCCTTCCTTCTTACAACTAGCCCTCTCCACACAGGCATAGCCCATACAACATGCTCCCTGTGTACTTACCTGTTGGTCTGGAGGACCGTAGAGTAGCGTGTACTGGGGGAGGACCCCGTCGACGAGCTTCTCCAACTCCTCTGTAGTGAAGGCAGGGGCCCTTTCCCCAGATGCACGAGCCATTGTCTCTTCCAGACAGAGGTCACAGCAGCACTTGCAGTGTAGGTCCTCTCCTGTCGAAGATCAGGTATTGAGTGATTAAACAGTTAGAAAATGGCGGTCACGTCCGCGGCGGTGCGTACCATTACCGCCGACGTACATCGTCATTGGCTCCTGGGGCCCATAGGGTCCAATGTTAACCAATGCAGCATTGCATCACGGTCTTCGCCCGCCTACTGCGACGGTGTACAACGCCAGCGCAGTTACCTCACATCTCATTGTCCCGCTTTAGAGGTCAGGCAGCCGCCATTTCAGGGGGCCCACATGGCCTAATTACCAACTGCGTCACACATACTAGGCCTAGTCTCAACACATACAGGCCACATTTTGTGTATGATTGGTGTTCTGTGCATACTGTGGGTACATACCTCTGAGTTGTTTGACTCTGTGCTCGCTGTTGTCCTTCATAGGCACCGTCCTCTGGGACATGTGAGGAGATGGCGGAATCCTCCGGTGTACAGACCGCTGGTGGACCTGTCGACAATGGAGGAGCGACATTTGATCATCACCTACAGGTTTGACCGTGCCACAATCCAGGAACTGTGCAGCCAGTTGGAGCCAAACCTGATGTCAGCAATCCGCCATCCCACAGGAATCCCCCCTCAACTGCAGGTGCTGTCAGTGCTCCATTTCCTTGCAAGTGGGTCTTTTCAAACAATAGTGGCCATAGCATCAGGGATGTCCCAGCCGATGTTTTCCAACGTATTGTCCAGAGTATTGTCTGCCCTTCTGAAACACATGCGGAGCTACATCGTTTTCCCTCAGGTGGAGGATTTGCCTACAGTGAAAGGTGACTTCTATGCCCTTGGACATATCCCCAACATCATAGGTGCCATTGATGGGACCCATGTGGCTTTTGCCCCCCCCCCACAGGAGTGAACAGGTGTACAGGAACCGGAAGAGTTATCATTCGATGAATGTACAGATGGTATGTTTGGCAGACCAGTACATCTTCCATGTTAATGCCATGTTCCCTGGCTCAGTGCATGACGCCTACATCCTGCAGAATAGCAGCATCCCTTATGTAATGGGTCAACTACAGAGGCACCGGGTGAGGCTATTAGGGGACTCTGGTTACCCCAACCTGTCATGGCTACTGACCCCAGTGAGGAATCCCAGGACCAGGGCAGAGGATGCTACAATGAGGCCCACGGGCGGACTAGGAGGGTGATCGAACGCACCTTCGGCCTCCTGAAGGCCAGGTTCCGGTGCCTCCATATGACAGGTGGATCCCTATTCTACTCACCAAAGAAGGTGTGTCAGATCATTGTGGCCTGCTGTATGCTTCATAATTTGGCTTTGTGACAACAGGTGCCTTTTCTACAGGAGGATGGTCCAGATGGCGGTGTTGTGGCAGCTGTGGAGCCTGTGGACAGTGATGAGGAGGAAGCAGTGGAAGAAGACATTGACAACAGGGACTCAGTCATCCAGCAATATTTCCAGTGAAACACAGGTGAGACTACATTCCTGCCTACTACAAGTACTTTTACACTTCTACCTCTATCCTGTCTGTCTATTTCACCCAGTGTATGGTCACTGAGTTGTCACTTTCCCTTACGGTTTCACAGGTGTGGGTCCCAAAGTGTGTCATCTGCTTACATTCCTCATGGACTAGAGCTGTGTGACATAGGTATGTTGACATTACTATTTCCTGGAAATTTTGTCAATGTAATTGCAAATACACTATTTCAAAATCACAGACAGACTCCAGATCTTGGTGCTTTAGGTGTGTTTATTTAAATGCAAAATATTGGAGGGGGAAGTTAAATGGTGAGGGGTGATGGCGGAGGACGTCCATGGCAGAGTCCAGTCTATTTGTCTCATAGGTGCATTGCCCATATGGGAATAGGAAGTGGAGCTGGGGCAGTTCCAATATGGACAGGGTGACAAAGTGGGACAGTGGGTTGACAATCAGGGTGGTCTCATTTCTTGGCGGGGGTCTTGGCATCGTGCTCTGTCTTGTTCCTGGATCTCAGGGACCGCTTGCGGGGTGGTTCTCCATCTGCAGGGGGTGGGGTGCTGGTGTGGTGGTCCTGTGGCGGTGCCTCCTGTCCACTAGCGCCGGCGGAGCTGGTGGGCAGTTCATCGTCCATGCTAGTGTCAGGGGCCCCTTGGAGTGCCACAGTGTCCCTCCTGGTGTTTAGTATTTCCTTCAGCACCCCTGCGATTGTGCCCAGGGCGGAGCTGATGGTTCTGAGTTCCTCCCTGAAGCCCAGATACTGTTCCTCCTGCATGCGCTGGGTCTCCTGAAACTTGGCCAGGACCATTGCCATCGTTTCCTGGGAGTGGTGGTATGCTCCCATGATGGAGGAGAGGGCCTTGTGGAGAGTGGGTTCTCTTGGCCTGTCCGCCCCCTGTCGCACAGCAGCCCTCCCAGTTCCCCTGTGTTCCTGGGCCTCCGTCCCCTGGACCGTGTGCCCACTGCCACTGCCCCCAGGTCCCTGTTGTTGTTGGGGTGGTGGGTTATCAATGGTTCCCTGTAGTGGTGGACACACAGCTGATTGACGTGTCCTGGGTACGGAGGTATTGGCCCGCTGGGTGGGTGCTGTGCTGGTGTTACCAGAGGGTGGAAGGTCTGTGGTGGCCTGTGCCTGTGCGAGGGGAACCGACTGTCCTGAGGCCCACGATGGTCCGGGCTGGTCATCTGGATCCAGTTGGACAGAGCTGCTGTCATCACTGTATGCCTCTTCTGTGGGTGGGGTGGAGATGTCTGGACCCTCCTGTCTGGTGACGTTGGGTAGTGGTCCTGCAGGGGTGTAAAAGCTTATTTATTGCATCTGTGTGTGTCATGGTGGGCAATGGGTGGGTGACCGGTGTACCCCAGTGCTTGCGTTCCAATGTGGGGACTTGTGTGATGATGGTTTAGGGGGTTGTATGGGTATGTGCAGTGGGCATGCTTTTGTGATGGGTGTCCATGTGTTGGGGTTGCATGCAGGGCTTGGTGTTGGGATGGGTGGTTTGTGATAGTGGGGTATATGTGAGTTGATGGAGTGCTGAGGGTGAGGGTACGGGTAGGAGTTTGTGATGGCATGCAGGAAGGGTGGGGGATATATTAGTAAAGGTTTGACTTACCAGAGTCCATTCCTCCACCGACTCCTGCGAGGCCCTCAGGATGCAGAATCGCCAAGACCTGCTCCTCCCATGTTGTTAGTTGTGGGGGAGGACGTGGGGGTCCGCCGCCAGTCCGCTGAACCACCAAGTGGTGTCTTGAGACCACGGAACGGACCTTCCCCTGTAGGTCATTCCACCTCTTCCTGATGTCGTCCCGATTTCTTGGGTGTTGTCCCACTGCGTTGATCCTGTTGACTATTGTTCTCCATAGCTCCATCTTCCTTGCAATTGAGGTGTGCTGCACCTGTGCTCCAAATAGCTGTGGCTCTACCCGGACGATTTCCTCCACCATGACCCTGAGTTCCTCCTCCGAGAACCTGGGGTGTCTTTGCCGTGCCATGGGGTGATGTAGGTGATGTGTGGGGTGGTGTGTATGGTGATAATTTTGGTGATATGTAGTGGTGTGTGGTGTTTTGTGCGTGGAAGTTGTGTGGGTGATGGTGTTGAGTGCCTGTGGATGCTAGTTTGTGGATGGTGGTGTCTCTCTCTGGCCTTCTCTCTGTAATGGTGGTCGTAGGGGTTTGTGGTTGATGTGGGTATGTGTTTTATATTGTAATGGGTGTGTGGGAGTGGTGTGTGTATGTGTCTCAGGTGTGTGTATTTCGAATTGTGCAATGTGGCGGTGTTTTGTATGTGTGTGTGTATTTTGAGCGCGGCGGTGTGTACCGCCAATGGAATACCGTGGTTGAAAGACCGCCGCGTGGATTCATGGGTCGTGATAGTGTGGGCGGATTTCTGTTGGCGTGACGGTGGAGGTTTTGTTTTCGCCAGTTTAACACTGACCTTTGGTGTGGCAGACTTGTGTGGGTGTCTGAATTTTGTCGGATTCCGAGATGTGGGTCATAATAGCTGTGGCGGAATTCCGCGGCCGCGGCGGTGTGTTGGCGGTCTTCTTCACGGCGGTAAGCGACTTTTACCGCCAATGTTGTAATGATCCCCATAGTGTTTTATAATATTAACTGTTTTATTTAATAATAATGAAATTTCTAAAGCACAACAGTTATTTCAAAGAAGTGTCCCAGCGCTGCATAGTCAGGAACTCTCAAGGATGGTTACTGAAGACTAAATAGAAATAACAGCCATGTCTTCAGATGTTTCCAGAACAAAGCCTTTGGCTTCAATTGCCTAAAACAGAGAGGAAGAGAGTTCCATAACTTGGGCGTCAAAAAACTGAATGGACTGCCCCCAAAGTGAACCTTCATAACTCTTGGTATTTAAGCCAACAGCGTCCCAGAAAAACTAAGACACCTCACAGGAGAATATGGCCTGTTAAGCGGATGCAAAAACCTGGCCCCTGTCTTTCTAAAGGCTCAGAAGCAGAAGCAAAGAGCCTTAAAGGAAAGACATTTCTTAATCAGGAGCCAGTGCAATTTGCTCAGAGGTGAGCCCATGGAGGCCTGCTTGGAAAGATTTAGTAGGAGCCAGGCAGCAGAGCCGAAACTGACAAACTCCCAAGTAAAGGATGTTACAATAATCCAACTGGGAGATAACAAGTGCCTGAATCACAGTTTTTTGGGCAGACTCAGGCAAAAGGCGAATGATATTGTTCAGAGATTTTAAAATCCCAAAGCATTTACCTACCAAGGCCTCAATTTGACTGTCAAAGCTAAGGTTTTCATCAAGTCAAATGTCTAGGACATTTTTTGTCATCATTTCCATTTGTGATTGTAATGTTTTATTTCTCCTTTTTCTTCTAGTGCAAAGCTTTTTATTTCCTTTGCTGTCATTCCTGCTTGCTTTTTTGGCACTAGTGGACCTGCAGTTTGTGTTTGGTAAGAAAACAATGTTTGTACTGTTTACTCTAAAGGAGTATCATTCCCATTCATTAATGTATATTTTGTAAATGGTGTAATAATAGCAGCTTATTTAGCTTCTGTTTTATTTTGTGTGAAATTCTCATTGTATTTGTGCATAATGTGTATTGGGTTGTCTTGTGAGTAATTGTAATTTGTTCTTCCTTTCTAGTGGGATATCGTTGATGCTTGCTGTGTCCATCAGAAGAGATGCTGGTGAGTTTAGCTGTCTCTGGCAAGTGAGTGGTATCATTTTTGATTATATAGGTGTTTGTGTGCTTTGTATTGATTGACTTTTCCTTCCAGGTTACCAGAGGTTTTACTTTCAATTTGATAAAGCCACACTTTGTTTATTACATATTTTACACTGTGCTGGTTATTGTTGACTTATTTGTCAAGTAATGTTTATTAGAAAGTGTTAGAAATTGGGTTTTTGTTTGGCAGTCAGGTTACCACCCCCCCTGTTCAAGCCAGGACCCTCACTTTAGTCAGGGCAAAGGAGAAACACACCTGGTTAATCACCACCCAACCCCTTGGTAGCTTGGCAAGAGCAGTAAGGCTTCACCCAGGAGCAATGTGAAAAGTATTTGTACCAAACACACAGTAATACAGTGAAAACACTACAAAATGGACACCACAGCAGTTTAGAAATATAGGTAGTATTTATCTCAATCAAACAAGATTAAAATGACAAAAATCCAACATACACAAGTCAAGATCTGAATTTAAAAAAAAAAAAAGAGTCTTACTCCATAGAAAACAAGTGAGGGCATCTGTCGTTTCTTCTTCAGTCGGGATGGCGATGCATAATTTCTCTCCTCCGCAAGAGAGCCATGCATCAATTTCCAGATGGGGCACCTTGGATCCGCTCACGGTTGGGATGACTTTGACGCCCATAGATGATGTGGGAGAAATCTGGTCGCACGGTGTTAGAAAACTGCGCTGCGTGGGGTTTGCTTCATTATCAGCAGCCGCAAGTGGGTGTTGCGCGTCATTTCTCCAGCCGCTATGGGTCAATCTCCCATCCACGATGCACGTGGAGCATTGATTTCAGCCGCATAGCCGGCAGCGTGCTGTTTATCAGCTTCGTTGCAGATGGTGGGTCGAAAATTTTCCCCCACTGTGTTCTGTGCATAGATTTCAGCTCTTGTTCTGCCAACTTCACCTTTCAAGGGCCCAGGCACTGGATAGGACACTCCTTGGTAGGGCAGGAGTCTCACCAGAGTCCAAGTGTTGGCAGAGGAAGTCTTTGATGGCACTGAGACTTCAAAACAAGAGGCAAGCTCAGCCCAAGCCCTTGGAGATCCTTCTCAAGCAGGAATGCACAATACAGTTCAGTTTTTGTACCCTTTCACAGGCAGAAGCAGCAACTGCAGGATAGCCCAATACAGCACAGTCACAGGCTAGGGCAGCACTTCTCCTCAGCTCATTTCCTTGGCAGAGGGTCCCCTTGAATCCTTGAAGAAAATATGAAAATGTGGGGTTTTGGGTCCACTACCTATGCCCCTTTCTGCCTTTGAAGTTGACAAAGTTTAAGGAAAGTCTCTGGTGTTCACAAGATCCTGCCTTGCCCGGGCCTGGCTCCAGACTTACACCAGGGGGTTGGAGACTGCATTGTATGAGGGCAGGTACAGCCCATTCAGGTGTAAGTGACCCCTCCTCCCTCCACTCTAGCTCAGATGGCCCTGCAGGATATGCAGGCTACTCCCCAGCTCCCTTTGTGCCGCTGTCTAGAGGGGATCCACAAACAGTCTAACTGTCAGTTTGACCCAGACAGAAAATACAGAAGCGGGCAGAGTCACAGAATGGTTTAAGCAAGAAAATACCCACTTTCTAAAAGTGGCATTTTCAAACAGACAATTTAAAAACCAATTTTACCAAAAGATGTATTTTTAATATGTGAGGTCAGAGACACCAAACTCCATATTTCTATCTGCACCCAAAGTTAATCTGCACTTAAATATGATAATTTAAGGCATCCCCCATGTTAACCTATGGGAGAGAGAGGCTTTGCAACAGTGGAAAACTAATTTGCCAGTATTTCACTGTCAGAACATGCAAAACACACCAGTACATGTCCCACCTTTAACATACACTGCACACTGCCCATGGGGCTACCTAAGGCCTACCTTAGGGGTGCCTTACATGTAGAAAAAAGGAAGCTCTAGGCCTGGCAAGTGGGTACACCTGCCAGGTCGAATTGGCAGTTTACAACTGCACACACAGACACTTCATTGGCAGGTATGAGCCTTGTTTACAGGGCTACGCATGTGCATGGCACAATCAGTGCTGCAGGCCCACTAGTAGCATTTGATTTACAGACCCTGGGAACCTGTAGTGCACTTTATTAGGGGCTGACTAGTAAATCAAATATGTCAATCATGGACAAGCCAATTACACCTACAATTTACACAGGAACATTTGCACTTTAGCACTGGTCAGAAGTGGTAAAGTGCCCAGATTATCAAAAACAGCAAAAAAAGAGTCCGACACACAGTACAAACATGGGAAGCAGAGGCAAAAAAGACAAGGGAGACCACGCCAAGGATGCCAGGTCTAACAGTAAGGTTTATAGCGATCCTCAGGATTACCACTCAGAAGATTGTTAGTATGCTTTTCAAATCCTCCTCTGACCAAGATTAGGAGACTGACTCTGTATCTGAGACAGAAGAGGAAGTGCAAGACTCTGACTGTGAATTTTCTGTCTGCAAGAAATCATCTGATGAGGAAGCCCCTCTCAGTGCAGAGGAAGTGCCTCTTTTAGAGGAGTACACTGTTGTGCCGATAGTGCAGCAAGAGGCATCTGAATTGCAGCCTGGGGCTGCAGGTCTTCCCATTGGAAGAGATGAACTCTGTGTTTCCCCCAACATGGTGCAGCTGGCATTGCCTGCCTTTACTGGTGTTGCAGGGTGTAGAGTGAATACTGAAAACCTTTTGCCTATACATTTCATTCAGTTGTTCAAGGACGATGTATTTTTGGATGAGATTTTTCAGCAGACTAATTTGTATGCTAAACAGTATTTGAGGGACAACAGTTCCAGCCTTCAGCCCCACTCTAGAGCTACCTGGGGGACTCTCACAAATCTAGATGAGTTGAAGAAGTTCTTGGATTTAACTTTTTGATAGGTTTGATAAGGAAGCAGTCACTGTCTTCATATTGGTCTACTAGTCCCTTGGTAGCAATGGCTATATTTCCTGCAGCCATGAGTTGTGATTGGTATTTGCTTCAGCTTCTGCATCTTGTTAATAGTGCAATAACATTGCCACAAGATCACTCTCATTGTGACTGTCATTTTAGGATTCGGCCTGTCCTTGATCACCTTGTAGATCAGTTTTCAGAAATCTATGTTCCAGGGAAAGAAATAGCTGTGGACGAGTCTTTGAGCCTGTTCAAGGGCCATTTGTTTTTTTGGCAGTACATCCTAGCAAGAGGGCATATTATGGAATTAAGATGAATATATTGTCTGAGAGTAGGACTGGATATGGTTATAATTTCAGGTTGTACACTGGTATTGACCGCTCTGATTGTCTGTCCACTTTCGGAGTTAGTGAGAAAATTATGTGGGAACTTGGTAGAGGACTTTTTAACAAAGGTCACCATTTATACATAGATAACTTCTACACTGGTGTGCAGTTGTTCAGGGAATTGGTCAAAGTGAACACTGTTTCTTGTGGCACAATCCGCTGTAACCATAAAGGTTACCCAAAAGAGCTTGTTTGTAGAACACTTGCCATGGGACAGTGAGGTTCCTTGCTTAGTGCTGAACTTCTAACAGTGAAATTTGCAGACAGGAGAGATGTCTACATGCTGACTACCATCCATGATTAAAGTACTTCACCTTTGACTGTTTGGGGTCAGGTTGCTGAGGTATGCAACCCTGTGTGCATTTTAGACTATAAAAAGCACATGGGTGGTGTTGATAGAGTAGAACAGAAGTTGGAACCTTACACTGCTGTTTGTAAGGCTTACATTTGGTATAAGAAGTTGATTACCCATTTATTCCACTTTTGTTCTGTTCAAGGATTGTTATCCGAAGTCAAAGATTACCTTTGTTCAGTTTTAGGAGTCTGTGATAGTCAGCCTTACAGTGTGTTAGAAATGGGATCCCTGGTTGGCAGTCAGTTTCTACTCTGTCCAAGCAGGGACCATCACTCTCGTCAGGGTAAGGGAGATACACAGCTCATATAACCTCTGCTTACCCCCTTGGTAGCTTGGCACAAGCAGTCAGGCTTATCTCAGATGCAACATGTACAGCATTTGTACAAACACACACAGTAAGACAGTGAAAAGGACTCCACACCAGTTTAGAAAAATAGCCAATATTTATCTAAATCAACACCAGACAAAATTAAAAAAATCAAAGAAACACACGCAAAGATATGAACTTTTAAAGTAAAAAGAGCGTTAATCCATAGAAATCAATGGATGCATTGTTTTAGCACAAAGTACCTGGTACGCGTGAAAAATAAAGTTGTACAGGGGAGCGTGCATTGGAAAATCAAGCGGTGTGTCGATTCCTTACTTGCAAGTGAGACCATGCATCTATTCTTTCTCTGTCAGGTAAGCGATGCATCTCTTTACGTACCAGCAGCCTCAGATCCATGCAGTGAGGATGAAGATTTCGATGGCCAGGGACAATGCAAGGAAAATCCGGATGCACAGCAGTGATGAATCTGCGCTGAGCTGCTGTTGTGTCAATTTCACCCATGCTGCGCCAATTCTTCAGTCACGGTGCAGGCGCTGCGTCTGTTTTTCTGCCACTCAGCCCTGATGCATAGATTTTTTCTCTGGTTCTGCCAGTTTCTCCTTCCAGGGGCCCAGTCTGGATGGGGCACCACTTGACAAGTCACGGGGTCTCAGCAAGAGAGCCCATGTGCTGGCAGAGAGAGTCTTTGATGTCCCTGAGACTTCTTAACAGGAGGCAAGCTCAGTTCAAGCCCTTGGAGAAACTTCACAAGCAGGATACACAGCAAAGTCCCATCTTTGTCCTCTCTAAGGCAGAAGCAACAACTGCAGGCAAACCCAGCAAAGCACACACAGCAAAGGGGCAGTACTCCTCCAGATCTTCAGCTCTTCTCCTTGACAGAGGTTCCTCTTGATCCAAAAGTGTTGTAAAAATCTGGGGTTTTGGGTACACTACTTATATTCACTTCTGCCTTTGAAGTAGGCAAACTTCAAAGGAAAGTCTCTGTTGTTCATATGATCCTGCCTTGCTCAGGCCTGGCCCCAGACACACTACAGGGGATTGGAAACTGCACCGTGTGAGGATAGGCACAGCTCATTCAGGTACAGGTGTCAGTTCCTCCCTCCCCACTCTAGTCCAGGAGACTCATCAGGATATGCAGGACACAATCCAGCTTCCTTTGTGTCACTTCCCAAAGGGAATTCACAAACAGCCCATCTGTCAGTCTAACCCAGCCGTGGATTACACAGGCAGGCAGAGGCAAAGAATGATTAAGCAAGAAAATGCCCACTTTCTAAAAGTGGCATTTTCAAACTGACAATGTAAAGACAAACTTTACCAAAAGATACAGTTTTAAATTGTGAGTTCAGAGACCCCAATCTCCACATCTCTATCTACTCCCAATGGACAACTGCACTTAAAAGGTATTTAAAGCAGTCCTCATGTTAATCTATGGGAGATATCGGCCTTGCTACACTGAACACAGAATTTGGCAGTATTTTACGGTCAGGACATGTAAAAAACATAAGTACATGTCCCACCTTTAACATACACTGCACCCTGCCCATGCGGCTACCTTAGGCCTACCTTAAGAGGGCCTTACATGTATAAATAGGGAAGGCTTAGGCCTGACGACTGGGTACACTTGCCAAGTCGAATTGGCAGTTCACAAATGCACACACAAACACTGCAGTGTCATGCCTCAGACATGTTTACAGGGCTAGTCATGTGGGTGGCACAATCAGTGTGGCTGGCCCACTAGTAGCATTTGATTTACAGGCCCTGGGCACCTCTATTGTACTTTACTAGGGACTTACTAGTAAATCAAATATGCCAGTCAGGGATAACCAATCATGTTCACAAATTATACACTGAGCATTTGCACTTTAGCACAGGTCAGCAGTGGTAAACTGCCTAGAGTATCAAAACCAGCAAAAACGAAGTCCAGCACACAGTCAAAAATACAGGAAGCAGAGGCAAAAAGACAGTGGAAACCATGCAAAGGATGCCAGGTCTAACACGTGTCCCCCCAGCTGAATGTGGGAAGAACTGCCAAACCTCATGGGGGTTCTTATCACTAGGGCAAAGAATCTGGACAGACCATCAGCACTGGTGTTCTGTACCAGGGCGGTGTTTCACCATAAAGTCCTTTCCCTGTAGGGAGTTGGACCACCTCAACAGTTTTAGGTTCCCATCCCTCATCTACATTAACCATCTGAGGGGCCTAAGGTCTGTCTGAACAAGGAAGTGAGTCCCAAACAAGTAGGATCTTGGGGCCAGATGTAGGAACCGTTTTGCATGGCGCAAACTGCGAAATTCACAGTTTGCGCCATGCAAAACGGGCATCGCGATGCATATTCCCATTTTGCGAGTCAGTACCGACTCGCAAAATGGGAATGCGACTCGCAAATGGGAAGGGGTGTTCCCTTCCTATTTGCGATTCGCACCGCGATGCAGAATTGCTTTGCGACCGCGAACGAGGTCGCAAAGCAATTCGCAGTTAGCACCCATGTGAAGTGGGTGCTAACTCATTCGCAAAAGGGAAGGGGTCCCCAAGGGAATGTTGGCAAAAATATTTTCTCCAATGGACCACTGCCTACTCTGAAAAAATGAAAATAAATGGTTTGTATTGCAACTCATTTTCCTTTGAGGAAAACGGGTTGCAATACAATTAAAAAAAAACTGCTTTATTAAAAAAGCAGTCACAGACATGGTGGTCTGCTGTCTCCAGCAGGCCACCATCCATGTGAGTGCCGGGAATTGCAAAGGGGTCGCAATTTGCGACCCACCTCATTAATATTAATGAGGTGGGTCTTGCGATTTGCAGATGGTGTCATGGACACCATTCTGCATATGGTTTTGCGACTCGCAATTTGCGAGTCGCAAAACCATATCTACCTACATCTGGCCCTTAGCTTCTTCAATGTCCAGACCAAGCAAAAGCTTCTCTCTCAATTGCGCTCCACTTCTGGTCCCTGGGGAGTAACCTCCTACTAATGAAGGCTACAGACTGGTCTAAGTCATCTTCATTTAGCTGTGCTAGAATTGCCCCCACACCATGTTCTGGAGCATCAGTCTGTACAAAAAATTCCTTGGAGAAGTCGGGTGCTTTCAGCATGGGTGCCTTGCACATGGCTGCCTTCAGGGCGTCAAAAGCAATCTGACAATCCTCAGTCCAGATCACTTTCTTGGGCTGCTTCCTGGAAGTCAGCTCTGTCAAGGGGGCAAAAATTGTGCCATACCCCTCGACAAACCTCCTGTAGTAACCAGTGAGATCTATGAAGGCTCTGGGTCATGGAGAGTTCTCAAGCCAGAATGGCATCAATCTTTGGGTGTACGGGGGTCACCTGGCCATTCCCCACCTGGTGTCCCAGGTAAACCACAGATCCCTGCCCTGTTTGGCACTTACCAGCCTTAATAGTGAGGCCTGCCTTCTGCACGTCCTTCAACACTTCACAAAGGTGCTGCAGGTATTCCTCCCAGCTGGAGCTGCTATGACTGCTATGTCATCCAGTTAGGCCGTGCTGAAATCCTCCAGCCAAGCCAAAACCTAGTTGACCAACCTCTGAAAGGTGGCACAGGCATTTTTCAACCCAAAGGGCATGACCCTGAACTGGTAGTGTCCCTCTGGTGTTGAAAATGCTGACCTCTCTTTAACCCCATTGGTCAAGGCAATCTGCCAGTACCCAGACGTTGAGTCAAATATACTGAGGATCTTGGCAGCTCCTAGCTCATTAACTCAAGGGATAGGGTGCGCATCAGTCTTAGTGACAGTGTTGAGTCCATGGTAGTCCACGCAGGACCTGAGTTCAGGAGTGGCTTCTGGGGCAGTAGCCTTTGGAACCAAGACCACTGGGCTGGACCAATGACTGCTGGAGAAATCTATCACCCCTAATGCTAGCATCTTGGAAATCTCATCCTTGATACTGTTTCTAACCTTGTCAGTCACCCTGTAACTATTATGTTTTACAGGTGGACTGTCTCCAGTATTCACATCTTGTGTACACAAAAGAGTGACCCCTGGGGTTAAGGAAAACAGAGAGGCAAACTTTCCCAGCAACTGGTGACAGTCCCCCTGCTGTTCCAGGATCATTGTGGGGAAGAGTTCACACCCTCCACAGACCCATCTTTGTCTTGGGCAGACAGAAGGTCAGGAAGAGGTTAACTTTTCTTCTCCATCCCATCATCTCTTGCCAAGACCATGGACAGTTCAGACATCTAAAAATGTCGTTTGAGGCGTTTCATATGTAGAACCCTCAAAGGGTTCCTGGGAGTTCGCAAGTTCACCAGATAGGTGATATTACTCCTGTGCTCTACCACCTCAAAAGGCCCAGTCCACTTGTCCTGGAGAGCACGAGGCTCCACTGGGGCCATGACCCACACATTCTGGCTGGGCTTAAACTCAACCAGAATGGCATTCTGGTTGTACCACCATTTCAAGTCCTCCTGGCTGGCTTCTAGGTTCGCCTGAGTGAATTTCCTGAAGTGGGCAGTCTGGTTCTTAAAGGCCAGCACATGGCGATATACGTTGTGGGGGCCCTACTGGGAGATTTCTCCCAGCCCTCCTTCACCAGAAGCAGAGGTCCCCTCACAGGGTGGCCATACAGCAGCTCCAAGGGGCTAAAACCAAGTCCCTTCTGCTGTACCTACTTGTAGGCAAAGAGAAGGCATGGCAAGAGGACGTCTCACTTATGCCTCATAGGTTCTGACAGACCCATACTCATGCCTTTCAGGGTGCAGTTGAACCTTTCAACCAACCTATTTCCTTAGGGGTGGTAAGGAGTGGTAAACTTGTAGGTTACCCCGCACTCCTTCTACAGAGACTTCATATAGGTAGATATGAAGTTAGATACCACCTCCTTGAGGAACCCCATGCAGATAAAAATACCCATCAGTGCCCAGCCCACCATAGGGGCTGTCACTGACCTTAAAGGGATGGCCTCCAGGTACCGGGTGGCGTGGTCCACCAAGACCAGAATAAACCTACTGCCCATGGCCCCACAATGTCATTTTACACCCACAACAAAGTGGTACTGACAACAGGGAATGGTTGAAGGGGAGTCTTGCATCTACCCCCTCTTGTTTGGCAAATCTGGCAAGACGTACAGTAGGTGTCAGCGTGCCCACGCATTTGTGGCCAGTAAAAGTGGGTGACAATCCTCTCAAAAGTTTTGTCCTGCCCCAAGTGTCCTGCCAAAGGCACATCATGAGCCAGTCCCAGTAGGAAGGTTCTGAAGTGCTTGGGTACCACCAGCACAAGGGCTGCCCCAGGCTCAGCAAACGTAGGCTCACTATATGGGAGGTCATCTTCCCAGTAAATCCAGTGTGATCCAGACTCCTTGCCGGATGTCTGGTCTGCAGCCTGTTGCCACAGATTCTCAAGAGAAGGACATGACTTCTGTGCCTCACAGAACTCTTCCCTGATGGGACCCCTTTCCTGCTGCTAATGGTCAGCTCAGGCACCTACCCCAGTAGAGCCAATTATTCCCTGTAGGCTCCGGGGCATCCCCCTCAGGTTCAGCCTCCTCCCAAAGACCTTTGGAATTGCTGGGGTGGGTTTCCTATGTCCCTTGCTCTTCCTCTTCCTGGCAGGCATCTGGGCCACGCTTTCAGACTGATACCTATACCCGATGAATTTTAGTATATTTTAAAGCATGTGCTTTACATTACATTTTCACCTAACTATAATGTCATTTTAACCTTTATATTATTGCAGTGAATTTCTAGTGTTTTTTATTTAAAACAAGATCTTACTACCATGCTGTTTCTTTGATATCATGCATCCTATGTGGACTCTAGACAGGAATTACATAATTGGATGGGAGGTGTTAAGGAGTGGTTATAAAAGCCATGATGCAATGCGTGCAGAACGCGATAGTATGTTGAAGAATAAAGACATCTGTTACAAAGCTCTGTGTGTGGCATATTCACTTAAATGCTCCCAGGCTGGGGAAGACACTACAACTGATGAGGCATAGAGGATTCATGCTCCAAAGAAATGAAGCTGCTATCCCTGAGAGTTTGCAAAGGTGCAGCAAACTGCTTGTGCATGCCACAAGATCATCCTGACTGGCTGCCATAGACCGGGTGGTGACGCATGCTCTCCCAGGCAGACCCAACATCTCCAAGGGTGACTGGCGGTCTACCTCAGTCCAAGGGGAATCCTCCAGGTTGTTACCTGACAGACAATCAACAGGCATGGTTGGACTCACAGCTACCCTCAAGGCACCTGAGACCCCCCCATTTAAAGGGAAAATGTGCCACATTACACAGGAGCTCTGAGTTGTCTACAGCAACTACTTTGAGAAGCACATCAGGGACCTCCTGCTCTTCAGACACCAGATGACACCTGACAGTAGTCACAGTGGCTCCAGTGGCTCTCAGAGCGTCCACCCTCTGTCCATTGATGGTCACCCACTGCCTGTACTTCTTAGTGTTCTCAGGCACGAAGGTCCTCTGGACCATCTCACTGTACCCTAGTAAGAGAAGGGTCATCTCAGCTGGCTCCGACCCTTCTCCTGGAACCAACTTATTCCCAAGCCCTACAATGGCCAAACCCTGTGACTGTGCACCAGTTGTTGCCAGCTTGGCACATGTGGGGCTCATGTGATCCTCCTGATGACATGCATAACACTTATGGGGACCCCTCTCTGCAGCCTTCCCTGGAGAGATCGATGACTTCTTCTCACGTGGGGGCTGGGAACCCTTACAATGGGAACTAGGTTGGAACCCTTTAGAGAACTCCTTCTGTTTACCCTTACACTCCCCACTACTTCTGATGAGGACCCTGCCCACCCTTGGTAGATTCTCCCCATACCTATTTTGTACCCTGGTGCTCTCCCACCAGTCCACTTCCTGGGCAAGCTTCCTGGGGTCAGCTTGCTGTCAATTAGGTGCTGGTGCAGCTCTGGAAAACAGAGACTATACAAGTGCTCCCATGCAATCCAATTGCACAGCCCCTCATAAGTTGTTACGTTGCTGACCTTCACCCTTTCATCGAGTTCCCTGCAAAAAGAATCAACACATTCCAACCAAGTTTGAGAACCCCCTTTTTGTAAGACCTGAATCTTTCCTTGTACTGCTGTGGAGTGAGACCATATCTAGTGAGCAGGTAGTACTTCACAGTAGAGTACGTGAGCCACCTGAAGATACCCTAGGGCTGTCAAGGTGTCCCTCCCTTCTACCTCAAAGTACTTACACTATCCCAATGTTCCTCAGGGAACAGGTTCATGTGAAGAGCTGACTAATACTCCTTAAACCACAAGATTATGTAATCCTCCTGCTTATACTCCCTTAACCAGATCTTTGGGAATGTGCAGTCTCTTCTCAGGTTGCACTGGGGTACTGCTGCCACTATCTGTGCTTGATCTACCCTTCGGATCCAGCTTGCTGAAGCTCAGGTCATGAGCTAAGAACATTTTTCTCTCCTCCAAGGCCATTGTCTTTGCTTTCTCTTTTCTGTCCAGTCTAGCCAATTCCACCTTGAGTTTCTCAAGTTCCAAATTATGCTTTCTTTCTGCTTGTCTGTCCCTCAGTTCCTCTGTGGTCAGACCTTTAGAAGAAACAGTGCTGCCTGCCCTGGAGGTCATTCCTCCAAGCAGGTCCAGGTTATCCACCAAGTCACCATGCATGATCTGCACCTGCTCACCCACAGCCATATTCTGCTCTGCTGTGTGCCCCTCAGCCTCCTTTGCTGCCAACCAGGCCCTCAGCACCTTTTGCAGCTCATCCTTCTTGGTGGAGCTTTTAATTGGGCATTGGAACTCTTTAAATAAAATGCTTGAGCTGGGCCACTGTGTAATTCTCCAATTTCTCCAGTTCAAACACCACTTTTGTAACAACGGCTGATGGCTCTTCAGACTGAGACATATTTCTGGACAAGATTCAATAAAGGTGCAAAGTCTCAAAGGCAAAGAGATCCCAAAAAGGACAAGAAGAAAAGCAAAAGAAATCCAAGAGAAAAAACAGTATGTGGTTGTGTTATGGTCTGCAATAAAACAGTACTCAAGTACAAATACAAGTCCTATCCTCACTGCTGATCACCAATGTTAAAAATGGGTTATCTGGTTGGTAGTCAGTTTGCACTCTGTCAAAGCAGGGACTATCAATCTAGTGAGGGTAAGAGAGACACACAGCTCAGATAACCCCTGCTCACCCCCTTGGTAGCTTGGCACAAGCAGTCAGTCTTATCTCAGAGGCAATGGTTAAAGCATTGGCACAAACACACAAAGTAACACAGTGAAAACCCCACAAAAGGACTCCATGCCAGTTTAGAAAAATAGCCAATATTTGTCTTGATCAAACAAGACTAAAACGACAAAGACCAACATACACAAGCCAAGCTATGAATTTTTAAAGTAAAAAAAGCCTTAATTCACAGAAATCGATGGATGTGTTGTTTTAGCACGAAGTACCTGGTATGCGTGAAAAATAAAGCCGCACCTGCGAGGGTGCAGCGGAAACACAAGCAATGCATTGATTCCTTACTCGCAAGTGAGGCCTTGCGTCGATTCTTTCTCCTTCGGTTTGCGGACCAGCAGCCTTGGGTCCCTGTGGTGATGTTGAAGATATTGAAGCCCAGGAACGATGCATGGAAAATCTGGATGCACGGTGTTAGAAATGGGGTCTTTGGCTGGCAGTCAGGTTACCCCCGTCCAAGCAAGGACCCTCCATCTAGTCAGGGTAAAGGAGAATCACCCTCAGTTAACCCCGCTCACCCCCTTGGTAGCTTCGCACAACCAGGTAGGCTTAACCTCAGAAGCAATGTGTAAAGTAGTTGTACCAACACACACACAGTAACTCAGTAAAAAAAACACTTCAAAATGACACAACACAGGTTTAGAAAAATAAATAATATTTATCTAAACAAAACAAGACCACAATGAAAAAATCTGACATACACAAGTCAAGTTATGAATTTTAAAAAGAATAAGGGTCTTAGGGCCAGATGTAGGTATACTCCAATTTGCGACTTGCAAATTGCGAGTCAGAGCGACTCGCAATTTGCGAGTCGCAAATTGGAATGTAGGGTGGTGTCCCTGACACCATCTGCAACTCGCAAGGGGGTCGCAAAGGCCCACCTCATTAATATTAATGACGTGGGTCGCAATTTGCAACCCCCTTGAGACTCGCAGCACTCACAGGGATGGTGGCCTGGCGGAGACAGCAGACCACCATGTCTGTGACTGTTTTTAAATAAAGCAGTTTTTGTTGTTGTTGTAATGCAGCCCGTTTTCCTTAAAGGAAAACGAGATGCATTACAAAACTGAAAAATGAAACGTTTTCGTTTAATTTTTTCAGAGCAGGCAGTAGTCCATATGACCACAGCCTGCTCTGAAATTTTTTTTGCAGTTCCACTCGCAAAGGGGAAGGGGTCCAATGGGGACCCCTTCCCTTTTTCGAAAGGGTTACCACCCATTTCAAATGGGTGCAAACTGCGATTGCTTTGCGACCGCGTTTGCGATCACAAAGCAATCTGGCATTACACTGCGACTCGCAATTAGGAATGGGACTCCCCTTCCTAATTGCGACTCGCAAACCCGTTTTGCAATTCGGTAACCAGCTTACCGAATCGCAAAAGGAGTTTTGTGCATTGCATAGTACATCTGGCCCCAAATCCTTAGAAAACAGTGAGAACACTGTTATTTCACAAAAGTACCTGAGTAGCATCAAAATAAAGCCTCACTGGCGTCGTTCCACCTCTGGTCGGGTCGGGTCTGGTCGGGTCGGCGTGCATTGTTTCTTCTCTCCCGCAAGAGAGCGATATGCCGATCCGGACGGGCACCACAGGTCTGGGCAGGCTTTGCGTTGCTTTTCCACGCCCATCGATGTCACGTTGAAATCCAGTCGCACAGTGTCAAGAATCTGTGCTGCGTGGGGGCTTGCATCGTTAACAGCAGCAGCTGTGGGAGTGCGCATCGTTTCTCCAATCGCGTTGTCTTGATCTTCCAGCCGTAATACAGGTGGAGCATCGATTTTAGCTGCGAGGCCGGTAGTACATTGTTTATCAGCCGCAAGGCGGGTGGTGAAGCGAACGTTTCCCTGCACGGCGGTCTTTGCGTGGATTTCTGTCCTTTTCCACCAGCTGCACCTTTTAAGGGCCCAGAGAAAGGTTAGGGTACCACATGCAAGGCAGGACTCTCAGCAGAAAACCGAAGTGCTGGCAGAGAGAAGTCTTTGTGCCCCTGAGACTTCTACAACAGGAGGCAAGCTCAGTCAAAGCCCTTGGAGATTCTCCTCAAGCAGGAATGCATAACAAAGCTCAGTCTTTGTCCCCTTTCACAGGCAGAAGCTGCAACTGCAGGATAGCCCAACAAAGCACAGTCACAGGCAGGGGCAGCACTTCTCCTCAGCTCTACTCCTTGGCAGCGGTTCCTCTTGATTCCAGAAGTAATCTAATTTTCAGGGGTTTTGGGTGCTTTTCTTATACCCATTTCTGCGTTTTGAAGTAGGCCTCCTTCAAAGAGAAGTCTCTGTTGTTTTCAAGATCCTGCCTTGCCCAAGTCAGGCCCCAGATACACACCAGGTGGTTGGAGACTGCATTGTGTGAGGGCAGGCACAGCCCTTTCAGTTGTAAGTGGCCACTCCTCCCCTCCCCTCAGCCCAGATGGCCAGGATATGCAGGCTACACCCCAGCTCCCTTTGTGTTGCTGTCTAGAGGAGAGGTGTAAACAGCCCAACTGTCAAACTGACCCAGACAGGGAATCCACAAACAAGCAGAGTCACAGAATGGTTTAAGTAAGAAAATGCCTACTTTCTAAAACACACAAATAAAAAACAAACTTTACTGAAAGACGTATTTTTAAATTGTGAGTACAGAGACCCCAAACTCCATATTTCCATCTGCTCCCAAAGGGAATCTACACTTTAATAATATTTAAAAGCAGCCCCTATGTTAATCTATGGGAGAGATAGGCCTTGCAACAGTGAAAACCGAATGTGGCAGTATTTCACTGTCAAGACATGTAAAACACATAAGTATATGTCCCACCTTTAATATACACTGCACCCTGCCCATGAGGATACCTAGGGCCTACCTTAAGTGTGCCTTACATGTATAAAAGGGGACGGTTTGGGCCTGGCAACTGGGTACACTTGCTAAGTCGAATTGGCAGTTAAAAACTGCACACACTGACACTGCAGTAGCAGGTCTGAGACATGTTTACAGGGCTACTCATGTGTGTGGCACAATCAGTGTGGCAGGCCCACTACTAGCATTTGATTTACAGGCCCTGGATACCTCTAGTGTACTAGTAAATCAAATATGCCAAGCAAGGAAAGTCAACTACACATACATTTTACATAGGAACACTTGCACCTTAGCACTGCATAGCAGTGGAAAAGTGCCCAGAGTAACAAAAACAGCAGAATCAGAGTGCAGCCCATATCAACAACCTGGGAAGCAGAGGCAGAAAGTTAGGGGAGACTATGCCAATGATGCCAAGTCTAACACATGGCAGTGATGAATCCGCGCTGAGCTGGCAATACGTTGATTTCATTGCTGCTGCGTCCATTTTTTAGCAGTGGTGCAGCCGGCTTGTCAATATTTCTCCTGCTTGGATCCGGTGCATGGAGTTTCTCTCTGGTTCTGCCCGTTTCTCCTTCCAGGGGCACAGGGACTGGATGTGGCACCACTTGGCAAGTCAGGGGGTCTCAGCAAGGAGCCCAGGTTCTTGCAGATGAAGTCTTTGATGTCCCTGAGACATCTTAACAGGAGGCAAGCTCGGTCCAAGCATTTGGAGAAACTTCACAAGCAGGATACACAGCAAAGTCCAGTCTTTGTCCCCTTTAAGGCAGAAGCAGCAACTGCAGGCTGACCCAGAAAAGCACACACAGCAAAGGGGAAGTACTCCAGCTCTTCAGCTCTTTTCCTTGGCAGAGATTCCTCTTAATCCAGAAGTGTTCTAGAAATCTGGGTTGTTGAGACCACTACTTATACTCATTTCTGCCTTTGAAGAAGGCAAACTTCAAAGGAAAGTCCCTGTTGTTCACAAGATCCTGGTTGCGCAGGCCTGGCCCCAGACACACTACAAGGGGTTGAAAACTGCATTGCGTGAGGACAGGAACAGCCCTTTCAGTTGCAGGTGTCAGCTCCTCTCCCCCACTCTAGCCCAGTAGACTCATCAGGATATGCAGGACACACCTAAACTCCCTTTGTGTCACTATCTAGACGGAATTCACAAACAACCCAACTGTCAGTCTGACCCAGACGTGGATTACACAGGCAGACAGAGGCACAGTATGGTTAAGCAAGAAATTCCCAGTTTCTAAAAGTGGCATTTGCAAACTGACAATCTAAAAAACAACTTTACCAAAAGATGTATTTTTAAATTGTGAGTACAGAGACCCCAAACTCCACATCTCTAGCTGCTCACAATGGGCAACTGCACTTAAAAGATATTTAAAGGCAGTCCCTATGTTAACCTATGGGAGAGATAGGCCTTGCAAAAGTGAAAAACGAATTTGACAGTATTTCACTATCTGGACATGTAAAACACACAAGTACATGTCCTACCTTTCAAATACACCACATCCTGTCAATTGGGCTACCTATGGCCTACCTTAGGGGTGACTTACATGTAGTAAAAGAGAAGATTTGGGCCTTGCAAGTGGGTACAATTCTCAGGTTGAATTGTCCGTGCAAAACTGCACAAACAGACACTGCAGTGGCAGTGGCAGACATGTTTACAGGGCTACTTATGTGGGTGGCACAATCAGTGCAGCAGGCCCACTAGTAGCATTTGATTTACAGGCCCGGAGCACCTCTGATGCACTTTACTAGAGAGATACTAGTAAATCAAATATGCCAGTCAGGGATAACCAAACATAATCACAATTTATAATGCGAGCACTTGCAGTTTAGCACTAGTCAGCAGTGGTAAAGTGCCCATAGTACCAAAACTAACAAAAACAAAGTCCATCACACAGTCAAACATACAGGAAGCAGAGACAAAAAGACTGGGGAAACCAGGCCAAGGAGGCCAGGTCTAACATAGTGCAACAGGCAGGTGTTCCTAGAGTTGGAGTGGTGGAGGATGTGGCTAGATTGATCAATTTGCTGATCACATTCCTCCCACACCCCAAAAAAGGCTTTCCCAATAGGAGATGTAGAGTCTGTATGCAAAGAGGTGTGTGCATGTACTGCCCCAACTGTCCTACTAAATCTGGGCTGTGCGCACCTCCATGTTTTAGGCTGTGCTACACGGAAAATATTTTTGGGGGGCAACCATGAGCATAAAAGTGAACTGGTTGATCTGTTTCGTTCTCTAGCTTTTTTCCAGTTTCACGGTTGCCATTAATGGATTGTATTTAGTTAGAGCTGTTGTGTTTGTGGTTTTGTATTTACTTACAATTGGTTTGTGTTTTTTATTCTTGTAAAAGAAATGTGATGGTGGTGTGTGTGGACTGGCGATTGGCTCGCAGTGTGCATAGACTGGCACTTGGCTGGTGGTGTGCATGGACTGGCTCTTGGCTGGCGGTGTGAGTGGACTGATGCTTGGCTGGCGGTGTGCGTGGACTTGTGCTTGGCTGGTGGAGTGTATGGACTGGTGCTTGGCTGGGGGTGTGAGCAGACTGGCACTTGGCCGGTGGTGTTTGTCAGCTGGCATTGTGTGAGCAGTGACTTGCTGCTGGTCACTAATCACACAGCTAGCCAAACACCAGTACTCTGTCAAATGGTGTGTTTGCAGTGTCAGGCATGTTGGCGTATGAAAGTGATGGACCTTTAAATGGCGGTGTCTGTTGATATGAGTGTTGCAATGTGCTAGGCCTGAGGGAGGTAGTGTGTATGGTCTTGTGTGTGTCACATATGAAAGGAGTGTTAATGTCCTGTAAACCGGTTGGTGCCTTGTCATGGTTTTACAGCTCACGAGCTGTCATTAGTTCATTTTTGTGACCTATCAATTATTAACAGTGCATTTCATTTTTTGTGAAATCTCTTGTTAATAACATTTCCTATATTGAACCATCACTCTCCCTTGTGCCAAATCCAACCTGTATGTATGTGTACCAATAAAGAGAGTGAGAAAAGAGCTTGCTCACCTTCTCAAATTACTATCAACTGACTACAAAAAGCGAGCATGCTACCAAGTTTCTTACTTTTGTGATGTCCCATACACTGAAATTATGAAAACCACTGTTTTTAACCTTTGCCCAAGGCAAGGCTACCATGATTAAAAACACAACAAATTGGTGGGTAACCACATGACAATTTTACTGCACTTCTCTTCTCAGTTGGGAATTCAAAAAAAAAAAAAAGCGCTGATCTAATGTAATAAGATGCCAAAGCACACCCCTGACATGCTAGGTGTCTCGGGTGGGACCTCAGTGATGAAGCATGCGACCAGCTGGGATGGCAGGTGAGGGGTCTTTTTAACAGAAACGTAGGGCGTTTTTTTCACAATTTGAGTGTTTGGGAAATCAAAGAAGTAAGAGACTTGGTAGCGCAATTGCTTCTTGTCTAGGGAAAATCTACCAGCTCTAGATATGTTTGAAAACTAGACACCCAGGGGAGTACAGGGTGGTGTGCCTCTTGTGGATCCCAACAAGGTTTCTTACTCACAATGCCCTGCAAAGCTCAAAATGTGTCTAAAATCATATATTTCCCCTGCATTTCAGTGCCATACTCTTCCAGAAACAGAAGTAAACCACAAATTTCATAGCACTCCTCGTTCCCCTCGGGCTCTTGATAAAAATGAGACATGTGTTTGCCAAACCAGAGTCAGCCTAAAAAAGTATTTTAAAAAATGCCCTTTTGGACCCACTTTAGTTCCCACTCAAACTCTGCACATTTTTTATCCTTCCCTGTTGCCGGCACTTGGCCCAACCAAACAAGCAAGGTATAATTTTTATCAAGAGACCCAGGGGATCGATGAGTGATAGGAAATTTGTGGTTCACCTCCAATTCCAGAACTTTCCATCACAGAAATGTGAGGAAAATTTGTTTTTTAGCCACTTTTTTTGGTTTGCAATGGATTATGGGTAAAAAAATGAGATGAGAGCCACACAAGTCACCCCATCTCAGATTCCCCTTAGTGTCTAGTTTTAAAAAATGTACAGGTTTGCTAGGTTTCTCAAGGTGCCAACTGAGCTAGGGCCCAAATCCACAGCTAGGCACATTGCAAAAAAAGGGTAAATTTTCGGTGGAACTTTTCAGTGTCCACTTTGCCTTTTGGCCCATTTCCTGCCGTGGGCACCAGGCTAACCTACACAAGTGAGGTAACATTTTTATTGGGAGACTTGAGAGAAAGTTAGGTGAAAGCATGTTGTGGCCCTCTCAGATTCCAGAACTTTTCATCACAGAAATATTAGGAAAATGTGTTTTTAGATACATTTTGAGGTTTGCAGTGGATTCTGGGTAAATCATTGTTGTGAGAGCCACACAATTCACCCCAACCTAGATTCCCCTAGGTATCTAGTTTTCGAAAATGTACACGTTTGTTAGGTTTCCCTAGGTGCCTGCTGAGCTAGGGCCCAAAATCCAGAGCTAGGCATATTGCAAAAAAAGGGTCAGTTTTCAGGGGAAAAATGTGGTGTGTTCACGTTGGGTTTGGAGACGTTTCCTGTTGTGGGAAGTAGACCTACTCACACAAGTGAGGTACTATTTTTTCTGGAGATCTGGGGCAATGCTGGCTGGAAGGAAGTTTCTGGCTCTCCTCGGATTCCAGAACTTTCCATCACAGAAATGTGAGGAACATTTGTGTTTTTTAGACATATTTTGAGATTTGCAATGGATTCTGGGTAAAAAATGTGACGAGAGCCACATAAGTCACCCCATCCTGGATTCCCCTAGGTGTCTAGTTTTAAAAAATATACAGGTTTGCTAGGTTTCATCAGGTGACGACTGAGCTAGGGCCCAATTCCACAGCTATGCATATTTTTTAAAAAAAAGGGTCAGTTTTCAGTGGAAAAATGGGATATGTCCATTTTGCATTTTGGCCCATTTCCTATTGTGGGCACCAGGCCTACCCACACAAGTGGCCCTCTCAGATTCCAGAACTTTTCATCACAGTAATGTTAGGAAAATGTGTTTTTAGAAATATTTTGAGGTTTACAGTGGATTCTGGGTAAACAAATGTGACAAGAGCCACACAAGTCACCCCATCCTGGATTCCTCTAGGTGTCTTGTTTTTAAAAATGTGCGTGTTTGCTATGTTTCTTCAGGTGCCAACTGAGCTAGGGCCCAAATCCACAGCTAGGCACATTGCTAAAAAAAAGTGTCAGTTTCGGTGGAAAAATGTGATATGTCCACTTTGCCGTTTGGCCCGTTTCCTATCGTGGGCACCAGGCTAATCCACACAAGTGAGGTACCATTTTTATCAGGAAACGTGAGGAAAAGTTAGGTGAAAGCACGTTTGTGGCCCTCTCAGATTCCAGAACGTTTCATCACAGAAATATTAGTAAAATGTGTTTTTAGACACATTTTGAAGTTTGGAGTGGATTATGGGTAAACCATTGTTGTAAGAGCCACACAGTTCACCCCTCCCTAGATTCCCCTATGTATCTAGTTTTCGAAAATGTACACGTTTGTTAGGTTTCCCTAAGTGCGGGCTGAGCGAAGGCCCAAAATCCAGAGTTAAGCATATTGCAAAAAAAGGGTCAGTTTTCAGTGGAAAAATGTGGTGTGTTCACTTTGTGTTTTGAGACGTTTCCTGTTGTGGGAAGTAGACCTACCCACACAAGTGAGGTACTATTTTTTCTGGAGATTTGGGGCAATGCTGGGTGGAAGGAAGTTTCTGGCTCCCCTCAGGTTCCAGAACTTTCCCTCACAGAAAAGTGAGGAACATTTGTGTTTTTAGACAAATTTTGAGGTTTGCAAAGGATTCTGGATAAAAAATGTGGTGAGAGCCACACCAGTCACCCTATCCTGGATTCCCTTAGGTGTTTATTTTAAAAACATTTATGTTTTCTTGGTTTCCATAGATGCCAGCTAAGTTAGGGCCTAAAATCCACAGCTAGGCACATTGCAAAAAACAAGTAAAAAATGTGATGTGTCCTTGTTGCATTTTGGGCCGTTTCCTGTTGCAGGCGCTAGGCTTACCCACACAAGTGAGGTACCATTTTTATTGGGAGGCTTGGGGAAATACAGAATAGTAGAATAAGTGTTATTACTAATTATCCTTCTCTGAATTTGTGCTTTCCTAATGTAAGAAAGTGTGTAACAAATAAATCAATTTGAGAAATGCTCTCTAATTCACATGCTAGCATGGGTACCCGCAAATTCAGAGATGTGCAAATAACCACTGCATCTAAACTCCATATCTCATGTCCATTTCAGAACTACATAGGTTTCCTTGATACCTATTTTTCATTTGTTGCGCTTTACCAAATGAATTGCTGTATACCCGGTACAAAATGAAAAACCATTGCAAGTAGCAGCTCTGTTATTGGCTCTGGGTACCTCGGGTTCTTGGTGAACCTAAATACTTATATATCCCCAGCACCAGATGAGTCCAGTGGAAGTAACAGTATATTGCTTTTGAAAATCTAACATACGTAGAAAAAGTTACAGATGGAAAGATAGACACAAATGGCTTCCTTTTTCAACTCAATTTCAATATTGTTTTATTTCAACTGTTACTTTCTATGGGGAAACCTTGAATGATCTACACAAATGACCCTTTGCTATTATCAGAATGTTGTTTGCTTTTCAGAAATGTATAGCTTTCGGGGATCCACTGCTGGTTTCTGACCCATTTCTACCACTGACTGGAACGAGGTTAAAAGCAGCACACATAGGAAAAATGGGATATGCTCCAGTAAAATGGCAAAACGCTGTGGAAAATTTTGTTTTTCTGATTCAAGTCTATCTTTTACTAGAAGGTGGGAAGGCGTTGATTTTAACACCACAAACCCTTCATTGATGTCATTTATAGGGAAAAAACGAATTTCTTCTGCAGCACTTTTTCCCATTTTTATAAAATTTCTAGGTCCAATCCACGATAATCCACAAACCCCACGTACATTTAAAATACATTTAAAATCTACAGGGTGTTGGGAAAAAAGGACATAAAGTTATGAGGCCTAAGTGTGAACTACTCCAAAAAGTTAAAAAAATAGCTTAGCATGGGTTAAAAGGGGGGACATAGAAGTAGAGGGGTTAAATACTTACTGGGTAATAATTTGTCATAAGTATCATCCATTTTTTAATTCACTAGCATGCCTACATTATCAATAGCTCTGTAATGCTGTGTTTTAAGTAAGCTACCCTTATCATGTTAACCCTCTACCTATTCATCGTCTACGACAGGAAGCCAACTATTCTAAGCATAATCAACTCTAATAAGAATGCTCTCACAAAACCTACACCACTCCCTTTTGGAGTGCCACAAAGTTCAATCATTGGCCTTTTTACACTTTTACCTGTTGGTTGGCGTTTTAGGCAAACTGTTACAGAATTTTTGACTGCTCGTTCCACCTGTACTTAGCCCTCTTTTTTCGATTCCTCATTTCCTTGATGGCCTTACTGGGCCAAAATACACTGTCTCCGATCTCCTCCCTCACCTCGATCCCTCCTCCCCTCAATTCTTGTTATTCGTAATTCGAATTTGTGATGATGCCAGTCGATGTTGCTGGTTTTAGGAAAGTGTTTCCCGTTTTATGTTAGGGATGCTGATTATCACATTATTCCTTGTAAAGCATGGGAATATCTCCGTTTAGGGAGCATTGTGTAAAAATTGAAAAATGCAAATGTATATTGATCAAACGGAGTTCTTTATAAGAAATTGAATGTACCAATGACCTTTACTCTTTGATATAATGTACTGCTGAGATCCAAACGTGGATGAGACAAATTAAGTGTATTCTGAACACTCAAAATATGGAACGGCTTTTCCTTTTTCACCCACGACTTGGAAAAGTTCTGGGACTTGGGGCCAGATGTTCGAAGCCCTTTAGTGGCCAAAACCTTTGCAATTCACTAAATGACAGGGTTTGAAACTATTAAATGGCCTTTTGGCATACATTAAACCCATTTACTGATTCAGTTATAGGTTACCAAATCGCTAAATAGCTTTAGAAATGCATTTAAAATTAATATTTGGAAGAGGCGTTTTTAAGGCGTCATTTTTAAGTAGTGACTCAATGTATACATTTTTAACAGCCAAAATCTGGTAGCAAAACATTGAAAAGACTCCTGAGCTGGAATGGTAACCAAGCTTTGTAGATTTAAAAAAAAATGTTTGCTTGGGAGTGGGCAATGGTCCAGGGAACCACTGCCAACTCTTAAACCAACTTAAAAGAAAAAAAAAAGTAACTGCTTCTTAAACGCAGACCAATTCCATTTAACAAAAATGGGCTGCATTTAAATTCAATGTACTTTATTGAAACACAATCAGAGACATGGTGGTCTCCTGACCCCAGCATGCCACCATCCCTGTGATGGCATCCAGTCGTAGTGAGTTGCAATGCGTGACACACCCCATGAATACTGAAGTGGTAGGTTGGACTGCGACCCACTATGATTCAGATTTTTAAGAACCAACATATTAATATATAGGTTTGCTCTTATTTTTTTTTTTTACAAGTTGTAAAACTACTGGTCACAATTTGCAATGAATATTTTGCAACCAGATATTCATACATCTGGCCCCTGGTCACTAAATAAGAGGGAAGGTGGACAAACATGGTAAAAATTGCATGCAAACTGAGAAACAGGTTCTTCATGTTACTTCATTATTTAACAAAGTGAAAGCCATCTAGGATGGTACCTTATACTTCAGAGGTCTCTGATGAATTGCTTATTTTAAACCTGAATTCAGAATGAACCTCTGGTTAATGTAATGGATTTCGTATTAATATCCTTAGTATGGACTCTTGCTGAAGAATTGAAGATCCTACCATTCCATCAAGCTTGTTTTAGGAAAGACTGTAAGTCTCTTGATAGCATTTTTGCACTGAGTATCATGTCACTGCTTTTGATAGGGCAAACATATTGTTCAATATATTTGTAACAGAAATGGGTGACCATTTTAAAGGAATTAGATATTTTCCACCAAAATTAAGAGCCCAATACTTATTCCTGTTTCAATAGGCAGATGAATCTGTCATCCTGGACACCTGCCCATTGGCTTACAAGGAGTACCCGGGACGGTTAATGCATATAATAAAGATTGTAAATCTGGATAAAATGAAAATTCTGTCTTTCGGTACAACAAAAATCTTCTTGGGCTGGAGACTGGGGAAGCAAAATTAGAACAGCTAGATACTTATAACTATTTGGGCATGTGGCAAGATAGAAGCAGCCTCAAAAACACACCCTAATGCTCTGAAGTTAAAAGTCTCCTTTTTGTAGTATTTGCCGCAGAAAATATATCTAAATTTTCATTACGATACACACAGTGCTTAATGCCAAGTTGGATCACGGTGTGCTGATCTTTGGTGAGAAGAGAAGCATGGGAATGGAAAAGTCCTTTGCAATTTTGTAAAGATTATTTTTACTCTCCTGAGTCGTGTTTTTTAATCAACTTTGGTTACAGGTTACAGTTTGGCATGTATACTGACTGTGTGCTAGCCAAGGCTCATTGAAGTCATGCTGTGGTTAGAACTAACAGCAACCTCATTGGTCATGTTTTTCTGTGGTCTAGTTACTTAAAACGAGCTATTGAGCAACTAGGGACTAATTCAGACGGAGAAGATGTGATGTATCATGCTCACTTTAAAACTCCAACTAAGGAGAAAAATAGAATTTTCTTATCGAGTAGACTTGGATAAATTTAGAAGTTTAAAATCAGCACATTCTGCATTGGAAACATGCTGTGCTTTTTCTCCATAATTTTGCTTAATTAACCTGATTAGTCAAATCCTGTGACAGTAATTTATGAGGGTTCTAATGTTACTTTTCCCAGTAGGAGATGTTAGACTTACCTGGATAGAAGGAACAAAACATAACTACAATTGCTGTGCTCCCTGTAGTGCGAAAGTGGATCCAATCCCCAGTTGACTTGTATTTGCCCTGAATTAATATGTGAACGAATCAAATTGTGGATGTCTTTTGTTTTATAAAAACAAATAGGAGTCTTGACCATTAACCAAGCAATTCAATTCTGCGTTGCAAGGACATATTGGCAACTTTCTGGTAGTCTAGCCAAAGTTGCGTGTGTAATGTTATGTAAATTACAAGATAATGCGGTTATGCTGCATTCTTCAACTTACTTTGTTGTGAAGACAGTTTTTAATGTAACACAATTTAATGCCTATTTTTGAGTGATGGGTTTCCTCTGTAGTTCCTTTCTTTTTGATACTATGTGTCCCACATTAAAACATCCCCCCCCAATGTACCAAAATCAATAAATACCATTTCGTTAAATAATTCCAGTATAAGAATAATTTGGGCCCACTCCATAACTGAGTTTTAGAGCAGTGAAAAGTTAAAGGGTCATTACAAAGTTCAACGTGGGTGCAGATTCAATACCATGAAGGGTTTCAAAAGAGGAATGATACAGAGTATGTAAAAATCGGAAAATATTCTAAATTCCAAAATCAGAAAAAAAATGGTCGTCATGCCTAGCAGCATCTAAGTCTTGAGGAAATATTCTTGCTGACCCCAGAATAAAGAGTTTTATTGTACCCAATTCTTGCATAGGAAATAAGAACATTTGCAGAATCATTGTGGTGTGAGCAAATGTATAATTGTTTCAGCAAATCAGAGCACATAAAAAATAAATGTTGATACCTTAGCACCAAAGCACAACCCCACTTTCTTGAATATTTATTCAGAACCGCTATGCTAACTAATACGTTCTCTTCATCCAAAGATCACTAAGTACAGCTCCCAACGTTACATCTTTATTTAGTAAGATGAGTATACAGCCGGCTCAGAGAACAGTCTTCAGCAACTGTCACTTCGCCCATCTACATTCCATTTCCCCCATTCTAATTGTCATGGCAACATCATGAACACTATAACTTGAGTATGTAATATACAACATATCTCCCTTATTAACAACATAAAACACAACGGTATTCAAAATGATACATTAACTATTTACATGTCATATTAATACAGTGTTCAATTCATTCTCTCTATCTTCCTGGAATTTTCCTTTGACGACTGCTCCTCCGTAACATTATTCCTTCATAACTTTTTCTTTTATTTTCCATAACATCTTTGCCTACATTTGTTTGTTTTGTTATTAATTCATGATCATTTTTTATAAACTTATCTGTTTCTAAATCGTTACATTTCACAACATTCCTTAGATTCCATTTCTTTCCATCATCCAGAATCACGGAATATTTCATTACCTTCCGAATTTTCTTAGGATTTGACCATTTAGATTCACCCTTCTTATAGTCCTGGAATCTTCTAACTTTTACTACATCACCTACGTTCCAATGTAAATTTCTATTATGTTCTTTTCCCTTTGAACAATATTTTTGTTGTTTCATTTTAACACCCTTTCTCATGCATTCTTCATCCACTCTCACTATCTTGTCCTTATTCATCCAAGCTGGAACAGCTATGGTGCAAGCCTTCCTACCCCTCAACAAGACAAACGGAGTTTCACCAGTCAAAGAATGTGGAGTTGTACGATAATTCCACACCATTTTCTTCATTTCCTCCTTCCAATCCAATCTGCATTTCATAGCCAACTGTATATTTTCCCCCAAAACTCTGTTAAACCTCTCAACAAGACCATTCTCACGTGGATGATATACAGCTGTTTTTCTGTGTGAAATTCCACACTGTTCTAAAAATTCCTCAAATTCTCTTGCTAGAAACTGTGGACCATTATCAGAAACCAAAATCTCCGGATATCCTTCTCTCCTGAACACTTCTTTACAAAACTCTATGATTACTTTTGTCTTTACTTCCCTGACAAAAGTAACTTCTGGCCATTTGGAATAGTAGTCCATCAGCACCACAGCATACCTACTCTCACTACCTAATATATCAAAAGGTCCACATACATCTATACCCAATCTCTGCCATGGATATTCAGGAAAATCCATAGCTGTTATCGGCGTATTAACTGGACTATGAGACTTATCACTATGTGCACATGCAACACATTCCCTCACAAATCTTTCCACATCATGATCTAAACCAGGCCACCAAAAGTCCAATCGAACTTTGCGTTTCATAGCAGACATTCCACCATGACCCTCATGAAGCGCAGTTAATACTCTATGCCGTAATGATTTCGGCACTAATAACCGATCACCACGTCTTAAAATTCCATCAATGCATGACAATTCTGCCCAAATAGACTTATAATTATGAATCTCAACTGATTCATCCCATTCCCACTTCCAACGTTTTGGCAACAAATTTATTAACTTCTGACAAATTTCATCCTCCCCTATTGCAAGTCTCCATTCTTGTTCTGATATTGCTTTGAGACTTGCACATATGATATCTGCCACTAAAAAATTGTCTTCCTCCACATGGTTCATTCCATCTACTGGACATCGAGATAAAAAATCTGCAGTGACATTTTTTATTCCAGGAATGTATTTTGTAATGAAAGTATACTCCTGTAATCTGAATAACCATTTTGCAATGCGTGGAGTAGCTCTTCCTGCACCTTTCGTTGTAAAAACATCAATTAATGGCTTGTGGTCAGTCCAAAGTTCAAAGTCAACACCCCATACAAAATTTCTAAAATGTTGAATACCCCACCAACATGCCATAGTTTCCTTCTCAATAGTTGAGTAATTTAATTCAGCACTTTTTAACGTCCTTGAAGCAAATGCAATTATTCTTCACGGCCATACTTATTCTTCAGCATAAGAACAGCACCTAGACCATACATACTTGCATCAGTTGCAATAATTAGTTTGTCACCTGGCTTATATGGTGCTAAGGCTACAGCATTTATAATACAATCCTTTATATTCTTAAAGGCTTTTCCACTTTCTGTTGACCATACAAACTTACAACCCTTCTTCATCAATTCTCTCAAGGGTTTAACTCTATCCGCAAAATGGTCCACAAACTTTGAATAATATTCAGCCAAACCTAGAAAAGATCGTAACTGATCCTTATCCTGTGGATCTGGAGCCATTTCGATAGCCTCCATTAATTTATGTTTGGGTTTTATACCTTGTTCCGACAATGTATGACCTAAGTATTCCACTTCTCGAATAGCAAATTTGCATTTATTCAATTCAACAGTTACACCAGCTTTATCTAGAATGCATAACACATCATATAAAATTCTGTCGTGGTCCTGTTTGTCAACACCCCAAACCAATATGTCATCCTGAAAAAATCTTACTTGCTTTACACTACCCAACAATTTTTCCATCACCCGCTGAAAAACAGCTGAGGCCGATGCCAAACCGAATGGCATTCTTTTAAAACGAAATGCACCTTCTGGCGTAACAAATGATGTCAAATGACGAGAATCTTTATGTAATATAATTTGATGGTAAGCATTTGACAGGTCAATTGTTGAAAAATATCTCCCTTCAGACACACCTGATAACAATTCTGCAATATTTGGTAAAGGATGGCGATCAATCCATATGCACTTGTTTAAATCCCTCAAGTCCACACACATCCTTATCTTTCCGTTCGGCTTCCGTACTAAAACAATTGGACTTAACCAATCAGATGCTTCAATAGGTTCAATTACATCGAGTTTACATAATCTCTCTAATTCCTCCTTTAAAGGACCTCGCAAAACCAACGGTACACTTCTAACTTTGTGAGCTATTGGAGTAATATTTTCCTTCAATATAATTTTGTGTACAAATTTTTTTAAACAACCCAACTTTGTACTAAATAATGTTGGAAATTTCTGTGCCCATGAGGTTGTACTATCAGAAGCTGTTAATAATACCTGATCCTCCCTATTAGGATCTAATGTGATATTTAAAGCACGTTGATCTCTCCATCCTAACAACAACTTTCCTTTATCAACAACATAAACCATACATTTAGCACTTCTTTCCTTGAATGATATTTTGGTTTCAAAACATCCAATTATCGGTATCTTACCACCACCATAACCTTCAGGTTGAATGCGTGTCTCTTGTAACTCCATGCCCCCCAAGTCATACCATACATCCTTACTAACTAGTGTATAAGGAGAACAAGAATCTGCCCACATACATATTTCCTTCCCGCCTATCTTTACAACACACTTTGGAGGATGATATTCTGTATCATAAGATTCTAGTTTTAAAACTTCTTCACCATCCTGAACCATCAATACTTCAACCTCATCCTCCGAATTTGACTTTTCTTCCTCATACATCTTATTAATCTTTCCTTGGTCAGTTACACAATTCACATTAGTAATATTCCCTTCGCTTCTACAAACTTTAGCAATATGACCTATTCTCTTGCATTTGTAACATTTCATTTTTATTGCAGGACAATTTCTAGCTGACGCTACATGTTTTATACTCCCACAACGATAACACGTTCTTTTACAATTCTCATTCATTGTTAAGTTTCTTTTTTCTTCTCCCTTGAATCTATTACTAGAACTCAACTCTCTTATTTTACAAACATTGTCACGATTATGTAATTCCTTTACATACTTAAATGTATTTTCTACTCTTTTAGCCACAATAATAGTTTTTTCTAATGTAGGTTCTTTCATCCCTAATAATTTTTCTTGAATTTTGACATTGCTCGTTCTGTTAATTAATTGGTCACGAATAATTTCATCTTGCAGACCTTTAAATTTACACGTAATGGCTAAATTACGTAAGGCAGCCACAAATTGATCAATGGATTAATCAACACCTTGTGTACGAGAATAAAATTTGTGTCTTTCCACAACTACACTTACTTTTCTACCGAAATGTTCTTCCAAAGCTCCTATCACCACATCATATTCATCAAGTGCCTCCTCTTCCATATCTGAATTCTCAATATTGCTTTGATCTGCACCACTAATACCCGGTAATGTTTTTAAAACTTTTCTGCCTTCAACACCCAAATTGTGTTTCAATATGGCCACTTTCCTTCTAGCCGTGAAAGCATACCCATCCATTGCCTCTAGATAAGTTTCAAATGCTTCACGCCAATCTTCCCATTTTTTTTTTTTTTTTTTTTTTTTAGTGTAAATGTGTAGATATGTGAATTTTTTTTTTTTCAATATGTGTGTGAATATGTATATATGTATAAGTGAATTATTTTATGTTATCTTACAACAAATCACCACAAAAATAACAACTAACAACAATATCAACACCCTCAACACTTTACATGAATAAGTCTTTTTTTCCTTTTTTATGGCACACTGAACCGTAGTCCTTCTTCACTTTCAATTTGTTTATCGGCATAGGATGCTAATGTCGACACCAACAGAACACCAGGAATGAGTCATCTAAACTCTCTCAGCGACACGCTCGAGTTTTTAAACCTTTCACGGCGTTCTTCTCCTCACCAACAAGTGAGTGCCAAGTCTTTTAGGTACACGCGCCCAGTGTGTACATTCAAGTTTATTTTATTCCTTTTCGGATCCAACAATGTGCCCCTCCGTGGATCCAACAGCGACGTTGTGTGCCACTCCGCACCCACGCTCCCGGCGCTTTTCACACGCCTTAATTGACTTGTGCTTACATCGGTAGCAATTACTGACGCCTTCGTCAGTTTCACTGTGTCAACACGGAGTGTTGAGATTTGGTAGCAACGGCGGTTGCTTTGATTTCCGCTAAATCGATTGTGTGAGTGCCGTGTACTTCAGGCGGTTTCACGGCGTCAAACACGAAGTATTGCTGTTCAGCACACGGGACAAACGCGGTCTATGCTGAACGTTGAAACGCTCCCGGCGCTTTTCACACGCCTTAATTGACTTGTGCACCTTTCTGAAATAAACGTGCGTCTTCACCTCACACACCGCAATAATGCTGCGTATTCCTAAAATTTCTTCCCCAATGTAGACAACGCCTCCACACTGTTCCACAAATCGTTTTCCTAGTCAAAACCACTGTTGCCACGCAGATGCCTTCTCTGCTCCTCCACACCGTACTCCAAGCCGGCTGTCAACCATAGATCCCATCCTCGTCGCCACTAATACGTTCTCTTCATCCAAAGATCACTAAGTACAGCTCCCAACGTTACATCTTTATTTAGTAAGATGAGTATACAGCCGGCTCAGAGAACAGTCTTCAGCAACTGTCACTTCGCCCATCTACATTCCATTTCCCCCATTCTAATTGTCATGGCAACATCATGAACACTATAACTTGAGTATGTAATATACAACACTAACACCATCCAGCGATGTTTGAACAAATAAGTTACATTTACAGTTGAATGAATAGATTTTATTGAAGCAGTGAAAGACCTATGCTGCCAGTTACATCCGAGTTAGGGAAGTTCACCATGCATGAGCAGAACAATAACAGCAATGAAGAATGTTCGAGTACATGACAGCTTAACGTGTTCTGTGTAGCTTGTGGGGATAGGATTTGCATGGGGGAAGCATTCTGCAAAGGAATGTGGCCTAACTAAAACACATCAGAATATACACTTCTACACATCATAGGAAATCTGTTTTAAATTTAATAAATCAGTCTTCATATTGAAATTGTGTGTGTACAAACATATTGGACACTGTTAATAATGCACAAAATCATACATTCACACATTTTTACACTATTAGGAATGTAATTGACCATTTAGTGAAAACTACAATACTCATCATTTTTAAAACTGTGTGAAGATAGAAAGTTCGAGATTGCTTTCTTATTTATGGGATATTTCAAACTAAAATAAGCTAAAGTAATGACTTTCATGGTTTGACTAATGTTTTTAGCTTCTGTATTATAGGGCAACGATGCACTATAGGACATTTATGTATCCATTGTCCTGCTATGTTATTTTATATTTAGTGTTAATATTGAGTTTGTATTCAGGTTTTATCACATAACAAGTTTAGTTAGTCTACAATACATTTCTTTAAACTGCATCTTGTTAACACATCACCTCGTGTGGTAACATGCTGTCTCTCAATACCTCTATTCTCAACGTACACTGCTAAATCTGTTTCTCCTGATTTCATTCTTCATATTGTTATGTCACATCCTCCCCAATATACCTCAATAATCACTGAATATATGATTATACAACTATGTTTATTTCCTTGTATTACATGATGCTTAATTCCTGTTTCTAAAGCACTTCGTTATCATTCATGAGTATACTCCATACTAAGTGAAGAATGATTAATAATGTGAAATAAAATATATGACATTCAAAGCCATCCCCAGACATCCAGCCACTCTGTATGTGATTTCAATCTCCCTCCTTTTATACATCTTAGTTGCACACTTTTACCCTTAACTCGTCTTCCCTCATTGTTTAAAACATCCACCACGAACATCAGATTGTTCTCACACCTCCCCGTCTACTGGAATCTCCACTTTCCCATCCTCTGAACCTCTCAAACCTCATTAAAACTATGTCTCAAACAATCTTCCAAATTTATGTCTAGCCTGCCTGCCCTGGGACCAGAACTGTCTCCTATCCCTCCATTAAAACATTCTCTCACCTGCAGTCCCAATCAGAAGATCTTCTCTGCTAAGGCTCTGTCTAGCTTGAACTCATTCTCTCCACTTGCCTCCGGTGACTAACATAATACCAAAGCACCTTTCCCCACTGAACTTGATTCAAATCAACCCACTTTCTTGTAGCTGGGTGGGAAATGGGTCTTCGTTACTCTGGGAAAATATGAATTTCCAATGCCCATGTACTGTAAGTAGCACACTGACACAGCTATCAAACGTTAGCCATGCCACATGTCAACCTGCTGCCTAATTGCGCTTGTTGGGATGGAAAAGTCCCTCGCATGGTGATAAACATGCACCCCTGCCCGAGTTCCCCAACTGCAACAATGTCTGTCACTCGTGCTGATTTTCTTTTGCCAAACACAGGCAAACACAAATCCTGCGTGTATACTGTGACATAGGCCTGTCTCATGGACTGTTGCCTTGTTGGACTGAGAGGGGCATGCATTGTGCTATCCTCATAGTGATGAAAGGCTGCTGCTTTTGCCAGGCGTTAAGTAGCACAAGCATGATAGTGGCAGCATACCTTGTACTGATCAGTAGGAGAGAAACAACTGTTTTTACCTCTGTCACTGGAGTGAGGCCTACAGGCTCACTCTTGTAAAGTTCTGCTGCTGTTTGCTTAACTCACACTTGGCCTACACCAAGTTAGTATGTTGCGCTGTGCAGCATGTGTGTGGTTGCATGTGTGTGCTATGTGTGCCTGTGAATGGCACAATACATGGAAGGCTCTGGGTTCCCGATTGAGGATTGGAAACCGAGTGATTGATCCCCCCACCTGAAAAGGATCAGAGGACTTTACCATCTCACCGGAGGAAAGGCTTTGGATGCCCAACCACTTCCCCTGCAATGCTGCTAGTGCTACTCATCGTCAGCTGTCGCTGCAGCCCTCCCTGACGTCTGAGAGTGAAACGCGTTCAGGAGTTCTGGTAGCACAACCCATGCAGAAGTAGGTAAGACTGTTAGCAGGGCTAGATGACCCCAGGCAAACTTGTGCAAGGCAGAGCACTTCAGGTGTTTGAACATGTTTAACTTTGGAAGAGTGGGGCGAGACTCCTGAGACTCAGACTACCATAAGGTTTTTAACCTGAATGTTGCCTATAGTGCATGGGCAATAACCACTACCATTAGTGAGAGGGAAGTGGGCCTCAAGGACCTGCCTATCGAACACTAGAGCCCTTACCTCAAGGGACTCTGTATATTAATTGTATACCTTATTTTAATTTGTGTTTGTATAAAGTACTGTTTTTGTCATAATAGCAAGTATTTGGCTGGACCATTATTTATTGCTGCGTTTGAACATATTTTTAGCTGTGAGCCTGTTCTCACACCCCTGCACCTACTCCCCCACCCCGAGAGGTCTTGGACTGCTGAACCCATGATACTACTGAGAGTCAAGTGCTGAAGGAGTACTTGGCCCAGTTGCTCAGGATCCATAGTAAGTTTGGCCCTGGGCCATCAGGAGTAAGGATCCATAGTACGATTGGCCATCAGACATCAGGAGAAAAAGTCCTCAGCCAGCACGAATGGGTCCAGCAGCTCTTCCTGGCCATTTTCGGATGTATGCTTACTTGCGGGACTGACTTTTCCCTCATGGCCCTCTAAAAAGGATTCTGACAACCCTCCTACAATCGTGTCCACCCAGTAATCCTCCACTCCACATGGATGCACATGCCCCAGAGGTGCTTTCCCAATTTTACACTGTTTGACCTCACCCTCCTTTCTCTCTTGTGGGCTTTTTTACCTTCACCATCCAGTTGTTATGCCAGATTAATCAATTTTATACTCAGAGTGTCAGAAAAGTGGTTTATTATATGATGTGCTTGTGAGACCTCACCATGTAAAAAAGACACAGGGCCTAAATACGAGTTTGGGGGACAGGATGACCCTTCCACCGAACTTCCGATGGGGAGGTTGCTGTCTCACTGGCTACTTTCCCACAGGGCCCTTTACAACTGTGGCAACAGCATTGTCGCCCGCTCGTAATTAAGCTGATGCTAATGCTGATGCTCGCAGGGTGCACCCGCACCCTCGCAATACTCACTGTCTGCACAGCGGATAGTGAGCATTGTAAGAGCGCTGGGCAGGGGGACCCCTGCACTGCCCATACCAAGTGCATGGGGCCCCCGTAGCCCCCACAACTGTAGCCCACCAACCTTTTCAAATGCTGGCAGAGAACAGGTCATAATCAGTAGGGCAGCGCTGTGTGCAGCAGCGCCCCGGCTGATGGCAACCTCCACCCGCCTTCAACCCATTGGGATCTGCCCATCAGCCCAGCAGGAAAGTGGCAGCAGCATTGTTATCCGCCTGTGATTGGGCCGGCGGCAATGCTGCTGCTCGCAGGGTGCACCAGCACCCTTGCAATACTCACTGTCTGCATAGCAGGATGAGCATTGTGGGGGTGCTGGGCAGGGGGACACCTACACTTCCCATGCCAAGTGCATAAGTGCATGTGCCCCCCCTGTGGCCCCCTGAACCTGTTTCCCGGCCAGCCTTTTCAAAGGCTGGCAGAGAACAGGTCGTAATCAGTAGGGCAGCGCTGCATGCAGTGAGGCCCTGGCTGATTGTGACCTGCACCCACCTTCAACCTGTCGGGATCACTGATCCCAGCAGAGAGGGCAGTACCCTGGCGGTCTGACTGCCAGGGTCATAATGTGGTGGTCGAACTGGCACAGCAGCGGCCGCCCTGACTGCCACTGGGAGTCTGGTGGTCTAGTGACTACCAGACTCGTATTCAGGCCCACAGTTCTGTATCAGGTCCAGTCAGGTTCAGTATAAAATCTCACCTCAGTCCTGGGTAGCTGTGAATCAAAGCAGTAAGTCTTTATCAAAGGAACAGGTGTATATCATTAGGGAGTACCAAAAGAGTTGACTAGGAAAAAGGCAGCACAATAACAATCTGACATCAATTTATAACAAGCATTTGCAATGCAATTGGTCTTGCATTTGCTAGAGTTAGAGATATTGGCGCTGTAAATGACAATGCTGTTTACCCATGTGTTTTGATTTAGAATGGAGTGGATGTATGTGGTGTGGCGTGGAATCATGTTGTATTGTGTTATACTATGCTATATTGTGTTATGTTATGCTATGTTGTATGTTGTGTTATATTATGCTATGTTGTCTAATGTTGTATCATGCTATGATAGGCTATGTTGTATCATGTTATGCTATGCTACATTGTGTTATATTATGCTATGTTGTGTTATGTTATGCTATTTTGTATGCTGTGTTATGTTATGCTATGCTAACTTGTCTTATGTTGCGGTAAGCTATGATATGTTGTCTTATGTTGTCTCCTGCTAGGCTACGGTGTCTTATGTTGTGTTATGCTATGTTGTTTTATGTTATGTTGTGCTAAGCTATGTTGTGTTATGTTATGTTGTATGTTGTGTTATGTTATGCTATGTTGTCTTAAGTTGTATTGTGCTATATTAGGCCATGCTGTCCTATGTTGTGTTCAGTTATGCTATGTTGACTTATGGTATGCTATACTGTGTTGTGTGATGTTATTCTATGTTGTGTTATGTTATGTGGTGCTATATCATGCTATGTTTGGTTATATTGTGTTCTGTTATGCTGTGCTATGTTTTGTTATGTTGTATTATGTTATGCTATGTTGTGGTATGTTAGGCTATGCTATCTTGTGTTATATTGTGTTATGTTATGCTATGCTATGTTGTGTTATGTTACACCATGCTATGTTGTGTTATGTTATGCTATGCTATTTTTTTTATAATGTGGTATGCTATGTTGTGCTGTTATGCTCTGCTATGCTATGTTATGGTATGCTCTGCTATGTTGTGTTATCTTGTGTTATGTTATGCTAGGTCCAGGTAGGTCTCAATAAATTAAACCCAGTTCAACCCTTGGTAGGTTGGCAACGAGAGACAAGGATTAACTTAGGAGACATGTGTGTAAAGTATTTAAAAACCACAAAACAGTAAATAAGTAAAACACAAAACACAATAAAAATCCAACACAAATGTATCAAAATAGAGTATATTTGTGCCTTTAAAATGAAACATAAACAATTAACATCGGATAACTATACAATATAGCATGGCATAACATAAAATAACAAACACAACATAGCATACAAACTTAATACTACATAGCATAACATGGCATAACACAACACAACATAGCATAACATAACACAACATAACACAACATAGCATAATATGACACAATATACCATAGCATAACATAACATAGCATAACATAACATAACACAACATAACACAACATAACATAACATAGCATAACATACCTTAACACAACCTAACACAACATAGAATAGCATAACATAGCATACCATAACATAACACAACATAGCATAGCATAAAACAACATATCGTAACATAACACAACATAACACAGCATAACATAACACAACATAGCATAACATAACATAACATAATACAACATAGGATAGCAGAACATAACACTACATACACAACATAACATAGCATAGCATACCAGAACACAGCATAACACAACATAGCATAGCATAACAACACAATTTAACTCATCATAGCATATGATAACACAAAATAATACAACAGCATAGCATAACATAACATAGCACAGCATAATATTTCACAATAAAACACAGCATACCACAACATAGCATAGCGTAACATAACACAATATAACACAGCATAACATAGGATAACATAACACATTATAACCCAAAATAGAATAGCATAACATAACATAACAAAACATAACACAACTTAGCATAGCATAGCATAACAAAACATAACTTAACACAGCATAGCAAAGCGTAACAAAACACAATATAGCATAGCATAACATACCCCTACGTAGAAGAACATAACATAACACAACATAACACAAGATAGCACAGCATAACATACAACGTAAAATTGCATAACATAACATCACAACATAACATAGCATAACACAACCTAACATAACACAACATAACATAACACAACAGAGTATAACATAACATAACACAAAATAACAGAACATACCATAGAATAACATAAGATAACACAACATAGCATAGCATAACATAACACAACCTATCATAACATAACACAACAATGCATAAGATAATATACAACGTATCATAACATAATATTACACAACATAACACAAAATAGCAGAACACAACATAACATAGCAGCACATAACACACCATAGCATAGCATAACACAACATATCATAACATAACATAACACAACATAACAAAAACTAACACAGATCAGATAACACAACATAGCATAACATAACACAACATAACACAACATACCATAACATAATGTAACATAACACAACATAGCATAACATAGCACAACATAGCATAGCATCACATAACACAATATAACAAAGCATAGAATAACATAACATAATACAACATAGGATAGCAGAACATAAAACTACATGCACAACATAAGATAGCATAACAAAACACAGCATAACACAACATAGCAAAGCATAACAACACAATATAACTCATCATAGCATAGCATAACACAATATAATAAAACAGCATAGCATATCATAACATAACATAGCACAGCCTAACATTTCACAATATAACACAGCATAACACAACATAGCATAGCGTAACATAACACAATATAACATAGCATAGCATAGGATAACATACCACATTATTACACAAAATAGCATAGCATAACATAACAAAACATAATGCAACATAACATAGCATAACAAAACATAACATAAAACTACATAGCAAAGCATGACATAACACAATATAGCATAGCATAACATAACACTACGTAGAAGAATATAACACAACATAGCACAGCATAACATAAAACAACATACAATAGCATAACAGAACATAACAACACAACATAACATAGCATAACATAACACAACCTAACACAACACAGCATAAAATAACATAACACAAAATAACACAACATAGCGTGGTATAACATAACACAACACAGCATAACATAACACAACCAATCATAACATAACACAACAATGCTTAAGATAACATACAACATAGCATAAGATAACATTACGCAACATAACACAAAATAGCATAACACAACATACCATAGCAGAAAATAACACAACATAGCATAGCATAGCACAACACATCATAACATAACATAACAAAGCATAACATAGCACAACATAGTATAACATAACACAACATAACACAACAATTGCATACCATTACATAATGTAACATAACACAACATAGCATAACATAACACTAAATAGCATAGCATAACATAACACAATATAACAAAGCATAGTATAACATAACATAATACGACATAGGATAGCAGAACATAACACTACATACACAACATAGCAATGCATAACTGAATACAGCATAACACAACATAGCATAGAATAACAAGACAATATAACTCATCATAGCATAGCATAACATAATATGATACAACACCATAGGATAACATAACATAGCACAGCATCAAATTTCACAATATAACACAGCATAACACAACATAGCATAGCGTAACATAACACAATGTAACACAGCATAGCAGAGGATAACATAACACATTATAACACAAAATAGCATAGCATAGCATAACAAAACATAAGATAACACAACATAGCAAAGCATTATATAACACAATAAAGCATAGCATAACATACCACTACATAGAAGAACATAACACAACATAGCACAGCATAACATAAAACAACATAAAATAGCATAACATAACATAACAACACAACATAACATAGCATAACATAACACTACATAACATAACACAATATAGCATAACATAACACAAAATAACAGAACATACTGTAGAATAACATAACACAACATAGCATAGCATAACATAACATAACACAACCTATCATAACATAACACAACATAACACAACAATGCATAAGATAACATACAACATAGCATAACATAACATTACACAACATAACAGAAAATAGCATAACACAACATAAGATCGCAGAACATAACACAACATACCATAGCATAACACAACACAACGTATCATAACATAACACAACATAACACAACTTAACATAGCATAACATAATACAACATAGCATAGCCTAACACAACATAGCATACCATAACATAATGTAACATAACACAACATAGCATAATACAACATAGAATAGCACAACATAACACAATATAACAGAGCATTGCATAACATAACATAATACAACATAAGATTGCAGAACATAACACTACATACACAACATAGCATAGCATAACAGAACACAGCATAACATAACATAGCACAGCATAACATTTCACAATGTACCACAGCATAACACAACATAGCATAGCATAACATAACACAAAATAACATAACACCACATAGCATACCAAAACACAACATAGCATAACATAACACAACATAGCATAGCATAACAGAACATAACATAGCATAACATTACATAACATTGTAGCATAGCATAACATAACACATTGCATAGCATAACATAACACAACATAATATAACACAACATAGCATAGCATAGCACAATATAACACAACAAAGCATAGCATAACATAATACAACATAGCATAGGATAACATAACACAATATAAAAAAACATAGCAAAAGATAAAATAACACAACATAGTATAGCATAACATAACAACACATAACACAACATAGCATAGGATAACATAACTTAACACAGTTTAACACAACATAGCATAACATAACACAATATATCACAACATAGCATAGGATAACTTAACACATTATAACACAACATAGCATAGAATAACATAACAGAACATAATACAGCATAGTGTAATACAACACAATATAACACAGCATAGCATAGCATAGCATAGCATAACAACACTACATAGCAGAACATAAAACAACATAGCATAACATAACATCACACAACATAAAATAACATAGTATAACATAACACAACATAGCATAACATAACACAACATAACATAACATAACACTACGTATTCCAACATAGCATAGCATAATATAACACAACATAACATAACCTAGCATAACATAACACAGCGTAGCATAACATAACACAACATAACATAACACTACATATCGCAACATAACATAGCATAATATAACGCAACATAACATATCATAACCTAGCATAACATAACACAGCATAGCATAACATATCACAACATAGCATTACATAACATAACACAACACAGTTTAGCATAACATAACAAAACAGAGCATAGCACAACATAACACAACATAGCATAACATAACACAACATACCACAACATAGCGTAACAGAACAGAACATACCATAACACAACCTAGACTGGCATAACACAAAATAACACAACATAGCATAACATAACTCTGAGAAAACAGCACTGATTGCAGAGGCCCCCAGACTTTTTGCCCCATTTTTCACTTTTTGTTGGTGTTTTCCTGACTCTGATGGTGCCCTGGTAACCAGCCCCAGGGCTTGTGCTCTGTGTAAAATGAGTATGCAAATTAAGCTATTTATAATTGGCTATGTCAACCTACCTATAGGTCCCTAGTATGTGGTCGGGCATGTAGCTTTAGGGACCCCAGCATAGGTGGTACACCCATAGGTGTATTGCTGAGGTGCCCAGTGTCATTTTAAAGGCAGGCCTGACTTGCTGGCTGCTTTTAAACTAAAGTTATATACAAATTCGACTTTGGAATTAAAAGTACTTCCAAAGTCTTAAGTACCTTATTTTTACATATAAGTCACCCCTAAGGTGTACCCTAAGTGTAACTAAGGTTGGGTGCCATGTAACTATAAGCAGGGACCTTATAAATATTGTTTTATAAGCTGTGGTGAGGTAAATAGCCAAATTTGTTTTTCCCTCACTGTAGTGAATAGGCTCCATTGGCTAAAATGGGGAGAGTTTTAAATAATATGGGGCCAGATGTATCAAGCTATTTTGCATTCGCAAACGGTGCAAATGCCCGTTTGTGAATGCAAAAAGTCATTTCAGAATGTATGAAAGGCATTCTAAACGCAATTTAAAGGAATCGCTAAAATATTGATTCCTTAAAATTGCGAGCCCGTTTAGAGAATCGCAATTTGCGATTCTCTAAATAAGAAATCGCAAATAAGGAATCCTTATTTGCGATTTCTTAAGCACATGTATGAAGCAATTCCTTAATGCGAATTGGGCATTAAGGAATCGCTATTACCACCAAGTTGAACTTGGTGGTAACCAAGTGCAAATTTTAAAAATGCATTAGAAATGCATTTTTTAAATTGACATTTAACGCACACATGCCCTTTTGGCATGTGTGCACATTACATGTCTTCCAAAATTGTTTTGGGGTGCAGCAGATGGGGCCTTAGGCCCCCAGCACCCTGGAGTTTGCATTTCCCAAATTGCGAATTCCAGTTAGGAATTCGCAATTTGGGAAATGCAAAAAATTCGCAAATATGGGCCGACAGGCCCATAGGTGTGAATGGGGGCTGTATCGCAATTTGCGATTCGGTAATAGCATTTGCGATTTTTAAGAAATCGCTATTACCGAATCGCAAATATGATACATAGCATTTTGCGACTCAGAAATAGCGATTTCTTAAAAATCCCTATTTCCGAATCCAATGCGGCCGCACTCACACGGCCCCCATTCCGACATTCCCGCTGGGCCGGCGGGCGCAAACCAAGCTTTCGCCCGCCGGCCCAGCGGGAATGAGGCCGCAACACAGGAGCCGGCCCCTAATGGAGCCGGCGGTGTTGCGGCCATGCGACGGGTGCAGTTGCACCCGTCGCGCTTTTCACTGTCTGCAATGCAGACAGTGAAAAGCTGGCCGGGGCCCTGTTAGGGGGCCCCTGCACTGCCCATGCCAGTGGCATGGGCAGTGCAGGGGCCCCCAGGGGCCCCAGGACACCCCTTACCGCCAGCCTCTTCCTGGCAGTGCAAACCGCCAGAAACAGGCTGGCGGTAAGGGGGTCATAATCCCCAGGGCAGCGCTGCTTGCAGCGCTGCCCTGGCGGATTATCCCCGCCGGGGCATAAACGGCGAGAAAGAAGCAAGATATGGCAAGTTTGGTCTCAAACTGATTGTTATGCTAAATGCAACAACTTGTCATTGTTGGATTTAATATAACTAGTTCAGGGAAAAAGTTTTAAAACTCTTCCTAAAAGTTACTATTTTCAGCTCTGTAGAGCATCTGACAGCTTGGCCAGTTTGCCTTGATGAGGTGCGAAGTGGCCTGGGCTGAAAACAAAGGAAGTTCCTCTGGGAGAAAATGTGCCTCAGCAGATGGTGAAACAGGTTGGGTGAGAGCAACCAAACTGGTCTTCAAAGGAGGGAAGGACATTTGGAACAGCTAAGGACCTCCCCCATTTCCTGCTACCCCAGACATTCAGGTGCGATTAGATTAGGAGAGGGCATGAGATGGGTGTGTTTAGGATTTTTAGCCGAACCAGTGGGTGGACTCAGCCAGACCTAACCTTCAAAATTCTATTTCTGCCATTTTGGATTTTTAAGTAATGTTGCTCACTGGAAGTGGTTATCCCAGGGGGTAGTGGCCTGCCTGTGATAGGATAGTAGCCCTTTTGCTTTTCAACCCAGGAGCAAGGATAAATATGGCAGAGCTGCACCCACCCCTTAGATCCCTACAAGGAAAAATCAGAAGAAGAAGGTGTGCCCTGCTGGACCCCTGACCTGCACCTGGACACTGCACTCTGAAGGACTGCACCATCTGCACACTTGGGCTTCACCACTAAAAGGACTTAGCCTGCCTTTGACTGGTTCAAGAAGGGACTTCCTTCTTGCCACAGGTGAAAATAGCTAACCAGAGTCCCCTGCATCAAAACCTGAAGGAACTGACCAGTGGCTAGTGGTCGTTTTTGGATTGAACCAGGTGCATTCTGGGATTTGAGTCCTAGATCTCAAGGAGCAACTCAGAGATTCTGGAACCTTGGGATTAGCCGTGAACTAGTAAATCCCTCAAATACCTTCTGGAGAAGATTGGAGAACTTTTGCACAAAAGCTCTATAAAGGGACGGACCTTCTGACGAGAGTCAAGCCGGCTTACATCGACCGCAACTTGGCCTGACTTACAAGTTCATCTTGCTGCAAAACTAGAACCCCCCGACTTCCAGGATTTTACCGGAGCCTCCTGACAAGGCAATCCAACGACATCCACTCGAAATAGGCTTGCTGTGGAGGGTCATCTGGTGTCTGAGAGAAAAAGCTCCAAAAATGTGACGAAGTCTGAAGGCAAAAAATTGAACTGGACTTCCTGCACAGAGCATCCGAGGAGGGCTCCAGGGACGTTGGATCGAGATTCAGCTTTGGCCCAGATGAAGATTTTCACACCGAAAAATTGTCTAAGTCCAACCGTAGAATTCTTCTCCGAGGTCTCCTGCGACCTGTATCCGAAGAGGGATCCAGGGAGGTCGTATCGTAATGCTGCAATCGTCCCGCTGGTAAAATCTTCAAGAAAAAGACAACTCTTTGACTTTGCCCAGGTCGAGGTGCAACCAGATGACCAGATTGGCGCTTTTAGTTTCTAGGTGCTAGAAAACCATAAAATAATATGTCATAGCATAGCATAACATAACACAATATAACACAATATAGCATAACACAACATAACATAGCACAGCATAACATAACACAATATAACACATGATAGCATAACATAACACAATGTAACACAATATAGCATAGGATAACATAACATTATAACAAAACATAGCACAGCATAACATAGCACAACATAACAGAACATAGCACAGCATAACATAAGACAATAAAACAGAAAATAGCATAGCATAGCATAAAACTACATAGCAGAACATAACACAACATAGCATACCATAACATAAAACAACCTAAAATAGCATAAAATAACACAACACAATATAACTTAGCATAATTTACCACAACCTAACATAACACAACATAGCAGAATATTACATAGCATACATAACAGAACATAAAATAACATAACACAGCATAGCATACTATAACAGGACACAAAGTAACACAACATAGCATAACATAACAAAAAATAGCTTAACATAACACCACATAACACAACATAGCCTCGCATAACATACCACAACACAGCATACCATGCCTTTACACAACATGGCATAACATAACACGACATAACACAACATAGCACTGCATAATATAACATAACACAACATAGCATAACATAACATTACACAACATAGCATAACATAACACAAAACAACATAACATGACATAGTATTACATAACACAACATAGCTTACCATAACATAACACAAAATAGCATAGCATAATACACATAATGTTGTGTTATATTGTTATGTTATGCTATGCTAAGCTATGCTATGTTGTGTTATATTGTGTTATGCTATGCTATGTTGTGTTATGTTATTTTATGCTATGCTGTGCCATGCTATATTGTTTTATTTTGCTATGCTATGTTGTGTTATATTGTGTTATGTTATGTTTTGTTGCTATGCTATCTTGTGTTATTTTATGCTATCTTGTGTTATGTTATGTTATGCTATGTTGTGTTATGTTGTTATATTATGCTATGCTATGTTGTGTTATGTTATGTTATGTTGTGTTGTGATATGTCATGCTATGTTATGTTATATTGTGTTATGCTTTGCAATGTTATTTGTGTTATGCTATATAGCATTATGTAATGCTATCTTGTGTTATGTTATGCTATACTACGTTGTGTTATGCTGTGTCATGCTTTGCTATGGTGTGTTATGCTATGCTATGTTGTGTTATATTGTGTCATGTTATGCTATGCTATGTTGTGTTATATTGTGCTAGGTTATGCTATGCTATATTGTGTTATGTTATGCTATGCTATATTATGCTATGTTGTGTTATATTGTGTTATGGTATGCTATGCTATGTTGTGTTATTTTATGCTATGCTATGCTTTGCTGTGTTATTCTCTTTGTTATGTTATGCTATGCTATGTTGTGTTATGCTATGCTATGCTATGTTGTGTTGTTATGTTATGCTATGTTGTGTTATGTTATGCTGCATTGTGTTGTGTTACGTTATGCTGTGCTATGTTGTGTTATGTTATGCTATGCTTTACTATGCTATGTTGTGTTATATTGTGTTATGGTATGCTATGCTATGTTGTGTTATTTTATGCTATGCTATGCTATGCTTTGCTGTGTTATTCTGTTTTGTTATGTTATGCTATGTTGTGTTATGTTATGCTATGCTATATTGTGTTATGTTATGCTATGCTATGTTGTGTTATGTTAAGCTATGTTGTTTTATGTTATGCTATGTTATGTTGTGCTATGTTATAATACGCTATGTTGTGTTATGTTATGTTATGCTATGTAGTGGTATGTTATGCTATGCTATGTTGTGTTATATTGTGTTATGTTCTGCTATGTTATGTTATGTTGTGTTATGTAATGCTATGTTGTGGTACGTTATGCTATGCTATGGTGTGTAGTGTTATGCTATGTTGTGTTATGTTATGCTATATTGTGTTATGTTGTATTATGTTATGCTATGGTGTGTTATGTTATGCTATTTTGTGTTTTGTTATGCTATGCAATGTTGTGTTATATTGTGTTATGTTATGCTCTGCTTTGTGTCAGCTGAAGGGACCGGAAAATCAATCTGCCAATCTAGGATGGGATAAACACCAGGAAGCCAGGCCACAGGCACTTCATTTTTTGTTATATTTTGAGAACCTTTAGAAAGTGTGGAAGGAACATTAAAAGTGCATTGTATCCATACAAAATATTCTGAATAACCAGGTTGGATTTATACAACGTGTTCACGCTGTTGTGAGTATTCACGCTGTCAGTGCCGTGACCGCCATGCAGCAAGAAGCGGCGAGCCCAAAAAAATAATACTTTGCCCACGCTGAAGTATATCGTCAACCGTGCAATTATCCATGGAACACGGACAGTTTGCAAGGCGTGACAAAAATAGTCTCAAGGTGGGACACATGTAAAGCATTTACCAATGACATCAAGTGAGCTCTGAAAGGCAAGTCAATGAACAAGTGAAAGTGGTGGGCCTGAGATGGGTGTATTTGAAAACCCACACTACTGACAACAGGTCAAACACTTGTGCACTCGACCTAAAATAGGTTGCACTTTGACCTTTAAATAGACACCTTCCACTACAGACTTGAGCTTAGGTATGTGTGCCAGTGGTGCCACTTTTACGCCGCTAAGTGACTAGGAGTATGTGGTGATGAACAAGCCAATGGGCTGCCAGGCTTCCTCTCTTCTGATGATGATGTCCTGCGAAGTGGGGCATCTAGCTAAGACAAAATGCAGTTATGTTCACTAGCAACATAGCAGAACCCTTCCGTTGTGTGTGGAGCTCATTCTCTCAACCCAAAGGTGTGGCTATTTGGGGTTACGCTTTTCTTGAAAAAGCGGCATTTCTAACAGTTTCTCTCTCTTTGCCGAGATGCCAGCCTGTCTGCTAAAACAAATCAGCAGCCTCATCCATGTGTGAGTACCATTTGCTCTTCAAATGCAGCTTCCCCTTTGAAGCTCACCTTTTAGGCTCACACTCACTCTGGCCATCCTGTTGACAGGAGGCCACATCTCTTCCCTTCGTAGGTCCTTTGTTTCTCTTCTGGAGAGTCATTCTTACCCAGGAGGGCATAAGGCCGCCTAAATTACAGCAGCTTATGTGCAACAGTAAACAGCTACTGGAAACTTTCAGAAACAAAGTGATAAGTTGCGAAAGTTGCCTTTTGGCAAACGTTACCTTACATTCAAGTTGAGCAACAAGTCAGGTCTAATCCAATGATTTGTTTGACACCATGAAATACCACATTTAGTAGTCCCATTTGGAAGATAGCATTGCTGTGCTATCAGCATGTAACTGCATACTCACCAATGGGGTTATTAGCCTTTCCACATTAAAAATGGCAATGTAGATTTTTACTGTCAGGACCGTGAATAAAACACATGTCCTTATTTTTAATATAACGCACCTTACCTTTAGAGCTCCACATGCCTAGGGATGACTTATAAATGATAAAAAGGAAAGTTTATCGTTGGTTGAAATGGCAAAATCGAATTAACAGTTCAAAGACCGCTTTGCCAGACAGCAATGGTGGGCTGTGAGTCATGCTTTATCATACCCGTGGTGACACAATAAGTGCTGCAGTCAATGATGGACACTTAACTTACAGGTCTTGGGGTCCACCTGGTACCATATATTGGGGACTTATATGTAGGTTACCTTATGCCATATATGGGTATACCAATAAGACATACTTTTTAGAGGGTCAGAGCACTGCCACTGAGGCCTGTTTGTGTACTTTTGGAGTCTAGAAACCACAGCATCATTCCATAAGTCTGGCAGTGACCATGCAAAAAGAGGCATTTCCTTACAAAGTGCAATCAGAAGATTGTTTCCCTCTGTAGATAAAACCCACTGCAAAGTGAATGTACTTTAAACTATGTGCATCAATATCATGGTAAGCTATCCCTTTTACGGAAATCCTTGTAATTTGATGGCTCGTGCACCAAGTTGAACTCACAGCGTACTGTTCTCAAAAATCCAAATACATTTTTAAAAAGTATTAATTAATTATGATGAGAATCTGTGCGATCGACCAGAAACACTGAATCGGCGTGTCTACCATAAATTGTGTTTTGATTCCTCGAAACTGTATTTGGATTCCCACGCTCCGGCATGTGTTCAGGGCCGGACTAGGGAGGCAAAAGCAGCTCTGGCAAAAATGCTTGAACCCACCTCGTTTCGTCTTTTTGTGCTCTCTCTTTTCATCCTTCAATTTTCTCTCTCTCCTCTCTCTCTTTTCCCTCTCTTATCACGTCGTCTATTCCTTTCTCTCTGCTTGCTGTCATTAACTGAAGGGAGCTTGGAAAAGTGACACTGGCACCAGTCCATTAGGTTTTCAAAATTGTCCTCCAAGAGCTCCAGATCACCGGGAAATGCCAGGTGGAAAAACAAGTCCCTCCACCCCGCCATTTATGTGCAGCGTTTAATGCTGTTTAAAAACAAGCTATTGTCCTTAAGATTATTATTACTTGATTGCAGCTTCTGTCAGGTATGAAAATGAATATGTGCACTAGATGGAGCTGTTGCAGCAGGGATACTTCAGTTACCTTGCACCTAAGACTTTTAGTTACATTGACTCCCTCTTTAATCGTCCAAAGTTCCAGTTAAACAATTCCGTCTTTTTCTTTCTCTGCTGTATTTAGTTACTCACACCATCCTTTTTCTGTACTGTATTTCACTATCACATACACTGTAATGTCCACTGAGTTCCACAGCTGGAAGGATGACGGATGATGAGTTAAACATTTATCGCCAAGGTGTGCGTATATATTGCAGGTCACAGGGTAAAATTGTAGCACTTTTCATTCAGCATTTTATTCCTCCAATGACGGCTCTCTTATGTATTGAGTGGGGTTATAGTAACAGATTTTGGGCCAGAAGTATCAAAGCTTTTAGCATTTGCAAACGGTGCGAATGCCCGTTTGCGAATGCAAAAAAGCCCTTTCAGAATGTATCAAAAGCATTCTGAATGCAATTTTAAGGAATCGCTAAAATAGTGATTCCTTAAAATTGCGACCCTGTTTAGAGAGTCCTTATTTGCGGTTTCTAAAGCACATGTATGAAGCAGTTCCTTAATGCGACTTGAACTTGACTTGAACTTGGTGGTAACCATGTGCAAATTTTAAAAATGCATTTAAAATGAATTTTTAAAAATTTACATGTAAAGCACACATGCCCTTTTGGCATGTGTGCACCTTACATGTTGTTAACACATTTTTTGGGGTGCAGCAGAGGGGGCCTTAAAGCCCCCAGCACCCTGGACTTTGCATTTCCCAAAATTGCAAATTCCAGTAGGAATTCGCAATTTGGGACATGCAAAATGTTCGCAGATATGGGCCGACAGGCCCATAGATGCGAATGGGGGCTGTATCACAATTTGCGATTCGGTAATAGCATTTGCGATTTTTAAGAAATCGCTATTACCGAATCGCAAATTTTATACATTGCATTTTGCGACTCAGAAATAGCGATTTCTTAAAAATCGCTATTTCCGATTTGCAAAATGCATTCTTGATACATCTGGCCCTTTATTCGCAGTTCTAAGAAACGGCAATTTCATCGAAGAGCGACTTTGAGTAATAATTGGATATTGGGGTAGATAAAGGCCAATACTGGGGAGTTCTCCCTTGACGCAAGGCTGGAACGAAGCTTTGGAGGCTGTTTGAGTACTTTCTGAGTGACTTCACGCAAGTGTGACGTTTTCATGAGTGAGAGTGTCGCACTTTGGATTTACTTATCAGATTTACAGAAAGCAGATGGCTTTTGTAATTGGAGGAAGTCAGAGCCGCAGCCAATGAAATGGCTATTTTCGGATTTATACTGGCTTGTGAGGACGATGCTCCTGCATGTGGGCCCAAATGTGCATATCAGTGACAGTCTGCTTTAGGCATTCTCAGAGCTTATTAAGATTTGGCTTTGAGCTTTTCAGAACCTGGGAGCGACATTGACCCTCTATCAAACCTGTAAACAGTTGCAAACAACACATACACCACGACAGCGACATGTGAACAGGAACACACTGAGGTTGTGACACCACTAGGCATGTTTGATAGGTCTGCAGTGAACCTGTCACACATGTCAAATTAGTGTACAGTCAAATGTTAAGACGTCAATGATCACAACGTATGGAGAGGTTTGGCTAATTGTCACCTTGCAAAATGTAAGCGTCTCACTGATGTTTAAATTAATCCATTGCATGAGTCTAAAGCTATGGGATGTCCAGGGTACATAGATGCTAACATGTTACCACCACTGTCAAATTGAATCTGTGTATGGAACTATCATCTCAGCCCCAGTGAAGACACAGGAACACCGGTATCACAAGTCAAAATGCTAGGGAGTGCACACTGTACTGCAACTCCCAAAACATACTGCTGACAACGGGTCAGCAGGCAAACACTCGTTCAGCCAAGGAAACAACCCAATGCTGATGGTACATACTAGAAGCCTAGGAATCAACACAATAACACAAAAGAGTCACAGACAACACAAGACAACTACTGCCATGCAAGGTGATATCAATGGGGCAAGCTACATCAACATGATCTCAATCATTTTCTGTTTCAGCTGATCAGGGGTATGGGATCCAGCCATGGATTATGACACCATTTGGCAACCCAAGCACTGCAGCAGAGTGTGCCTACAATGAGGCACATAGGAGGACACGCACCATAGTCGAGAGGACCTTTGGCATCCTGAAGTCGAGATTCAGGTGCCTCGACATCACTGGTGGCAGCCTCCTATGCTCACCAGAAATGGTCTGCAAAACCATTTTAACATGTGCCATCCTGCCCAACATTTGTGTACGAAGGAACATTCCCCTATTAGTACCAGAGCCACAAATGCCTGAAGAGGAGGATGCTGGCCTGCAACATGAGGGGGACCAACCAAACACAGCTGCTGGATTGCGTAGGCGCCAACATATTGTCAACAATTTATTTTGAAACAACTCACCATCACCACTATATCAACATATGTAAATAATCACCCATAATAATCACCATATCATGGTCTGGGTAATCATTTTTGCTCACCTTTATCTTTAACTATCAGAATAATAGTGTAGCCTCATGGAGCATTGCTGATATACCGATCAGGACACAGAAATTTCCAAAGCAATTGTGATGCGTATAATTCAACAGTCACATTCACACACACTGTAAATGACATATATCCTGTACATTTCACCTTTGAAGGGCAATAACAGAAGACCACACCTATTTCACACATACATGTTGGCAACATGGTTCATCGCAGCATATGGCACACAACTAAGACACCATCAGTCAATAAGGGAAAAAAATGCCTCATACATGAGGCAGTGGATGTGCTATTGCATTGGTAACCGGAATGTATGACCAGACCCTTGACAGCAGTAAGTCGTACAGCACCTATCTTTGCAAGGACTATCTGTGACTAGAATTCCATATAAGCAGAACATAGAGAGCACAAGTGCCACACCTACGACAAGCATTGCGCACATGACATTCCATGTACATGTCAGCCCATGTCCCAAGTCCTGACACACCCATGTTCCTGGTCTCACCACACCTGTCTTAAGAGGACCCTGGAATGGTAATATGTGTACCCAGATATTCCCTCCTCTACACACACACAGACTAACAATATTAATCCAGTGTGCTTCACCCTTTAGTATGGTATGCCATAGTCATTGTACATCTGTCTGCATGGACGTCAAGTTAAATAATGCACTGGCTTGTAGTCTCTAAGCCCTGTTATCACCTGTAGTTTGCTTCCCATGTGAAAGGTACTGTTGGCCATTTGAACTCAAATCTCACCTACAGGACTTGTGAGAAACTGATGCAGCACACACCTGTGAGCACCTCTATGCAGACCAGCCATTTGAACATGCACTGCCCTTGCAGATGCTTGGAACAGCATAGAAGCTGCCATTTTGTCGATTACACTGTTATGCATTGCTAGAAAAATAAGCTGTGTAACACAGCCCTTGCGTTCATGTGTCACCTTCCAAAACACAGGACAAACACAGTTTTCCATGTCAACTGTCTTGTTCTTCCTCCGACCAGTCTTAGACCACTGAGTATGAACCTTGTGAAATTGCTGGATCCTGATTGACCCTGCATCCTGTCAGCCTGACTGGCACCTATCTGTGCGTTACCCTAAAGGTTCCTTGTGGCTACATATGTATCATACTTGCTTTCCCAACCCTCACATTCCTCCGGGGGTATTTTGTCAGGTGGTTCTTCAATGCATACTCAAATAAGTTACTTAGCATAATCTGCTTATTTATCGTACCATAATTGGGAACGTGTCTCCAAATACCCAAATCATGGCCTATCCCTTGTCTGGGTCTCATGTATGCATGAGCGACAACGTGTGACAGTGTACCATGGCTGTATGCAGCGATTGGGTATGGTGCCTCCAGCAGAACCATCAACGTCAGATAATGTGCATGAAAAGTCCACACATGTTAGGACCCTGACAGTTCACACGCTGAATCACATTGCTCACAACATATTGATGGGCTGTGCGTGGTGAATAGCTGCAAGATTAATCAAAACAGAGGCTATGATGCTCCCAGATGCAGTGGGAACTTTACAGGCCAACCTGTGTACAAATGTTGCAATCACACCTGCCGGTACAAGACTGCTGAGATATGATCTCACTCAGCACACCAAGGTTGCCCTGTTGACAGTCTCATAACACGTCTGCAGTGACAGGGTGGGACCATCCCCATGTAGGTTCTTATATCCTCATTGGCTTTACTTCCATTGATCTCAGAAGGAAACTCAGTAGATACAGGAGTAGACGCCACTGACTCATGACTAGACCTGGATGTAACTGTGAGAACATAGACCCCTAAAAATATACAGGATCAACATTGGATTAGTAACCAATGCACACACATTGAGCCATAGGCATTGAGGTATTGTACTTATGTGCGTCACCTTGCTATCCTCTCCTGACGCCAAACATGCCCAATTTGTGCAATACAGATATGTAGGCCACACGTTTGGCCATCTAGTGTGTCAGTCAAGAGTGAAAATCCTGTACATGCAGTAGTATGATGTGTCACATGTTCCCTTACACCGTCATGACCAAAGTGGGTGCAATCAGCCTATCTCAGTATTGTCACAACTGTAATATAACATTAAAATGGTGAAATGACCCAAACCCAGTTAATGGCTGAAATTTTGCCGCATACGCGTAAAAAAAATACGCACAAACGTCAAAAATTGACACTTATGGTCGAACAACGACGCACAATGCCCTGAAATAACCATTGCCCCTGAGCTGTATCTTCCACACTGTACCTCAGAAAATTGGTTAAGTGTAAAACTATTTCCAAACATATGGATGCGGGCTCAAATCTACTTCTGTGCATCGAAAAAAATGACGCGCAGACTGTATGCGTCAAAATATTTTGACTCATGACGATAAAAACGCCTGCCATTTTAGGCAGGAAGTGATGTAAAAGGATATCCTGTTTACAGATTATGTACAGTGGGTGTACTTTCACTTTCACTTTGGAGTCTGTGATATTTCCTGACTGTGGGGCTGTGTTCAGAGTTTTGTCTGTTCAGATTGAGCTTTTGTCTCCTGTGTGGTCTTTTTATTGTCTTTTTGTGAATAAAAACTTGTCGTAGTATCCTGTCTGATTGTTTTTTGTGCTCATTTGTGTTGTAAAGTATTGTCTTTGTTTTGTTGGGAGTCTGTTATGGGTAGTGTTAGTTTGGATATAGTTGGGCTGTGTTAGTTGTTTAATTGAAGTTTTTCCTGTTCTACTTTCCCTCTATTCTCCTTTGTTCCCATTTATCCCCTATTTCTCTGTTGCTGCAAAGATGTTGGGTAGGCCTCGTCTTGGCAAGATGGGAGAGGAGGAGCTGGGTAGATTTATATGGCTGGTGTGCCATTTCCTACCCCTAATGATTGAGGCAGGTGGGTGGGTGATACAGGGGTATCAAACTGAGGCACGGAGGCTCAAGTGGGCAAAGGTGTTGCATCATCTGCAATGGATTTATAGGACACCAAGAAACGACCACAAGCTGAAGCACCGCTGGGCTGACCTTATCTCCAGGGAGCAAGATCTGCTGGACCACCTGGGGGTTGTGATTGGTGGCCCTGTTGGTGAGTACAAATCATGTAAATGTGCACGTTTAAATGTTCTGTAGTGACATCAGCTGATTTTTACAATATCTGCCGGCAATGTTGTTGAGTGTGTGGAATGCTACTGAAACATACAGGGTCATATATCTACTTTGTTAAGGACCACAATTGCTAGCTGTTAGGAAGCAAGAGCTCCTTAAACTTACTGAATACATTTGCATTATGTAAGTTAGTGCTTCCTTTGTGTCAAACAGCAACACAAATCAGGAGCCAATTATGTATAGATATAGGCCACAGTTGCCTATGAGGTATAGAAATTTCCAAATAATTACCATCATTTGTTGACGCAACAGCTAGACTGACTTTTGAAACACTACATGAGGCTGAAAATGAGTGCAGGCTTCACATCAATTGATGATAGCAATGTGGCCCGAACATATGTCTCATGTGTGTCTGGTGAGTGTGTAAGGAAACCGATCATGGAAATTCCAAAAATCTTAGGGATTATTGTGTCCCTCCTTCATTTTGGATACATGTCTGATCTGGATTTTGAACACACAGGGAACAAGTACTAGCTGCGCTCAGATAACATATTAGATTGGTATTTTGAGTTAGGTGTGCCACATTTCGATTAGGACTGGCTGGCCAAAGGTATGCACATGGGTTCATATCTCTATGGTTGGTGCAACTCATCATAGCTGTGCCACATCAAATGAAGAAACTGTAACAACATGAGGGCTAACAACTGTCCCTGCCCCTCTGTACATTGTACCTGTGTGTCATAAGTTTGTCATGGTCACAATGGCTGGTTGACTGGTAATGCAGTCCTCACGGAAAGTGGATTTGGATGTCTCTCTTGGATACACATGTTGAGACTAATACACTCCATTATTATGTCTGCTCACTAATGAAGGAGCATGTTTGCCACCACATGATAGTTAGGGCCACTACATGTGTGCAGATATGTGTGTATCACTCACTGGAGACCCATGGTATTTACATGTTAGCCGTGCTATATAGGATGCAGTATCATCATGTCTGAGAGGCTTTACTTTCTGATGTAATCTTACACATAGTATTTGTCTTTGGAATTGTTGTACAGAGCACAGACACTATGCACATTTCTCCCTTCCATGCCTTACAGGTGGACCGGCACCCTACACTATTGGCGAGGTGACTCGATTTGAGGACCCAGACAACTCCAGTAAGTGTTGATGTGTGTGTTATGTGTTGTGTTTGCTGGTGATGTGTGATAGACTCCTGTGTGTTGGACACATAGCAAGGTGTGATGCGCTAGCCAATCATTTGTTTTGTTCCATGAGTGGAATATCATTTTATCACCATCTTTGAGTTGGCCAATCCTTATCCTATTGTCTTATTTAGGTATTCTAGGTCAGTCCTGTAGGCACCACAATGTGAATAGGAATGAGACATGTGGATAAAACTTGAATCGGAAAGAGTTGCACTGGACCAAATTTGTGATTTAGTCAGCCAGTCAGACCCAAATCACGCACACCACAATATAGCTCTAGCTCGGATGATTGGAGTAGCGATGAGGGACAGAGACAGAACCGCAATCGCTATAACCCGCCGACCCATTACAACCCTCCATTCCCATATCAGCAGATGCCACCGTGGCAGGCTATGCCTATGCCTTTTTTTCAACCACAGCCACAGTATAAATTCAATCCTTTTTTAGGAAGAGGCCGGGGCAGAGGCAGAGGCAAAAACAGAAGGAGAGGAAGAAACGTCCACTGGGCACAGGATGAACCACAGATGGTGACCAGGAGTCGCAGCATGACAATTCAAAAGAAACCTTAGTTGTAAATCTTTCAAAATCTACTCTCACACCCCCAGAAAGGGCAGTTCTGGAGAAAGGCCTAGGGTTTGTACCTACTCCCAAGGAGGACCATTTCAGATTGAATTGCGAGTTGTCAGCATTGTTTCGTAAGATAAGATTACATTTCTTCTTTAAAGAGCGTCCCAAGCCAGATTTAAGAGGCGACACCAATCTAAGGAATCCCTCTACTTTTACACCGCCTACCACCACGGTCCCACTAGAGGTCCTCACTTTTGAGAAAGTGGTTTGCCATGAAATCCAACGTCTCGAACCACCCTGATCGTTTCAGAATGTCTCTAAATTGGAGCGTGCTGCCCTGCATTCTTTATCACATAATCAAGACATCACCCTAAAACCTGCGGACAAAGGAGGGGCGATAGTGGTGATGGATACAACTGACTACAGACAGGAGTGCCTCAGGTTACTTAGTGACGTTTCCTACTATCACCAGATCACAACAGACCCAACTCCACGCTTGCAACGGGAAATACGGGGAATGATTTTGGAAGCAGAGTCAGCTGGCTGGATCACTCACCAAGAAGCCGAGTTCCTGGATACAAAGAACCCCAGGACTCCATACTTTTACTGTCTCCCGAAAATTCACAAGGGTATTCCTCCCCCGGGCCGCCCAATAGTCTCCGGTATCGGCTCATTGTTGGAACCCCTCTCAAAGTTTTGTGATTTTTTTCTACAACCCATTGTGCAGGCAACCTCCACCTTTTTAAAGGACACCAAGGACACCTTGGTTTTACTTGATAATATTAACGATTCTGGTACTACTGACATATTGATTTGTCTAGACGTAGAGTCCTTATATACCAATATTCCCCAAGAAGCAACTCTCGCTGCTGTAGAAAACATACTTCTGATGGACACTTGGCCCCATAACACTCCCGTGAGCTTAATCATGCAATGTGCAAGTGTGGCCCTAAAAGAAAACTTCTTTCAATTCGAAAAGTGTCTGTATCATCAAATACAGGGCACTTCCATGGGTAGTACTTTTGCACCGAGTCTGGCCTGTTTATACATGTTTGATTTTGAACGCTGTTATATTCTAACCCCTGACCAACCATTCTTTTCCAACATTAGATTATGGCGTCGCTACATAGACGACATACTAGTGATTTGGAAGGGCAATACAGACCAAGCTAAAGCCTTTGCACAATGGGTTAATACTTTGGACACCCATCTGCGTTTTACCTCCACCATCTCTGACAGTGAGGTATCCTTTCTTGATTTACGAATCACACTTAAGGGTGGGCGTCTGCTTTCTTCTGTGTTCCATAAACCCACAGATAGAAATAGCCTTTTACTTTACAACAGCCATCACCCAAAGGCTTTGCGAAATAATTTACCTATTGGCCAGTTTCTTAGGATACAACGTAACTGCTCTGATATTAGTGACTTCCATACCCAAGCCAATATGTTGTGTCATAAACTTTCTGAGCGCAACTATCCGGCGAGGAATATTAGACAAGCGAAGAAAAGAGCCAGTAACATCCCCAGGGAGTCGCTACCGATTGACAATATCCGCACACCACAATCTAGACTTACCTGCGTGACCACTTTCACTCCTCTAAGCAACCGGATTAAGAATGTTGTCCGCAAATTCTGGCCGATCCTCACAAGTGCAGGCGAAACTTTAGAACACCCTCTTTTTGCATTTAAAAGAACTCATAATATCAAAGATCTGGTAGTTCACACAAGACCTATGACGTATCGCCACCCGGACAACACAGGCCCTAGCCAATGGTTGAAAGTTAAGGGACACCACCCCTGTGGTGGTTGTAATGTCTGCCCTATGACCAGCAATATACAAGAGGTGAATTTAGGTGAAGCAAAGACCTGGCAATTGAGAACTCATACCAATTGCCGCACAAAAGACTGTATCTATATGATCACATGTCCTTGCGACCTTAGGTATATAGGTATGACAACTAGAATGGTGAAAATCCGCATTAATGAGCATCGCAGCACTATCAGATGTAAGAGGTCCTCCACAAAACTGACTAATCATTATATTGATAAACAACATACTCCTGATGACATTAAATGGATTGTTCTTGAGACCATTAAAGACAACAGAGATTGCACCACAAGACTTTTTGAGAAGGAACAGCGGTGGGTTTTTAGGCTTAAGACCCATATCACTGGACTCAATGATGATATTCAATGGACCAGTTTCATCCACTGATTACTTTATACAGTGGTTGTCCCTATCCTTTTCCCATTACCTACTATCTTGGGGTCCGAATTTTGAAAAATAGATCTTTTTTTCAAGTTTTTATTTTAAGATACCCGAACTGGGTTCCTATTTGTATTCTGGAAGCCCTTGTGAGTCAGCTATTACATCCCTACCTCATAATATCTGTTGTTCTGACTCCCTGTTTAATAATGGCCAACACGATTCTGTCCGCCTCTTTACATTTTTCACAAGAGTCCTTCTTCTCTTTTAGTTACACTCTTCTCTTTTTATAACCCCGACTGAATTCACTCTCCCTAGTTCCGGGGAACATCGTTGAAAGTAGGTCACCCGGCTAGGTCAGTTCCACCAACAAGTAAGTGCTTCTCTGGGGGCTTTTTTATGCCTCCTGGTACCTTTACCTTGAGACAAATTATATTACGTTCTGAACCGCGCTATTTAGCGCGTCATTTCTTTACTTCGGCCGTTATGTGTATTGCCTCTGCATCTGTTTTTAGTTTTGAGGCAGTCAGTAAAACGCCAGTAAAAAGACCGACACCGCGCTATTCAGCATGGTATACCCGAGCCTCTGTATCTATTTTAGTATTGAGGCATTCGCTAAAACGCCAGTTAAAAGACCGACACCGCACTATTCAGCGCGGGATACTCGAGTTCTGGCCGCCTTTCGGTTGCGGACCGGAGCCGAGTGGAGACGAGTTTTTGATCTCCACACACCTTACTTTCTGTCCTGGCTTTGGCTACACTCGTCCACGGGTCAGAGCTGGGGTAGGACTATCTTTGTGACCTGCCTCGTAACAAATATCAGACGCGCTCACTGACGCGCCCTTTTTGCTAATTAAAAAATGTTTTCTTGATACTTTTGATAGTTCCAGTCCCTTAACCAAGGGTGTCAATTAACCCTTGAGCTGAGCGTTTTTAACACACAATGGATGAAGGATTTAACTACCTATAAATTTCCTGACCAATTATTTATTAAGTACCTTTGTCAAGTATTTTTTCTATCGACCACTTTTGACAAATATTCCGCTACTACAAGAAATGTTCATATTAAACTAGATGGGATATTGATTATACTTTGCCTATTACTCACATATATAGGCTTAGTGGAATACCATTGAACATCTTATCCCTCCAGCGCTATTTTATTATTTTCCTGATTTGAGTTGCACAGTCTTATGTGACTATGATATGACTTATGATTGCTTCTAGGACAGGAGAAAGGGTTTGTTTTACTTTGCTTGTCATCATTTATACATATTTCTTTGACAAATACCTCGACTACGAACCATACTAATATGTGATGTCAGGTCTGTCTATTTTCAATTTTAATTTTTATTCTTATATTTATACCTAGACTAGAGTGGATTGCTTCAAATAGATGCTCTCCCCGATGAGGCCCTGCATTAAATTTTTTGTGGGTAAGCATTGTGATATACATGCATGGGAATTCTATACCATTTCACTTGTTGGATGTTAAGCACATGGCACCTTTGGGGTTTCTCACGAGTGTATGGGGTATTATTTCCAGACATCGAGCACATGTTACTTTTGCCAACAATTATTTCTTTTGACACGTGTTTCTTTTACTCTTATAGGCTTTGTTCTCCCTAATATGGGAGGTCCGAGTGTTTAAAGGATTAGGTGCGTCTTTAAGGTCCTGACGAATCGCGTAAGATCATTTATTGACTATAAATTAGCGTGAAACATGTTGACCTATGATGTAGAGTAACACAGGGGATTCTGTGTTTACTTGTTTTGTTCCTACTACTCCCCAATGTGAGAGTGAGTAGTTGTAATAAGAAATTCTTCTTTTTATGGGGAGTGTAGACATTATTTTACTATTTCCCTATCTATTGTTTTTAATCTTGCCAGAGGTACCAATATTGAATTAAATTTATGATCATATCCTACCTCTAGGTATTTTTAACCATTATTATACCAATCCTCGAATTCTTTTGACCGGTTGTGCATTTTCCTTCAAAAGATCTCCGGCAAAGAGCCCCCACGTGGGGCCCATCAGGCATTGCAGCGCCAGCCTGACGAGGAGCACAGCCCTATGATGAAGCATGTCACCGGTAGGTGAGTGAGGGCTCGTGCTTCAAAATAAAAAATAGTTTTCCTTGGTATGCAGAACCTTTCGGTCTAAAAGGAACTCTCTTTTTGGAATCGTGTGTGCAATTTTTGATTTATACTGTTCTGGGAGCTTCACACACGGGACCAGGAGCCTTGTCTCCAAATATCCCATTTTTTGGCCCCTCCTCTTGTTGTTTTTTTGAAGACCCAAATTCTCCCAGAATGGGGCTGCCAAATGCTTACCCACAGACTTCTGCTTCCCATTTCACTAATGTACTTATTAAACTGTAGGTTAAACTTCCTAGCAGCATGGAGCTCCACATGTAGTGCTACGAGTATGTGGCACTTGAGGGCAATGGCCCAGGTGTGCATGCAACTCATGGCCAGTAGTGTTCTTGCATCTCGGTGTTTATTGTAAGTCATGGCTTACTGGTAGTAAATGATGTGGACAAAGGTCTGCATTTCCAAACATGAGTGGCGATGGGATTGGTCAAGGGTTTGCTGTCTCCTATTTGGAGATCCTCCTTACCTGTGGTGTGTGTGCTGAGCCAAACACATGTCCAGCTTTCCTAAGCTTCCTAGTTGTCCTTGTTGTTAGAAATTATTAGTTGTTAGTCCACCTCCCCCCCTCAAACACAGGCATAGCTTTGTGAATAGTGTACCTAGGACTGATGATACAAGTTTGGTACACAGACATGTAAATCAGTGAATCTTTTGTCTGAACCTAGTATACACACTCATGTTTCGCACATGAGTAGTATACTGACAAGTCCATTTACAACTTGCAGATCATGTGGCCCTAGATTTCCATCCCGTACAATGACATTTGTAGCCCTGGCAGTGGTGGAGGATGTGCAGCATGATTGTTAGCTGACAACTGGCAGAACATAGATGCCAAAATCATGGCTGTTGTTACCCATCTTGTAGGGTTTGGATGTGCTATGTGTGATAGGACCTTTGTAGGCTGGCTTGCCATGTACTTCCTCAGGGACAATCAATGATCTGTATGATGATATGAGCTGTTACAAGTACAATAGATGTATTGTCTTATTTTCTTCATGTGACATTTCACACAATTCAGTACCTAAAGTTAGATTTTCTATATGTCTTAACAGCTGCAAATATGACACCCATCCAGGTCAGGGAGTTTCAACGGCGGGCAATGAGGTACCAACACATACTTCAAGTCGAGTCTGGGTACCGAAAAATGGCCCGCAGATATCAGCATGAACGAGCCTCCGGAGCCTGGAGGGCATTTCCACAAGGCGGACCTTCTTTGCTCACCAGAACCACCACCAGCACCACCACCACTACCACCCAGGTGGCACCACCAGCAGCTGGGACCGTGGCAGGAACATCCACAGCAACTGCTCCAGGCCCAAGCACAGCACCACCTGCAGGGCAGCCCACAGCCATGGACACTACACGGCCCCATACTTCCTCGGCTGGCACCCAGACCACCCCAGCTGCAGCTATTGACCCTGCTGCTTTTGGACAAATGCAGCGAAAATTGGATCGTGCCCTTCGGAAGATGAGTTGACTGCGGCAGGAGGTGCGACAGATCAACCGGTGGATGCTTTCGATCAAGAGGACCCTCCGGAGGGCCAACCTGTAGATGAATTGACGGACATGATTCCCTCCCATCCCTCCTCCTTCCTGGTTCTTATACTTTGTGGGTTTAGGGGGCTTAGTGTTAGGTTAGTTTAGTTAGTGTTAGTGGGTGGGGGGTCCTGAATATTTCTACTGTTTATTTTTAAGTGTGTGGGTGGGTGTGTGATTGGGCAATGTTGGGGTTCTTGTGTGTTTACAAAAAAAAAAAAAAAAATTAAAACAAAAATAACCAAAAAAATATATATTTGTTTAGTATAGCGTAGTATGTGTTTAGGTTAGTATCTGTTGTCCACCATGTGTCCCGTCTCATAAGGGGGGTGGGGGGTTGATGTTTAGAAAGTTTCGTTAAATGTGATAAGTAACTTTAGCTTAGGTTAGTTAGGGACAGTTGTGGGTAATGAGTAGTTAGAGTAGATTAGGGTAGGTAAGGCTTTTCCCCGAGTTATCACTTCTGTTTTTACTGTTTAATAAATATGTAGGTAATCCTTTACAGTATGTGTGACATGCTTGTAGATTAGGGCCTTGGCATGAGTGTACAGTGTTTCTATTGTATTACATTTTGTGTCCTATGCTGCTAACAAATCACAACTGAGCTGTAACATTGGCAGCTACGCCAAAGCTACCTTGCAAAGATTCGGCCATTCACTGCTACCACCAATCACAGTTACTATGGATCCCAAAGTGTTTTTTTTTCGTAATGTATGTTTTCAATGTCACATACAGTGCTTCCAGATTTAGGATTGGTAACACTGTGTTATGTCTGACTGCAGTCTCATGTCCAAGGAAACCCTTATAGGTTGAGTGGTAGTAAGCTCTCTTGTAGTATAGTGTACATAAATTACATGGATCATTTGTAACACTGTTCAGCATGATTACTTATTTGGATGTAAACTCATACACCTCCATTCATGTAGTTTGGTGAGTGTTTGCTTATGTTTGTGGGCAATGTTACATATGTTAGTTTTGCATTGAAGCAACATTTTGAAGGAACTATTTTATGGTTTAGATATCCCTTGAGGAAGTGTTGATCTGTCCAACACAGCATTATGGTGTATAGTTTCTCTTTTCCTCAGATATTACCCTCAGGAAGGGCAGAGTATGGTAGAATCCAGGCCACTGTGCATAGTTATCAGCCCACATTATTTCAGGACAGTTGTATTGACAATCTATGATATTTGACAGGAGGCAAAATTCAGTGATCTACTGCACGGTTGATGTGTCACATTACACAGAGACAAAGTGGTTGTGTAAGTGCTATTTATTGAAAAGTGCTGTAGTGCTATATGTACATTGTCCATGTTTGTGAGTCCATTATAGTGACATCTTCCATTGTGATCCTACACAAGTGCAAAAGGACATGTCATTGGACATGCTGGGGTGAAGTGTCAGACAGTGCAGAGGGACAGGACTTGCCAATGAGTTAGTGAGAGACAATCACTGGGCAGGCTGACAAGAAAGACAGTGGTTTGCAGAACAGTGCTTGAGTACAGTTGTTGCAAGACTGGCATGTTACAAAGCGCAGGACCTTGGTAAAAAAAGTGGCCATGTGGCAGGGACTAGTGCTTCCGAGTACTTTTACGTGTGAAGGTGATCTGTTCCTGGTCTTCATCTTCTGATGTGTGTGTTGCCTCCTCTGCCCTTGGTGGTGGTGGTTGTGAAGGGGCAACACACGCCTCAGTGTATGTAGACGTAGAGTCAGACATCTTGGTAGCTGCTACCTGTGGGGGTCTTAAGGGCAGTACTGCTGCAAGGAGGATCTGCTGGTTCTTAAGGATAGCAGCCACATCACGATGGTAGGCAGCCAGGTCGGCCCTGAGGGGTTCAATGTTGCATTCGTGCACGCGTTGACAGGATTGCTGTTGTAGGTGTTGAGTCAACTGTATTACAGCTGTGCTGATTTCCTTCAGCCTTTTTTCTACTTCTGCAAGATAGTTGTTCGCTCTTGCATAGCTGCTGCCTGTTCTTCAGTTGACATCATGCACGAACGCACCCCCTCCAGGCTGGCTGCCATAGTTTGCATCCCCACCTGTACCTCCTTGGCCAGCTCCCGCTGTACTCTGACTACAGTTCTCTCAAAGCTGGTGCCAGTGTCGTCAGAGTCCTCAGCTGTATTGGAGCTGGCAGGTTGTACAATTGGGGTGGTGGGTGGATCCTCTACGATGGCTGCTTGTTCCGTGCTCCTCCTTGTGACTGAAGGTGGGGTCTGGAGGGTGCCAAGGACCTCTTGGAGAGTCTGGTGGCTGATGTTTCTCAGCTCATCATCCATGTCATCAGGGTAGTCCTGGACAGGCATATCCGCAGGAGATCCATCACCCTCTGCAATGAAATACGGTACAATTAGTGTGTCTGTGTTGTGGCATTTGTGATGTGACATGCCTGCCTTGTGATGATTTTCACATTGTGATCTTGGTTCCTGTTCATTGATCCAGTCTTTCAGATGGGCATTCTCCCAGGCCTATGCCCCACCTGCATGTCACGTGTATTGTGGTCAGTTAGTGGACTTGTGAGCATCATCTCCTCTAGGTGTTGGTTTAGGCCAAATTGTGAATTGCCCCCTTCTTGTCCTACTCAACCCTCCCCCTACTTCCATTCTCATGGTGAGACCTTTCACTGGCTGTGGGTGCTCTGATGGCACTAGCAGCACACTTAACAATCTGGACCTGCCCCAGTCTCTGATCTTTCACATCCACCTATATGTAGTTGAAATGTAGCATATACTATGCATAGCATTGTTATGGCACGATGTGGATGTCAGCATTGGTAATGTGTACAGCTAATGTTGGGGAATGTGTGGTACATTGGATTACCCTGATAGTCGTAGCAGTGTCCTATTTCCTCCTCTGACTGTGCAGGTGTATTTCAGTGACCAGTTACATGTGTCCTCCCCCTCAATGCTGTTGTCTGGGCAGTATGACATTTGTGATGTTGCATTGTGACCCAGGCACAGGATGGTCCCTGACATATGCAGCATGGGTGTGACCTTAGTGCTGTGTACCTCCTAATGTTGATGACATTGGCTGATGTTTGCAGCAACTATGGGCATTCACATTTGACAGGACTGGAACATTTGTCTTGTTTCAGAGGATTGTTAACGTTGTCATCCTAAACCCTCTAATTTGGGTGTGTATGATCCATGGGGACGTTACTGTCATTGGCTACTTGACCAGCACACACAGCGGAGGTGGTAGTGGCAACTGTTGTCAATGTTAAATTCCAGTTGTCGGTATGGCTAGAGGTTGTTAATTGGGCCCTAGTTAATGTAGGGAGTATAGTGGCTGACGTGTGACGGGATGTCAGTTTGACGTTGTGCCCTTCCCTCCTGGTGTGGCTTTACCTTTGCTACATCATTGGCATGGCAGCATGCCCCCATGGAAAGGTTGTTGGTGTTGTGTAATGGTTTTCCCCAGGTTTTCTCTGAACGGGCCATGCCCCCGTGCCATGCCCCTTTACCCATGCCACTCCATGTGTATGATGACTTACATGCATTGTGTAGTAGGTATTCCCCCCCCCCGGTTGCAGTTAACATTAGTGCATTTTAATTCCCCATGCGACTTACCCTGCATGTGCGTTGTCTCCTGGTAGTCTGCGCTGTCCTGTCCTTGAATCCCTGGGACAATCTCCTCAGGGATGATGGCTGCGACCATCTACTCCATGTGGTCCAGGGCCTCCTGTGGTGCTGGACTCTCACCTCCAGTCTGCAGTGCTGCCTTTCTGTTCCTGGGCATCTTTTCCTTGGTCCTGCGCTTGCAGTCATGCCAGCGTTTCTTGCACTCGATGACTGTTCTGCGCACTTCTGCCACACTATTAATCTTGTCAACAATTTGTTGCCATATTGCCTCTCTCCTACTGATTGGCAACTTTGAGGTGACAAACAGTTGGTGCTGGTGTTCCGTCACCTCCTTAACCAGAATTTCCTGCTCCTCTGCACTGAAGCGACACTTTCTTTTCTTCTTCTCCCTGTCGTGGGTTTTGTGTGGGTCCTCCTGGCTGGTTCCTGGTCTGTTGTCATCTTCCTGGGGTCTGTACAGTCATCTGGGATCCATTTTGGCTCTCCTCTTCTGAAATGGCTGTGTTTGCGGTGAGTTTTGACGCTATTGCGTCAAAAAACACAGCATTCCGGTTTGCGGTGCGTAAATCGGTTCACAGTTATTTCCGCCGTGTGAACATCGTTTTCCTTTACGACGTGACGCTGCGGTGTGCGTCAAAGAAAATGACTCGCACCTGTGGTTTGCGCCGCCGTGCGTCAAAGTATAAATTTGACGCCCGCGTCGGTGCAGTTTTGGGTCAAAAAGTAGAAATATGGGCCTCGGTTTTTCTCACAAAGTCAAGGGAATATGCCAAGGCCAGAAATTGGATTAGCGTAATATGAATGTATCATAGCCAGGTATTGGATTAGCAAAACTCTCCATGTTACCAGAACACCTCCTTTTTTCTCTGAATGCCCATGCAAGAAATCCGTGCATTCTGGAGTTAGTAGTTCTTGTTCAGTTTAAACAATAAAATCAGACTAAAACACCCGAAAACAATGATTTGTAAAAGCAAATACCAGGAATGGAAAAGTTTTATTCCAGTGACATGGGACCAAATGATATTGAGGGTCATCTTTTCAAAATAAACACAAGTGTGTAGGGTCAGTTATGCAAGTTACTAACAGTATAATTGAGCAACTTCATTCCAATGAAACCTTTATAGACTTGTTGATGTATCTGATGTTCCAAATTTGTGGATATTGATTATCCTCATGTTAAATACTTTATAGTTTGTTTTTAACAAATAGTGCAGCACTGATTACATACAGCCAGTACTCACACTACAGATTCAGTAGGCACATAGGTGCACCATGGTTGAGTCTCAGCCAGGGCTAGACTGGGGAATCCAAAGCAGCCCTGCTCTCTTTGTTTCCTCACACAATCTCTCTCTTTCCAACCGTCCACTCTTTCTCGCCTTTTCTCCTCTCTCTCTCATATCTCTCAAATTGCTTTCTCTCTACATTCTTCCTCACTCATTCTCTTTCTCCCTCTCTTGAATCCTACACCTGCCTGCTGCCAATAACCTTGTGAGCTGGGAAAAGTGACTGAGAGACCAAGAGTGGCCTCGAGGGGCTTCCAAGGACTCCCTTTGGAATAAACAGCCTCTCCGTCCCCTGGTCTCAGCACATCCAATATTTTCTTCAAGTTAATAACATCCATTCAGTGGGCCATTTCCTGCGTCTCATAGACTCAAAATGAAATGACTATTCCCTCTTTACACCGGTGATGTTGTACTTGTGGTATTGTCAAATAATGTATTGGGAACCTTATAGAAACATTTGAATTGTTCTTAGAATAATCAGCATGACAGGTGAAGGAACAAAAGGGGTGTGATTATATCATCGTACTCCCAAAAGCTCTTTCTCATGCCATAGGTTTAAGTACAATCTATAAAGCTACAGGGAGAAGGCACTTTTCACTCTTATTCGAGGTCTATCATGCTACACATTCCAGCCTCCCTGCTGTATGGTACAGAAATAATTGACGTCTCTCATTTGAGCTTTCTAAACATGATAGAAGGCCGTGTTCTTAAAAGTTTAATCTCAGTACATTCAGCCTCTTACAAAGCAGCTCTCTGGTTAGAATTTCATTTGAGAAGTGCCTTTGTTCAGGGCCTCACAGGGGTAGTGCACTGGGCAATGTATCTCGAAACTTGTGATGATGACTCATTAAGATCTTGTATAAAGAAAGACAATTTGGGCAGTTTAGAAGATAAGTCATCAATTCGAAGGAACTTTGTGGCAGGGACAGAGATGTTGCATTTGGACCCAATAGTATTTCTCTCGCTATAAACACAGCAAATGAAGATTTAAAAAATCCACGTGTGCTTTCAGTTTCCATTTGGACAGAGGAGCATGTACTAAGAAAAGGATCAGTCAAACTGTGATTGACTCATACTTGGTAAACAAAATGCAATCCTATGCTTATTGGAATTTACCTCATAGCCTGAGGCACTTCTGGTTTCTTTTAAGACTGGTCTTTCTCCCGTTAAACCCCTTGCTGTCTAAATGGTATGTCATCTTGGCAATCTGCAATTGGTGCCAAAGGGGCATTCAGGATCTCAATCATGTCCTTTTTATATGTTATGTTCTAATACCTTGCCGGTGGACGTGGTTGAGGGCTATTTGTTTGCAATTATTGATTCTTTCTGCTCCAATGTTCCTAAATTCACTGCCCCGCCAAATACTTTTTTATATTTTTCTTAAATTTATTTTAATCATGTCTGATTTAATGTCTAAGTTATGATCATTAGGAACTTGTATTTGCTTTTAGTTTATTTGTTTTAGTAATCAAACTATCATCATCGATGATAGTTTGTCTGCTCCTCTGAAATGATCTGTCTGTGAGGTGAAAAGATTGTATAGCAAAGCAATGAGCAGATTAATCGCACAGAGTTCTGGGAGGCACCCAGCAGCTCCTGTGCAGAAGAAGCAGAGGGTGGTTGTCTATGCCAACGGCACAATCCATGGAACCTAACCGGCACCCTTGGCAGTAATGAAACTCAGGATAACAATACAAGGCAGAACAACAGGGAACCGAACAAGGAACACCAAAACAGAAACTGGGCTCAGGCAATGCAGGACTGGAAACCGTGTCAGGAACAGGACTCACATTCTGAGGACAAGGCTAGGAAAGTTCTGCACTGAAACAAGGCAAGACACAAACATGCAAACAGGAACACATAATACAAGGCAGGGACTCTGCATATAACAGGGCCTATCAAAATTAGTGCAGACAGGAGACTATGAACTATGGCTAACACTGGAACACAGATGCAGGAAAACAAGGAGCAGAAACAGGAGACTACAAATAGTCCAAAACAGGAACATGGGTACAGAGAAAAGAGGAAACAGAATCAAAGGACAGGTCTGTAATAACAGCAGCCGGAATACAGCAAAGAAGGAGACTCAACAGAAGTCAGTTGCAAGCCGGCATACTTTGTGCTCACAGGGCTGAAATAGCTGGAGGCTCAACAGAGGAGCACAGGTACGGGGATAGAGTCTGGTGCAGGGAATTAACCAGGTGTGGGGAATCAGGGAACTGCCAATGAAGGGAAGGCTAAACTTCCTTGTAGGAAGGAAGACCAAGGAAACCAGGAGACACAAGACAGGGAATAGGAAAACCTGAAACAAAGAGTGGATCGGTGCAAACATAGAGACAGGTCCAGAACACAAACATAAAGAGTTCAAAATAACAGTAGGATCCAGGAACAAATCTAGCAAACAAGAAACCATCACCAGGATGTGATCTTGGAAGGGGCTGAAGACAGAAGGAACTACAAGGACCAAGATACATCAGGACAATAGAGTGGACGCTAGAACTGGAAAACAAAGTGTATCTGTCAAAGAAAGGTGTAGAAGTGCATGACATCATATTTAGTGATGAGGGCAGGAGTCTGGAGGGTGTTTTTGAGCACCACCTGGAGGCAGGATGACAGAATCCTGACAAATGGCTATCCAGATCCTCTGGTCTCTTGTCTTCACTGTGAACGGGAGCTCAGTATGTATGGTTTACTGATACTGAGTGAATAGGAGGAGGTGTACATTTGAGCATGGGTGTGTGCTGCATAGGTAGGTGGCACCCCCACTATAGGCTTTATTAGTGCATGGTGGACATGGTAGGCTTCACACACTGCTTCCTAAGCCCACCTCCTGTAAATCAGTTGAAGTTGGTGGATGAGGAAAAAGCTGCCAATGTATTCCCTATGTCACATTAGTTTTCCTTCTACTCTAGTGAAACCACTTAGCCTCTGCTTTCTATATTATATCCTATGTAACTTGTAACATGGTGGATGGGATATCCGTCACTTTTGGGACACAGTAATCCCCTCCACCAAGGTCGTAATAAGGCCCTCAGTCTTCTCACAGCTAGACCCCATTCTGACACTTTTGTGAAGGTGTGGCACTTGTGGCGTTGTTGCGTGCATTCTATGTGCACACTTCTGCAGCAGGGTCTTCATCGATGAGGGACTACCTAGGCAGTTTCACTTGGCTGGGGATTAGCACTGCAGGCCTACATGTCGGCCACATATCTTCGCCAGGTGCAGTCTTTCTGACTGGACTCAGACATTACTTAGTCTCACCAGTTGCAGCCTGAGGGCTGGATCTCTAGCAGGTTTACATATTCAACAGTTGTGGCCTCCCAGGATGGATTAATGCTTCCGCAGCATTGGTGGCACGTCTACTCTTGTGTTGCAGTCCAAACATCAGGCAACAGCTTACCAGTCTCTTACCACAGTGCATGGATGCCAGATAAAACAATGTTGCTTTTTAGTTGAATGTCTTGACTCAGGGAAATCAGGAGACCCCACCACAAACATGTTAACTCCTGACCATGCTTTCTCTTGCAGCCAGCATTTTCTGAGTCATGCCTTGAACATGCAAGACTTCTTCTCCTTTTGCTGCAGGTAGGTAGGCTTCTAGGTACTAGGCAGATGATCAGCTCCTCCAGCAAAAAATGTAGACTTCAGGTGATGTCCTCTCTCCTCTGGGAGCCTTGCCTGTCATGCAGACACCAGCCCTGGTCACACAGCGGCTTTTACAATACTCTGCAGAGCACGCCCTTCCTTAGTCCTGTTGACATTGGAACTGGGACCAAGTGGAGTGGATTGTGTCCCTCTGCCTCAGAAGAGAAGAGGGAGGAACTAGGGTTTAAACAGGGTTAGGGGCAGCTCCTACATCTGATCTCCCAATCAGAATCTTGGCGATGTTAGGCCCATTCCCTCTTGCTGGAACTCCACCAATAAAGGACAGAGTGCTTTGGGCCCTCTCTGATCCTCTTTGATCTCCACCGTTTCTAACAGGGAGAGAAAGAGATGGCTGATTCGAGAAATTATATATGCTACAAGCCAGATATGGCCTCTGCCTATTGTCTCAGGTCGTAATCACCAAGGGAATAAAAGGAGCTTATTCCTATGGTGGGGCGGATGAGCATTCAGGATGAATACCTGAGATGACAATTGCCTTTCTTCCTCTCAGGACACGTCATAAATATGTGTCTTTTCAGTCCTTGGAAGCCCTCTGCTTGCTTTGCATGTGTAAAACTATAAATCAAAATGCTGAACACGCATGAGTCATAAGACACGTTTGGCTTATTTTATTATGTTACTACGCATGTGCCATATGACCAATGTTAGCTTTATGTTATTATTATGCAAACAGATTTGACATTTTTTATCTAAATGCTGACTGTGTAATTTTTACATTAGCTTGTTATTAAGATCTAAAAGCGTCTAGTAGGTTGATTAATGTGTGTCTCACTTTTGTTGTTATTACAAAAGCTACAGTCTTGTCAAATGAAAATAGTTAAATCAGGCCACATTCTGTCAATTGTTTCCACTAAGTATTCTTAACAACAATGAGATTAGGTTACAAAGGTTGAGCACCGAAAAGACAGAGAGGAGTCTTCCTACCAGGCAACATAGGGAGAGGCAGTTCAAAACCATCCTCCGTTTGCTATTGAAAGCCACCCGTATGGTAGCCATTTACCCTTTCTGCAGCTGGCCTCATGTGGCACAAATAGCAGCACATTCTATTTTCCTGAATCCGGAACTTCATTGTTAAACATATATGCATGTGTCTATTACCTTTGACAGATTTTAATTTCTGCTTTACTAAACTTCTTGAATAAGACTAGTGCTTAGAAGTAGCAGAAAGAGGGTAGCATTGTTATGTAGTTATTATTGATATGTTTGTATATATGTGTATATATTAACCCCTTCGCTGCCAGGCCTTTTCCCCCTCCTGTGCCGAGCCTTTTTTTGGCTATTTGGGGCAGTTCGCGCTTAGGCCCTCAGAACTTTTTGTTCACATAAGCTACCCACGCCAAATTTGCGTCCTTTTTTTCCAACATCCTAGGGATTCTAGAGGTACCCAGACTTTGTGGGTTCCCCAGAAGGAGGCCAAGAAATTAGCCAAAAAACAGTGAAAATGTCGTTTTTTTCAAAAAAATGGGAAAAATGGGCTGCAGAAGAAGGCTTGTGGTTTTTCCCCTGAAAAGGGCATCAACAAAGGGTTTGCGGTGCTAAAATCACCAGCTTTCCAGCTTTCAGGAACAGGCAGACTTGAATCAGAAAACCCAATTTTTCAACACAATTTTGGCATTTTACTGGGACATACCCCATTTTTACGATTTTTTGTGCTTTCAGCCTCCTTCCAGTCAGTGACAGAAATGGGCAGGAAACCAATGCTGGATCCCAGACACCGCAACATTTCTGAAAAGTAGACAAAATTCTGAATTCAGCAAGGGGTAATTTGTGTAGATCCTACAAGGGTTTCCTACAGAAAATAACAACTGAAAAAGAAAAATATTGAAATTGAGGTGAAAAAAACATAAATTTTTCTCTACGTTTTACTCTGTAACTTTTTTCTGCAATGTCAGATTTTCGAAAGCAATATACTGTTACGTCTGCTGGACCCTTCTGGGTTCGGGGATATATAGGGCTTGTAGGTTCATCAAGAACTCTAGGTACCCAGAGCCAATAAATGACCTGCACCCTGCAGTGGGTTTTCATTCTATGCCGGGTATACAGCAATTCATTTGCTGAAATATAAAGAGCAAAAAATAGCTATCAAGAAAACCTTTGTATTTCCAAAATGGGCCCAAGATAAGGTGTTAAGAAGCAGTGGTTATTTGCACATCTCTGAATTCCGGGGTGCCCATACTAGCATGTGAATTACAGGGCATTTCTCAAATAGACGTCTTTTTTACACACTGTCTTACATTTGGAAGGGAAAAATGTAGAGAAAGACAAGGGGCAATAACACTTGTTTTGCAATTCTATGTTCCCCCAAGTCTCCCGATAAAAATGATACCTCACTTGTGTGGGTTGGCCTAGCGCCCGCGACAGGATATGCCCCAAAACACAACGTGGACACATCACAGAAAACAGAGCTGTTTTTAGCAAAGTGACTACCTATAGATTTGGGCCTCTAGTTCAGCCACCACCTAGGGAAACCTACCAAACCTGTGCATTTCTGAAAACTAGAGACGTAGGGGAATCCAAGATGGGGTGACTTGTGTGGCTCGGACCAGGTTCTGTTACCCAGAATCCTTTGCAAACCTCAAAATTTGGCTAAAAAAACACATGTTCCTCACATTTCTGTGGCAGAAAGTTCTGGAATCTGAGGGGAGCCACAAATTTCCTTCCACCCAGCGTTCCCCCACGTCTCCCGATAAAAATGATACCTCACTTGTGTGGGTAGGCCTAGCGCCCGCGACAGGAAACGCCCCAAAGCGCAACGTGGACACAACCAATTTTTTGAAGGAAAACAGAGGTGTTTTTTGCAAAGTGCCTACCTGTAGATTTTGGCCTGTAGCTCAGCCGCCACCTAGGTAAACCTACCAAACCTGTGCATTTCTGAAAACTAGAGACCTAGGGGAATCCAAGATGGGGTGACTTGTGTGGCTCGGACCAGGTTCTGTTACCCAGAATCCTTTGCAAACCTAAAAATTTGGCTAAAAAAACACATGTTCCTCACATTTCTGTGGCAGAAAGTTCTGGAATCTGAGAGGAGCCACAAAATTCCTTCCACCCAGCGTTCCCCCACGTCTCCCGATAAAAATGATACCTCACTTGTGTGGGTAGGCCTAGCGCCCGCGACAGGAAACGCCCCAAAGCGCAACGTGGACACAGCCAAATTTTTTAAGGAAAACAGAGGTGTTTTTTACAAAGTGACTACCTGTAGATTTTGGCCTGTAGCTCAGCCGCCACCTAGGGAAACTTACCAAATCTGTGCATTTCTGAAAACTAGAGACCTAGGGGAATCCAAGATGGGGTGACTTGTGTGGCTCGGACCAGGTTCTGTTACCCAGAATCCTTTGCAAACCTCAAAATTTGGCTAAAAAAACACATGTTCCTCACATTTCTGTGGCAGAAAGTTCTGGAATCTGAGAGGAGCCACACATTTCCTTCCACCCAGCGTTCCCCCACGTCTCCCGATAAAAATGATACCTCACTTGTGTGGGTAGGCCTAGCGCCCGCGACAGGAAACGCCCCAAAGCGCAACGTGGACACAGCCACATTTTTGAAGGAAAACAGAGGTGTTTTTTGCAAAGTGACTACCTGTAGACTTTGGCCTGTAGCTCAGCCGCCACCTAGGGAAACCTACCAAACCTGTGCATTTCTGAAAACTAGAGACCTAGGGGAATCCAAGATGGGGTGACTTGTGTGGCTCGGACCAGGTTCTGTTACCCAGAATCCTTTGCAAACCTCAAAATTTGGCTAAAAAAACACATGTTCCTCACATTTCTGTGACAGAAAGTTCTGGAATCTGAGAGGAGCCACAAATTTCCTTCCACCCAGCGTTCCCCCACGTCTCCCGATAAAAATGATACCTCACTTGTTTGGGTAGGCCTAGCGCCCGCGACAGGAAACGCCCCAAAGCGCAACGTGGACACAGCCACATTTTTGAAGGAAAACAGAGGTGTTTTTTGCAAAGTGCCTACCTGTAGATTTTGGCCTGTAGCTCAGCCGCCACCTAGGGAAACCTACCAAACCTGTGCATTTCTGAAAACTAGAGACCTAGGGGAATCCAAGATGGGGTGACTTGTGTGGCTCGGACCAGGTTCTGTTACCCAGAATCCTTTGCAAACCTCAAAATTTGGCTAAAAAAACACATGTTCCTCACATTTCTGTGGCAGAAAGTTCTGGAATCTGAGAGGAGCCACAAATTTCCTTCCACCCAGCGTTCCCCCACGTCTCCCGATAAAAATGATACCTCACTTGTTTGGGTAGGCCTAGCGCCCGCGACAGGAAACGCCCCAAAGCGCAACGTGGACACAGCCACATTTTTTAAGGAAAACAGAGGTGTTTTTTGCAAAGTGCCTACCTGTAGATTTTGGCCTGTAGCTCAGCCGCCACCTAGGGAAACCTACCAAACCTGTGCATTTCTGAAAACTAGAGACCTAGGGGAATCCAAGATGGGGTGACTTGTGTGGCTCGGACCAGGTTCTGTTACCCAGAATCCTTTGCAAACCTCAAAATTTGGCTAAAAAAACACATTGTCCTCACATTTCTGTGGCAGAAAGTTCTGGAATCTGAGAGGAGCCACACATTTCCTTCCACCCAGCGTTCCCCCACGTCTCCCGATAAAAATGATACCTCACTTGTGTGGGTAGGCCTAGCGCCCGCGACAGGAAACGCCCCAAAGCGCAACGTGGACACAGACAAATTTTTTAAGGAAAACAGAGGTGTTTTTTGCAAAGTGACTACCTGTAGATTTTGGCCTGTAGCTCAGCCGCCACCTAGGAAAACCTACCAAACCTGTGCATTTCTGAAAACTAGAGACCTAGGGGAATCCAAGATGGGGTGACTTGTGTGGCTCGGACCAGGTTCTGTTACCCAGAATCCTTTGCAAACCTCAAATTTGGCTTAAAAAACACATGTTCCTCACATTTCTGTGGCAGAAAGTTCTGGAATCTGAGAGGAGCCACAAAATTCCTTCCACCCAACGTTCCCCCATGTCTCCCGATAAAAATGATACCTCACTTGTGTGGGTAGGCCTAGCGCCCGCGACAGGAAACGCCCCAAAGCGCAACGTGGACACAGCCAAATTTTTGAAGGAAAACAGAGGTGTTTTTTGCAAAGTGCCTACCTGTAGATTTTGGCCTGTAGCTCAGCCGCCACCTAGGGAAACCTACCAAACCTGTGCATTTCTGAAAACTAGAGACCTAGGGGAATCCAAGATGGGGTGACTTGTGTGGCTCGGACTAGGTTCTGTTACCCAGAATCCTTTGCAAACCTAAAAATTTGGCTAAAAAAACACATGTTCCTCACATTTCTGTGGCAGAAAGTTCTGGAATCTGAGAGGAGCCACAAAATTCCTTCCACCCAGCGTTCCCCCACATCTCCCGATAAAAATGATACCTCACTTGTGTGGGTAGGCCTAGCGCCCGCGACAGGAAACGCCCCAAAGCGCAACGTGGACACAGCCACATTTTTTAAGGAAAACAGAGGTGTTTTTTACAAAGTGACTACCTGTAGATTTTGGCCTGTAGCTCAGCCGCCACCTAGGGAAACTTACCAAACCTGTGCATTTCTGAAAACTAGAGACCTAGGGGAATCCAAGATGGGGTGACTTGTGTGGCTCGGACCAGGTTCTGTTACCCAGAATCCTTTGCAAACCTCAAAATTTGGCTAAAAAAACACATGTTCCTCACATTTCTGTGGCAGAAAGTTCTGGAATCTGAGAGGAGCCACACATTTCCTTCCACCCAGCGTTCCCCCACGTCTCCCGATAAAAATGATACCTCACTTGTGTGGGTAGGCCTAGCGCCCGCGACAGGAAACGCCCCAAAGCGCAACGTGGACACAGCCACATTTTTGAAGGAAAACAGAGGTGTTTTTTGCAAAGTGACTACCTGTAGATTTTGGCCTGTAGCTCAGCCGCCACCTAGGGAAACCTACCAAACCTGTGCATTTCTGAAAACTAGAGACCTAGGGGAATCCAAGATGGGGTGACTTGTGGGGCTCGGACCAGGTTCTGTTACCCAGAATCCTTTGCAAACCTCAAAATTTGGCTAAAAAAACACATGTTCCTCACATTTCTGTGACAGAAAGTTCTGGAATCTGAGAGGAGCCACAAATTTCCTTCCACCCAGCGTTCCCCCACGTCTCCCGATAAAAATGATACCTCACTTGTTTGGGTAGGCCTAGCGCCCGCGACAGGAAACGCCCCAAAGCGCAACGTGGACACAGCCAAATTTTTGAAGGAAAACAGAGGTGTTTTTTGCAAAGTGCCTACCTGTAGATTTTGGCCTGTAGCTCAGCCGCCACCTAGGGAAACCTACCAAACCTGTGCATTTCTGAAAACTAGAGACCTAGGGGAATCCAAGATGGGGTGACTTGTGTGGCTCGGACCAGGTTCTGTTACCCAGAATCCTTTGCAAACCTCAAAATTTGGCTAAAAAAACACATGTTCCTCACATTTCTGTGGCAGAAAGTTCTGGAATCTGAGAGGAGCCACAAATTTCTTTCCACCCAGCGTTCCCCCACGTCTCCCGATAAAAATTATACCTCACTTGTTTGGGTAGGCCTAGCGCCCGCGACAGGAAACGCCCCAAAGCGCAACGTGGACACAGCCAAATTTTTTAAGGAAAACAGAGGTGTTTTTTGCAAAGTGCCTACCTGTAGATTTTGGCCTGTAGCTCAGCCGCCACCTAGGGAAACCTACCAAACCTGTGCATTTCTGAAAACTAGAGACCTAGGGGAATCCAAGATGGGGTGACTTGTGTGGCTCGGACCAGGTTCTGTTACCCAGAATCCTTTGCAAACCTCAAAATTTGGCTAAAAAAACACATGTTCCTCACATTTCTGTGGCAGAAAGTTCTGGAATCTGAGAGGAGCCACACATTTCCTTCCACCCAGCGTTCCCCCACGTCTCCCGATAAAAATGATACCTCACTTGTGTGGGTAGGCCTAGCGCCCGCGACAGGAAACGCCCCAAAGCGCAACGTGGACACAGACAAATTTTTTAAGGAAAACAGAGGTGTTTTTTGCAAAGTGACTACCTGTAGATTTTGGCCTGTAGCTCAGCCGCCACCTAGGAAAACCTACCAAACCTGTGCATTTCTGAAAACTAGAGACCTAGGGGAATCCAAGATGGGGTGACTTGTGTGGCTCGGACCAGGTTCTGTTACCCAGAATCCTTTGCAAACCTCAAATTTGGCTTAAAAAACACATGTTCCTCACATTTCTGTGGCAGAAAGTTCTGGAATCTGAGAGGAGCCGCAAAATTCCTTCCACCAACGTTCCCCCACGTCTCCCGATAAAAATGATACCTCACTTGTGTGGGTAGGCCTAGCGCCCGCGACAGGAAACGCCCCAAAGCGCAACGTGGACACAGCCAAATTTTTGAAGGAAAACAGAGGTGTTTTTTGCAAAGTGCCTACCTGTAGATTTTGGCCTGTAGCTCTGCCGCCACCTAGGGAAACCTACCAAACCTGTGCATTTCTGAAAACTAGAGACCTAGGGGAATCCAAGATGGGGTGACTTGTGTGGCTCGGACCAGGTTCTGTTACCCAGAATCCTTTGCAAACATCAAAATGTGGCTAAAAAAACACATGTTCCTCACATTTCTGTGGCAGAAAGTTCTGGAATCTGAGAGGAGCCACAAATTTCCTTCCACCCAGCGTTCCCCCACGTCTCCCGATAAAAATGATACCTCACTTGTGTGGGTAGGCCTAGCGCCCGCAACAGGAAACGCCCCAAAGCGCAACGTGGACACAGCCAAATTTTTTAAGGAAAACAGAGGTGTTTTTTGCAAAGTGACTACCTGTAGATTTTGGCCTGTAGCTCAGCCACCACCTAGGGAAACCTACCAAACCTGTGCATTTCTGAAAACTAGAGACCTAGGGGAATCCAAGATGGGGTGACTTGTGTGGCTCGGACCCGGTTCTGTTACCCAGAATCCTTTGCAAACCTCAAAATTTGGCTAAAAAAACACATGTTCCTCACATTTCTGTGGCAGAAAGTTCTGGAATCTGAGAGGAACCACACATTTTCTTCCACCCAGCGTTCCCCCACGTCTCCCGATAAAAATGATACCTCACTTGTGTGGGTAGGCCTAGCGCCCGCGACAGGAAACGCCCCAAAGCACAACGTGGACACAGCCAAATTTTTGAAGGAAAACAGAGGTGTTTTTTGCAAAGTGCCTACCTGTAGATTTTGGCCTGTAGCTCAGCCGCCACCTAGGGAAACCTACCAAACCTGTGCATTTCTGAAAACTAGAGACCTAGGGGAATCCAAGATGGGGTGACTTGTGTGGCTCGGACCAGGTTCTGTTACCCAGAATCCTTTGCAAACCTCAAATTTGGCTAAAAAAACACATGTTCCTCACATTTCTGTTGCAGAAAGTTCTGGAATCTGAGAGGAGCCACAAAGTTCCTTCCACCCAGCGTTCCCCCACGTCTCCCGATAAAAATGATACCTCACTTGTGTGGGTAGGCCTAGCGCCCGCGACAGGAAACGCCCCAAAGCGCAACGTGGACACAGCCAAATTTTTGAAGGAAAACAGAGGTGTTTTTTGCAAAGTGCCTACCTGTAGATTTTGGCCTGTAGCTCAGCCGCCACCTAGGGAAACCTACCAAACCTGTGCATTTCTGAAAACTAGAGACCTAGGGGAATCCAAGATGGGGTGACTTGTGTGGCTCGGACCAGGTTTTGTTACCCAGAATCCTTTGCAAACCTCAAAATTTGGCTAAAAAAACACATGTTCCTCACATTTCTGTGGCAGAAAATTCTGGAATCTGAGAGGAGCCACAAATTTCTTTCCACCCAGCGTTCCCCCACGTCTCCCGATAAAAATGATACCTCACTTGTGTGGGTAGGCCTAGCGCCCGCGACAGGAAACGCCCCAAAGCGCAACGTGGACACAGCCAAATTTTTGAAGGGAAACAGAGGTGTTTTTTGCAAAGTGCCTACCTGTAGATTTTGGCCTGTAGCTCAGCCGCCACCTAGGGAAACCTACCAAACCTGTGCATTTCTGAAAACTAGAGACCTAGGGGAATCCAAGATGGGTGACTTGTGTGGCTCGGACCAGGTTCTGTTACCCAGAATCCTTTGCAAACCTCAAAATTTGGCTAAAAAAACACATGTTCCTCACATTTCTGTGGCAGAAAGTTCTGGAATCTGAGAGGAGCCACACATTTCCTTCCACCCAGCGTTCCCCCACATCTCCCGATAAAAGTGATACCTCACTTGTGTGGGTAGGCCTAGCGCCCGCAACAGGAAACGCCCCAAAGCGCAACGTGGACACAGCCAAATTTTTGAAGGAAAACAGAGGTGTTTTTTGCAAAGTGACTACCTGTAGATTTTGGCCTGTAGCTCAGCCGCCACCTAGGGAAACCTACCAAACCTGTGCATTTCTGAAAACTAGAGACCTAGCGGAATCCAAGATGGGGTGACTTGTGTGGCTCGGACCAGGTTCTGTTACCCAGAATCCTTTGCAAACCTCAAAATTTGGCTAAAAAATCACATGTTCCTCACATTTCTGTGGCAGAAAGTTCTGGAATCTGAGAGGAGCCACAAATTTCCTTCCACCCAGCGTTCCCCCACGTCTCCCGATAAAAATGATACCTCACTTGTGTGGGTAGGCCTAGCGCTCGCGACAGGAAACGGCCCAAAACACAACGTGGACACATCACATTTTTTCATAGAAAACAGTGCCTACCTGTGGATTTTGGCCTCTAGCTCAGCCGGCAAATGGGGAAACCTAGACAACCAGCGCATTTTTGAAAACTAGAGACCTAGGGGAATCCAAGATGGGGTGATTTGCGGGGCTCTGACCAGGTTCTGTTACCCAGAATCCTTTGCAAACATCAACATTTGGCCAAAAAAACACTTTTTCCTCTCATTTCGGTGACAGAAAGTTCTGGAATCTGAGAGGAGCCACAAATTTCCTTCCACCCAGCGTTCCCCTAAGTCTCTCCATAAAAATGGTACCTCACTTGTGTGGGTAGGCCTAGCGCCCACGAAAGGAAATGGCCCAAAACACAATGTGGACACAACATATTTTTTCACAGAAAACAGAGGTGTTTTTTGCAAAGTGCCTACCTGTGGATTTTGACCTCTATCTCAGCCGGCCCCAGGGGGGGGGAAATGCCCTAAAATAAATTTGACCCCCCACACCCCCAAACCCCCCCTGCCCAGGAGCGACCCTTGCCTACGGGGTCGCTCCCCCTGCGTGACATTGTCACCAAACAACAAATCCCCGGTGCCTAGTGGCTTCTGCCCCCTTGGGGGCAGATTGCCCTAAAATCGACCAATCTGCCCCCAAGGGGGGCAGAAATGGTCTAAATACAGTTTGCCCCCCAGGGGAGCGACCCTTGTCTGATGGGTCGCTCCCCATCTCTAAAAAAACAAACAAACAAACAAAAAAACACAAAAAAAACATTTGCCCTGGCGCCTACAGGTTTCTGCCCCCCCTGGTGGCAGATCGGCCTAATAATAGGCCGATCTGCCCCCAGGGGGGGCAGAAATGGCCTAAAATAAATTTGCATCCCCACCCCCCCACCAGGAGCGACCCTTGCCTACGGGGTTGCTCCCCCTGCGTGACATTGGTGCCAAACAACAAATCCCTGGTGCCTAGTGGTTTCTGCCCCCTTGGGGGCAGATTGCCCTAAAATCGACCAATCTGCCCCCAAGGGGGGCAGAAATGGTCTAAATACAGTTTGCCCCCCAGGGGAGCGACCCTTGTCTGATGGGTCACTCCCCATCTCTAAAAAAACAAACAAAAAAAAAAATTTGCCCTGGCGACTAGAGGTTTCTGCCCCCAGGGGGGGCAGAAATGGCCTAAAATAAATATGCCCCCCCAACCCCCACCCCACCCCCGGGAGCGACCCTTGCCTACGGGGTCGCTCCCCCTGCGTGACATTGGCGCCAAAAAACAAATCCCCGGTGCCTAGTGGTTTCTGCCCCTTTGGGGCAGATTGACGTAAAATCGACCAATCTGCCCCCAAGGGGGGCAGAAATGCTCTAAATACAGTTTGCCCCCCAGGGGAGCGACCCTTGTCTGATGGGTCGCTCCCCATCTCTAAAACAAACAAACATACAAAAAAAAAAACACACAAAAAAAATTTGCCCTGGCGCCTAGAGGTTTCTGCCCCCAGTGGGGGCAGAAATGGCCTAAAATAAATTTGCCCCCCGAACCCCCCGCCCCCGGGAGCGACCCTTGCCTACGGGGTCGCTCCCCCTGCGTGACATTGGCGCCAAAAAACAAATCCCTGGTGCCTAGTGGTTTCTGCCCCCTTGGGGGCAGATTGACCTAAAATCGACCAATCTGCCCCCAAGGGGGCAGAAATGGTCTAAACACAGTTTGCCCTCCAGGGGAGCGACCCTTGTCTGATGGGTCGCTCCCCATCTCTAAAAAAACAAACAAACACAACAAAAAAACACACAAAAAAAAATTGCCCTGTCGCCTACAGGTTTCTGCCCCCCCTAGGGGCAGATCGGCCTAATAATAGGCCGATCTGCCTCCAGGGGGGGCAGAAATGGCCTAAAATAAATATGCCCCCCCAACCCCCACCCCACCCCCGGGAGCGACCCTTGCCTACGGGGTCGCTCCCCCTGCGTGACATTGGCGCCAAAAAACAAATCCCCGGTGCCTAGTGGTTTCTGCCCCTTTGGGGCAGATTGACGTAAAATCGACCAATCTGCCCCCAAGGGGGGCAGAAATGCTCTAAATACAGTTTGCCCCCCAGGGGAGCGACCCTTGTCTGATGGGTCGCTCCCCATCTCTAAAACAAACAAATATACAAAAAAAAAAACACACAAAAAAAATTTGCCCTGGCGCCTAGAGGTTTCTGCCCCCAGTGGGGGCAGAAATGGCCTAAAATAAATTTGCCCCCCGAACCCCCCGCCCCCGGGAGCGACCCTTGCCTACGGGGTCGCTCCCCCTGCGTGACATTGGCGCCAAAAAACAAATCCCTGGTGCCTAGTGGTTTCTGCCCCCTTGGGGGCAGATTGACCTAAAATCGACCAATCTGCCCCCAAGGGGGCAGAAATGGTCTAAACACAGTTTGCCCTCCAGGGGAGCGACCCTTGTCTGATGGGTCGCTCCCCATCTCTAAAAAAACAAACAAACACAACAAAAAAACACACAAAAAAAAATTGCCCTGTCGCCTACAGGTTTCTGCCCCCCCTAGGGGCAGATCGGCCTAATAATAGGCCGATCTGCCTCCAGGGGGGGCAGAAATGGCCTAAAATAAATTTGCCCCCCGAAGCCGCCCCCCCCCGGGAGCGACCCTTGCCTACGGGGTCGCTCCCCCTGCGTGACATTGGCGCCAAAAAACAAATCCCCGGTGCCTAGTGATTTCTGCCCCCTTGGGGCAGATTGACCTAAAATCGACCAATCTGCCCCCAAGGGGGGCAGAAATGGTCTAAATACAATTTGCCCCCCAGGGGAGCGACCCTTGCCTGATGGGTCGCTTCCCATCTCTAAAAAAAACCAAACAAACAAAAAAAAAACACAAAAAAATATTTTGCCCTGGCAACAAGAGATTTCTGCCCCCTCTGGGGGCAGATCGGCCTAATAATAGGCCGATCTGCCCCCAGGGGGGGCAGAAATGGCCTAAAATAAATTTGCCCGCCCAACCCCCCCCCCCCCCCCCGGGAGCGACCCTTGCCTACGGGGTCGCTCCCCCTGCGTGACATTGGCGCCAAAAAACAAATCCCCGGTGCCTAGTGGTTTCTGCCCCCTTGGGGCAGATTGACCTAAAATCGACCAATCTGCCCCCAAGGGGGGCAGAAATGCTCTAAATACAGTTTGCCCCCTAGGGGAGCGACCCTTGTCTGATGGGTCACTCCCCATCTCTAAAAAAAAAAAACATACAAACAAAAAAAACACACCAAAAAAATGTGCCCTGGCGCCTAGAGGTTTCTGCCCCCAGTGGGGGCAGAAATGGCCTAAAATACATTTCCCCCTGAATCCCCCCCCCCCGGGAGCGACCCTTGCCTACGGGGTCGCTCCCCTGCGTGACATTGGTGCCAAAAAACAAATCCCTGGTGCCTAGTGGTTTCTGCCCCCTTGGGGGCAGATTGACCTAAAATCGACCAATCTGCCCCCAAGGGGGCAGAAATGGTCTAAACACAGTTTGCCCCCCAGGGGAGCGACCCTTGTCTGATGGGTCGCTCCCCATCTCTAAAAAAGCAAACAAACACAAAAAAAAACACACACAAAAAAAATTGCCCTGTCGCCTACAGGTTTCTGCCCCTAGGCCTAAAATAAATTTGCCCCCCGAAGCCGCCCCCCCCCCCGGAGCGACCCTTGCCTACGGGGTCGCTCCCCCTGCGTGACATTGGCGCCAAAAAACAAATCCCCGGTGCCTAGTGGTTTCTGCCCCCTTGGGGCAGATTGACCTAAAATCGACCAATCTGCCCCCAAGGGGGGCAGAAATGGTCTAAATACAATTTGCCCCCCAGGGGAGCGACCCTTGCCTGATGGGTCGCTTCCCATCTCTAAAAAAAACCAAACAAACAAAAAAAAAACACACAAAAATATTTTGCCCTGGCAACAAGAGGTTTCTGCCCCCCCTGGGGGCAGATCGGCCTAATAATAGGCCGATCTGCCCCCAGGGGGGGCATAAATGGCCTAAAATAAATTTGCCCGCCCAACCCCCCCCCCTCCGGGAGCGACCCTTGCCTACGGGGTCGCTCCCCCTGCGTGACATTGGCACCAAAAAACAAATCCCCGGTGCCTAGTGGTTTCTGCCCCCTTGGGGGCAGATTGACCTAAAATCGACCAATCTGCCCCCAAGGGGGGCAGAAATGGTCTAAACACAGTTTGCCCCCCAGGGGAGCGACCCTTGTCTGATGGGTGGCTCCCCATCTCTAAAAAAACAAACAAACAAAAAAAAAAAACACAAAAAAAAAATTTGCCCTGGCGCCTACAGGTTTCTGCCCCCCCTGGGGGCAGATCGGTCTAATACCAATAGGCCGATCTGCCCCCAGGGGGGGCAGAGATGGCCTAAAATAATTTTGCCCCCCCAACCCCCCCCCTGGGGAGCGACCCTTGACTACAAGGTCGCTCCCCTTGCGTGACGGCGCAAAAAAAAGATCCCTGGTGCCTAGTGGTTTCTGCCCCCCTTGGGGGCAGATTGACCTAAAATCGGCCGATCTGCCCCCAAAGCGGGCAGAAATGGCCTAAATACATTTTGCCCCTCCAGGGGAGCGACCCTTGTCCAAGGGGTCGCTCCCCATCTGTAAAACAGAAAAACAAAAATATCCCTGGTGCCTAGAGGTTTCTGCCCCCCTTGGGGGCAGATCAGCTGAATCAAAATAGGCTGATCTACTCCCCAGGGGGGCAGAAATGGCCTAAAATAATTCCCCCCCCCCCCAGGGAGCGACCCTTGCCTAAGGGGTCGCTCCCCTTGCGTGAAATTCACGCAAAAAAAAAAACCTCCCTGGTGTCTAATGGTTTCTGCCCCCCTTGGGGGCAGATTGGCCTCATCAAAATAGGCCAATCTGCCCCCAAGGGGGGCAGAAATGGCCTAAATATAATTTGCCCCCTAGGGGAGCGACCCTTGCCTAAGGGGTCGCTCCCCACCTAAAAAAAAAAGAAAACATTACAAAAAAAAAAAAAAAAAAGAAATGATCCCTGGTGCCTAGAGGTTTCTGCCCCCCCTGGGGGCATATCGGCCTAATAATAGGCCGATCTGCCCCCAGGGGGGGCAGAAAAGGCCTTCCCAAAAAAATGCCCCCCCTGGGAGCGACCCTTGCCCAAGGGGTCGCTCCTGTTGCGTGAAATTCGCTCAAAAAAAAAAACTCCCTGGTGTCTAATGGTTTCTGCCCCCCTTGGGGGCAGATTGGCCTCATCAATATAGGCCAATCTGCCCCCAAGGGGGGCAGAAATGGCCTAAATATATATTGCCCTGTAGGGGAGCGAGCCTTGCCTAAGGGATCGCTCCCCACCTAAAAAAAAAAAAAACATGACAAAAAAAAAAAAAAAAAAAGGCCTAATAATAGGCCAATCTGCCCTCAGGGGGGGCAGAAAAGGCCTTCCTAAAAAAATGCCCCCCCTGGGAGCGACCCTTGCCCAAGGGGTCGCTCCCTTTTGACAATTTCATTGAAAAAAATAAAAATCCCTGGTGTCTAGTGGGGTTTCAAAAGCCGGATTGCAAGCAATCCGGCTTTTGAAACCTGTGAGAGACTTTAAAGGGAAGGAAATACATTTCCTTCACTTTGAAGCCTCTCGGGGCCTCCCCCATGGGATTGAAATAGAAATGCAAAAGCATTTCTCTTTCAATCGCGCTGGAAGCTCTGCTTCCAGCGCGATGGGGGAGACCCTGTGACTAATCAGCGCGCGCTGGCGCGCTGATGTCACAGGGGGGATTGGGGGGGTCGGGGGTGGGAGGGGAAGGGTTTCCCCTTCCATCCCTGACTTGGGGGGGTGGGGGGGAACACGACAGAGGGAGCGCTAGCGCTCCCTCTGGGCTCTGTGCACAGGACGTAATGGTTACGTCCTGGGCACAGCAGCACTGTGCCTCAGGACTTAACCATTACGTCCTGGGCACAGAAGGGGTTAATAAAAGCAGTCGTATTAGTTATTCACTTTTCTGATAGCCATTGATGCTGCCACACTCTGGGGGTCATTCCTACATTGGCTGGCGGCGGTCGCCGCCCGCCAAGCGGGAACCGCCACTTGGCCGCTCCGCGGTCAAATGACCGCGGAGGCCATTCTGGCTTTCCCGCAGGGCCGGCGGGCGCCCGCCAAGGGAGCGCCCGCCGGCCCAGCGGGAAAGGCCCTGCAACCCAGAAGCCGGCTCCGAATGGAGCCGGCGGTGTTGCAGGGGTACGACGGGTGCAGTTGCACCCGTCGCGATTTTCACTGTCTGCTAAGCAGACAGTGAAAATCATGCTGGGGCCCTGTTAGGGGGCCCCTGCACTGCCCATGCCAGTGGCAAGGGCAGTGCAGGGCCCCCCAGGGGCCCCACGACACCCGTTCCCGCCATCCTGTTCCTGGCGGTAAAAAACGCCAGAAACAGGGTGGCGGGAAGGGGGTCGGAATCTCCATGGCGGCGCTGCTTGCAGCGCCGTCATGGAGATTCAGCCCAGACAGGGGAAATCCGGCGGGAAACCGCCGGATCCCCTTTTCTGACCGCAGCTTTACCGCCGCGGTCAGAATGGGCAGGGAAGCACCGCCAGCCTGTTGGCGGTGCTTCCGTCATTTTAGCCCTGGCGGATTTGGGGATGAAATTAATGGTCAATTTCAAAGCAGTCTTCTCAATATTCATGAATAATTTGTCTCTGGGCCTATTAGTTATGTGGCTAAAGGGATCTGTCACTTACATGAGTATGTGGTTCTTTTGTGTCTGTATCTTCTTAGGATTATAAAGTACTTTATTCACTAGTTTGTTTAAGAACGGATGTTCTACGTTCAAGGGACTCTGAGTGAACGCCAACTACAGGAGGAAATCAGGGGAGGTTGCAAGTAGATAATAATGAACAAATGTAACCAAAAATAACAAATAAACAAATTATCTCTGGAAGCTGAGCCTCGGGTACTGCAGCGCAGAACGCTGCTTGAGGGAGCAGTCTAGTCACATTGGAAACATCCCATGTGTGCATATGTCCAAATATATAGGGGAGCAATGTCTCAAACAGTACTACATTCTATAACCCAGCTGAAGCCAGTGTACCATTTACAATTTCTACATGAGGTAGGGGTAATCGCCCCTTTCTGTGATTAGTCCCACATTTGCGGGGTGTTTCTCCCAATTCCGCTCATCACTGTGTCACTCTTGTCACCGTCTGTTTCTCCATCCTCTAATTCAGTTTGGTCTGAACCTGAATCTCTGTGGAGTAGTCCCAGCTCTCTAGGATCTCCACCCACGGTCCCACCACAGGACGCCTTTGGAAACTCTGGCATCCCCTTTGCAGATTACGCTTTCCTCATCACTAGCCCAAGTGGTAACATCCTTTGCCCATGCCTCAATAAACGGTCCTATCATCGATTTCCATGTCAGTGCAATCCAATGCCAATGCCAAATCTAGAAATCCGGTGCCTACCTTTCATTTTATGGGTGGGGAGAAACGTCCCAAGAGACAAGTTTCTATTGTGCATGGCAATGCACACCCAACGGTTGTGGGGAGCCCAAGCAGAACCACAGTCCAATAGACCTTCAGTACCGGGCATCCGCACATCATGCAACAAAAATCCGCATCATTGCTCAAGTGATTGGCACCTTGGGCACTCCCAGGCATCCACTTTGTAAATAATTCGCAGTCTATATGGGGTAAGATAAGTCAAGTGTAGGAGGTTGAATTGTATATATTTGAACCTTGTGTTGTATGAAATTGTCTTGGGGTAGACCAACACTCCGTCCCAGTCCCTACCAGGAATTTCGTGTCCCAGAATGTCTGCCCATCGGTTCCGGAGGGTCCCCGAAGGTTTCCATCCCATGTCGTTTAGTACCCTGTATCACCATGTCACCTGTTGCCGTGTCGCACAAAGGGAGAGCAGTAACTGAAGGACTGGGTGCTGCGGGGGCTCCTATCTTCCTGGGTCCCACAGGCTTGTGTAGGACCACACCAATGCCTCACAATTGAGAAATTGGCCACTGGACAGGTCATAACTGTCACATAGCTCCTCCCTCAATAGAAGGGTGCCCATTTCAAAGCAATTTCCCACTGTAGTCACTTCTGCCGAGGTCCAGGCCCAAAGCTGGGCTGCTGTGAAGCATCTGATCGGGGTTCCATGGGGTAGCTTCACCAGTGGTATAGCGGTTGCATACAATGGTTCCCTGCTGGTCCTCATGGTCCCTGGACGCCAGCTATGTAGGGCTACCTGCAAAAAAACACTCAACTGGGGTATCTACATCACAGGGTGTAATAGCTTAGCAAGTAAGAGTCTCCAATGTGGCGCCAGTTCTAGATTGTCCAAGGTGCCCTCATAAGTGACATCGAGCCACCTGGTCACCCAATGCAGCTATGCTGCTATATAATACAGTTCGAAGTCAGGGACCCCAAGGCCCGCCTGCTCAGATGGGCTCTTCAGCACTTCAATGGATGTCCCATATCTGCTCCCAGGGTAGGCCATCCAGCTGTCGAAACCATATCCCAGAGATCTTAACCAGGAGATTGGAAAAAAAATATAAAAACAGCTGGAGCATCACCATCTTGGAGATTGACATCAGCGATGAGTGCAGAGATCTCCAGAAGGCAACACAGGACTGCAAGGATTGCACCATTTTGCCCAAGTTCCCCTCCCTCATATCATCCAGCTGATGATACACCTGCATCACCAGATATTTGAATGTCACTGGTGACCAAGTAAGCCCCACTGGGAGATCTGTTGGTTCTGGAGTGTATTAATTACAGGGGAACAGGCATATTTTTGATCTATTAATCTTCAGCCCCAATATCGTCCCTAAGTCATCCAAATGCCTGATTGCCTCTCCTGCTCCAGCAGAGTCTTTTGACAAGTAAAGGAGGAAGTCGTCTGCATTGAGAGAAATAATATGCTCATGGCAATCTGCCACTATACCACCACCTCTCCCCTCTTTCTGAAAGTATTCTGCCAGTGGCTCAATGGCTAGTGCAAAGAGCAAAGGTGACAGTGGGCAGCCCTATCTAGTGTCCCGGGAGATAGCATAGAAAGCAGAAATGGTAGTGCCAGTCTTAACCCGCGCAGTCAGTCTTGTATATAGTAGGCATACCCACCGGATCTAGGCCTCACCGATACCCAACTTGCGCATAACCCCTTCCAAATAATTCCATCTCACCGCGTCAAAGGCCTTTTCAAAGTCTACCGACATAAGCAGTACTTTGGACCTCAGGAGGGTAGAAGAGGTGGGACAGTCTTCTCAGATTAGAGGATGTGCAACGGAGTGGGCTAAAGCCATTGTGGTCCCCATTAATCAGGTCCGGCATGTGGAGGAGCAGTCTAATAGCTAGGGTCTTGCTCAAGATTATAAAATCCAAACTAAGCATGGAGAGTGGGTAGAAAGCAGAGACTGGTGCCCCAGGATTTTTAGTTTTGTAGAGAGGAATGATGGTTGTGATAGGCAGCCCTACCTCAAGGATTCAGCATAAAGTGTCTCTAATTTAGGGGCCAATAGGTCAGTGTACACTGCATAGACTTCGGCTGGCAAACCATCGGGCCAGGGGCCTTGCCTGTGGCCATGTCTTTATTAGCCTGTCTAATCTCGTGGTCATTCACTGGGTCTCTTATGCTTTTTTGTGCCTCATGCCTCAATGTTGGAAGGGGGATGCAGTCTAAAAATGCAGCTAAGGAATTGTTTGGGAGGGCTGTTGAACCACCATATAGGGACTTGTGGTATTGTCTGATCTCATCATTTATGTCCCATGGAGAATAAGTATGCGTCCCCGTAGCCGAAGTCAGGTGAGTTATGGGTGCAGCCCTCAGTTCAGAGCGAATCAACCATGCTAATAGCCTCCCTGATTTGTCTTCCTCCTTGTGTGTTCTTTCAACATAGGTTTTGTAGTCATGGCATCACAATCTCTCTAAGATGGTGTGGTACAGCTCTTTGGCATGGAGAAAAAGCTGGTGATTTTTTGGGTCTAGCCTCAAGGTGTTATCAATCATGTGAAGTATGGTGTCCAGTGTATGTAATTCTGTGTTAAGGTCTTTGTTAACTCCCACGGATTGCCCCATGCAATGTTCCCAGATAACAACCTTAGAGGCCTCCCACTCCAAGAGAGTAGGCCATGCTGTACCCTGGTTTTTGTTCTACAATAGCTGCCTGTACCATTTCCTTAAGCACGGGTCCTATAATGTCGCCAGTTGGAGACACTGTTGGGATCGCTGGTCTGTCATCCGACAGCTGGAGCCCCAGGAGCAAGGGGCTGTGTTCGGATAGGGTACGCCGAAGGAATTCCAAGAAGTTGGCATACTAGTACAATATCCCAGCATAGGAACCGGTCCAATTGTGTGTGCAGTGCATAGATGTGAGAATAGAAGGAGTAGGCCCACTCCCCCCATGTTGTGAACGCCAAATGTCTGTTAACTGTCATTGTTGGAGCCATTCCCTAAAGCTGGTCGCTATCTTATGGGTAGGTGTCCCTGGCAGTGGCAGGGTGGAACAGTCCAACAACACATCAGCGACACAGTTTTGAACCCCACCTGCTTTCAGAACTGCATTTACTAATTGACCTAGTGGGGCCGACAATGTGTGGAAGAATGGCAACTGATCATGGATAGGTGCATATATGCTTCCCAGTGTCACTTCTTTCCCAGCAGCCTACCCTATACCAACACATATCATCCCTCCACATCCACCACCTTTTACAGGGGCTAAAAGGGGCAGTCGCGGCTCACCACAATGAGAAGGGGTGGGGGCGGTGCATGAGCAGGTGGAGAAATAAAAATTAAATAAAAAAAAAAACTCCTCTGTCCCTCGTTGCTGCTGCAGGTACAGGCTCCCAGCCTGCCCTGCGGCCAATCCTGACGCTGCTCAAAGCAGCATCAGGATTGGCTGGGAGCACCCAGTCAGGGCAAACTGTGTTGCCGGGCTTGAGAGAGCCTACTGCGCATGTATGTTTGGCCGGCCCGAGACAGCTGGCCAAACATACATGCGCAGCGAACGGGAGTGCTGAGCACTCCCCCTCACTGCTCTTCACCCCCATAGCTCTGCCCCTTTTTAAAAAAAGGATAACAAACTAAGTATAAAACCAAGTCGCGGGGGCAACACTCCTCCATCCTAATGGAGGAGCTGTCCCTGAAAGGGGGTCCCAGCTCTTACCCATATTAATACTCCCCGGGCATTTGCAGAATAGGAGGTAGCTTATAGTTGTCCACGCCATCTGCGACGCAGAAGCTCCACCACAAGCCCTGTAAGGTAAGTCTCTTGCAGCATAGCAATATGTACCCCCAACATTTCAAATATCTGTTGATGTTGTGTCTCTTGGTAGCACATACCATTACTTTCACATGACAAGACATACACCTCAGCTCTGTCTTCTTGTTGGCCACAGGAATATGTGCATTATCAGTATTCCCCACCTATACCCAACGAGGGCCATGGCGCCTCATTTCAGTTCAGGAGTCTGCTGAGGCTGACCCTTTTTTATAAGCAGTTAGCAAGTCCCACGCTGCCTTAGGGTCATTACAGAAGTGATTCTTGCCATCGAGGATAATCTTTAATTTTGCTGGCAACATCAGGGAGTATTGGATCCCCTCCTCCCTAGTGCCCAGTTTAATTCCATATAAGAGGCCCTTTTAATCTGACTGGGATCTGTGTAGACTGGTAATGGCAATACTTTGATGCTCTAAATTGTATAAGACCATTTTCTCGTGCCATTTCCAGAGGGGCCTCCCCTGTGTCTGAAATAAAGGAGTTTCGCTACTTCAGGGCGAGGTGGTCAGCCAGGAGCTGGCGGCTGAGCAGGCACTTTATGCATTCATTCAAGGGAAAAGAATTGTGCTGGTGATTTAGGGCCACCTCCGTCTACAGCCATTGCTTGAGGTAGGCCACCATTTCACTACCTTCAGTGCCCTCCTGTAGGTCCACAATGCGGACATTGTTCCACCAATTACATCCTTCTGCATCTTCATCCCAATATTCCAAGCTGTGTTCTCTGTCTGTCAGTTCCGTGCCAGGTGCATCTCTCCCAGACCCACTTCCACCTCCTTCACCCTTTCTGCAATTTTGGGATGTTCTGCTCTCAGGAGGCCTTGCCCCACCGAGACAGTTAAAATATCCTACTGAAGTCATGTTGGCAATGGCAGCCAACATCCTGTCAAAATGTAGTTGCAGGGAAGGGCTGCACTCTCTGGGTCCTCAATATCTCCCTGCATAGTCTTTTTAGTCTCTGGTGCCCCTGCCATGGCACTTGTCTGTTTGGTCTTAAGTTCCTCCATACCTTTCTAGCAGGATACCAGTGAGCAAGGGCTCCAGTCGCATGGGCAGACACATTTGTCCAGAGGCCTGGTCCTGTTTACCATTGATAGTATATATGTGGTTGGCCCAGGGTTAATCAGTCTGCTACAAGTCAGTTAGCTCCCCATAGGCGAATCATTAATTGTCTAATGACTAGGAGGGGGGACATCTTCTCTGCATTCAGAGGATGTATACTTTAGTCCCAAGGTGTTCCCTGAGGCCTCAGACCTCAGAGTAAGGGTGCTCTCATGGCCCTGTCCACTAAGCCCCAGTATGGAAAGTCCAGTCTGGCTCCAGGCCAGGTCCCAGAGCTCCTGCCGCCCCTCTCAGAAACCCTCTCCAAATATGCAGTCTGGAGCACTTCTCCCGATGGTCACCTGACTTTCACTGTCCAAAGCAGTCTTGCAGCATCTCACCTTAGGCCCCAATGAGCATGCGTTCCCACCGAGGAGGCAGTCAATCCAGAACCAACACGGGGACGCTGCCTGTATTCTCCATCCCCACAGCAACAAACCCCTCTGTGGTGCAGAAACCACACCTCCAGCAGTACACCGGTACCCCACGGGGGTGGTGCTCACCTCATTGCCGTCTTCCCCATAGGGCCCTGGTATCCAGTGCCGCACCTCAGCACCCCCAGCCAGTTCACTAAAGCTGAATCCCACATGAATAGTAGCAGGGTTTGTATGATGTCTCCTGCGACAAGGAGATCTCCCACCTCATGGGACCCTGGCCAGTGGCAGAACCAGCAGGTCAGCAACAGGCGGAGATGGAGTCCGGGGCAGAAACCTCAATCCTCCTCATGCCAGGGTACTGCAGCAATCAGGCTTGCGTGTCATCAAGGGAAGGCAATTCCATCATTGGAGCCCAATTAGGGCCCTAGTGAGTACACCAGTGGCTCCAGGTGTCAATGGTTCTCCCCTCCAAGGTCTGCCTCCGGCCTGCTCACCTTACTGTTCAGTCCTAGGTCTGGGCCAGTCTAGTTGTTCTGCGCTTCTCTTTCCTTAGGCATGTTCAGAGGAGGCCCCCGTGCAGGCTGAACCACGGCACTCCACGGGCCCACCATGCCACTTCATTCAGCACTGCTGCAGTCAGGGTGGCTAGAAGGCTGCCAATCGTCACTTAGCCAGTTTTCTGAGCTGGGTGTCTCACCCAGTCTTTTGTTACTGACCCCGTGGCCACTCTGAGCAACTAAGTCAGTCTAGGCCACAGCTCCTACTAGTGGGACAGATTGATCGCACTCCGGCGGCCATGCACCTACGAGCCCCTCTACCTTCTGCACAACAGGCTTGGCTCACAAGGGCACACCCGGGCATAATCTGGTTCCCAGAAGACAATGCGGCATGCTCACTCAGTATCAGTCACCACCAGCCTCTGGTGAATGACCACTCCTTTACGAGAGAGGCTGAAAGGCGGCCGCCGCTCAGGCCAGTCAGCACTACCGCCTCTGAACAAGGCCTCTTGTCTCAAAAACCACTCATTATGTAGCCAAGTTCAGCACCATTATTTACACAGATTTTACTGGGTCCGATGTGTGCCCCGGTGCGATGATTCCTCAGGAGATTTAAGTAGGCTGGAGCAGAGCAATAGAATTACACGTCCGCCACATTGGCTGGATTGCAGCGCCTCCCTGCGCCAGTGGCTAGTAGCAGTTCCTCTTAAGGATCAAAAAATTTAACATCCAAGTAAAATATCAGAAAAGTACACCTCTGTGGTCCATGACAGACAGGATTTGTGGACCGTTAAACAACATCTTAAAGCATAAAAAAGGGATTGAGGGTTCCAGCAAGAAGAAAGCTGCATCAAAGGCTGTAAGAAGCAGAAAGCTAAAAAAAAAAAAACATGGCGTAGACCTTCCCCTGCACAGGAGTCCAGCAAGGGTGGATATAATTTCACAGGCCATAATAAAATGAAAAGTAGGATCAATGAAGTAGTGATCTTAAGGTTGTTTTGAGGATCTGGAGACAATAAAAGGGCAGAAGGAAGCAGATGGACTGAGTATCGCAGAAAAGACAAGTACATCAAGCAGAAAAGTGAGTCAACGCATGATGCTGATATTAGTTCAAATGAGGAGAAGAAAGGTTGGACTCAAAAGATTCACAGGGTGGCAGGTCTAGTGAAGGAAATGATCTACAAATTATGGATTCTTCTGCAGAATGGAACTTGGGCAGTGGCGTTTCTAGAGAGTGGAGACGAAGTGACGGTACCTCACCAGGCTTTCAAAGAGCCTCTGGGGGAGACTTCATCTAAACAATATATACAGTTTAAGATGCTGATGGACATGTAAACCCTCCAGATAGATTCATAATGTAGAAATATGGATAGAGGAGAGATATACCATGCAAAATAAAATAAAAGCTATATTGTGGCATCATTTGGTGGAAACCTATGACCTCATTCTTGCAGAGGATGGCTTGTCTCTGACATTTTTAGGAAAGCACCTCACAGGGAGGGGGAAATAATGATAGAGTTTTCCTCCTTGGTACCTGACGAACACTATGCCTTTAAGTGGGCTCTGAAAGATGCTCCTCATTGTATACAATTCAACTGAGGTTGGACAAAGGGTTTGTTTTGCATGTGATTCTCTATAGGAGTAAGTCTAAGGTACAGGCTGCATATCCATTCAACTCAGAAGCTAAGAGCAATATATAAGCTATTTTCAATCAGCTACAGTGCCAAGGTATTGTACTAATATGATAATAGGTCCAACTCTCTCCCCCTGTAAGTTTAATACAAAAGTGTAACTTCTGTGTCTACAACCCCTCAGTGGAGGAGGTGGAGTCCGGATAGTCGTAAATTACATTCATAAAGTTACAACATGTAACGTAGTTTTTGACTCGCTGAGACTCCACACTTGTGTATTCTGAACGTGTTTGGGACACTGAGTGACCAAACCATGCTGTTTGTGCTGGGGAGGAAGGTACATTTCACTGTGGAGGAGAAAGCCCTAGTAGGGAAATTTCTAGTGCAAAACTACATAAAACGACACGAGCTACCTCCATTCAATTTCATTGGAGCCCAGAAGTCTGTCTTATGGAAGGAGGTGACTAATGCTGTCTATGCATTGGGGAGGAGGTCCGGACTGTGAAGGACATAATGAAAATTTGGTAGGATGAAAGGAGGTGGGTGAAGGAGACGTTCTTCAGGATTAGGTTGATAGACTTCTTCCTGTCTCTGTCTCACTGCCCTTGAAAAGGACATCCTCTCCACCATGCTCCCCCACCTAGGATATCAGCTGTTTTTTTCAGTCAACTCTAATGTGGTGCCAGGTAAGAATTTAGGGCCCACCACTCTTTCCTCCCAATAACTTAAATCTTTCTCTGTATCATGTGTGACTAGGTAAGCCAATCCATGTTTTTTGCATGGATTGACATGTAATAAAAGTTACATAGGTTTAATTAGTACTAAATGTCACAGAATTTTACAAAATTGAAAATGGCATAGCTATTCATGCCTGAACCTTGATAATGTGCCAGCTATAACGCACTCCTTCTATAACTAAAGCTACAACCATTGTTTTATCTCTGTACTTCACTCATACTTACATTGCGTGCTGCACAGCATACACACACACACACACACACACACATACCACTCATAAGCACTGTAATACTAGTTCGAACAATATTTTAACTGTTGTGTTAACTTTATTTCATTATTCCTCATATAGCCCGAGCAAATCTTTCAACCGGGGAAAAAGTCTATGTAACTGACCAGTCTTGCAACAACAAACAGCTATGACTAGTATGTACCTATGCTAACAAGATGTGTGTTTTATGACAAAAATAAAAAATAAATAATGTTAAAATATGCGCAACATGTCTGTACTGGAATCAAAAATACATTTGACATGTTTATTGGTACAGGAGTGTGTTCTTGCGCCCCTGCTGTTTAACATCTACATTTTGGGGGTCATTCTGACCTTGGCGGATGGCGGAGGCCGTCCGCCAAGGTACCGCCGTCAGAAGACCGCACCGCGGTCGAAAGACCGCGGCGGTGATTCTGACATTTGCCCTGTGCTGGCGGGCGGCCGCCAAAAGACCGCCCGCCAGCCCAGGGCAAATCAACCTTCCCACTAGGATGCCGGCTCAGAATTGAGCCGGCGGAGTGGGAAGGTGCGACGGGTGCAGTTGCACCCGTCGCGTATTTCAGTGTCTGCTGGGCAGACACTGAAATACTTTTTGGGGCCCTCTTACGGGGGCCCCGCGGCACCCCCTACCGCCATCCTGTTCATGGCGGGAGAGCCGCCATGAACAGGATGGCGGTAGGGGGTGTAAGAATCTCCATGGCGGCGGAACGCGCTCCGCCGCCATGGAGGATTCAGACGGGCAGCGGAAAGTCGGCGGTACACCGCCGACTTTCCGTTTCTGGCCGCGGCTGAACCGCAGCGGTCAGAATGCCCAGCGGTGCACCGCCAGCCTGTTGGCGGTGCTACCGCCGACCTCTGCCATGGCGGTAATTACCGCCATGGTCAGAATGACCCCCTTTGTGTCTTAATGTAATAAATGCCCATCCTCCGAAACTTGGGGGGCGTGCACTTTCTCACATCCTATATGCTGATGATTTATTACTGATGAGCCAGACCTGGATTGATAAAGCAATCCTGGGCGATCACAAGTTCTTACCTCAAGATGTGTTATAAATTTAGATTTACAGAAAAAAATGTGTTAGCATCACGAGCCTGAGAGGAAATAAATAAATTGAAACCCAGGCCTTCATATAGCCGGGCACTACAAGAAGCAGACTGTAGCATGGTCTGTGTTCACGACACAAGACCAGGCCGAAGGTTGAGTTAGTCAAAAGGTATTTTATGAGAAATATAAAATAAAAGTCTCCCTTTGGTACTTATATTCTTCAACAACAATCTTTGTCAACAGATTCGGGTAGTTTGGGTGGTTCTCTCTCTCTCCCTCTCTCTCCCTCTCTCTTTCTTCCAGGTTTCTTCGGGCCAGGGATCAGAAATCTGGAATGCACTCAAGTGAGTAAAACAAAAATAAGTCTCGGTGCTGTTAACCTAACTGGTCTTAATAGGTAAAAAGAAAGGGATCCATATGAGCACCGGGGTGGCAATGCTATACAAGCGCTAGGGGCACTCTTAAGAGGGGCACCACTAACATACACTGGACACAGCTTTGAGTGAGTACGTGTTTCTGCAACCAGCAGCAAAGTCACCTTTATTTATCACCTCGGGCTGTGCCCGTCCCTCAGGGTATGCACTACACACAATGGCCCCCGCCTGTGCGACCTGAACCCCGCCGGCCCTATTAAGAGTTCCCCACAGGGCCAGCAGGTGGAAACAGCGGTGAACAGGGCCTTAACATTGACACCGGCTCCTAATGGAGCCGGCGCCAATGTGGCGGGTGCAGTAGCACCCATCGCGCATTTCACTGCACGGCATTCGGGCAGTGGAATACGCGACAGGGCTGTGCATGGGGCAGTGCAGGGGTCCCCAGGGGCCCCCTGATGAACTCATTTCACCAGCCTTTCCATGGTGGTGCAAACCGCCATGGAAAGGCTGACAGATGGGGACCCTTAATTCCCAGTGCGGCGCTGCAAGCAGCGCTGCCCTGGAGTATGACAACCACCTGGACCGACCGCTCTGACTGTGGCAGCTCCGCCACGGTCATGATGTGGTGGTCCCACCACCAGTCTGTTGCGGGGGGACCGCCACTGTGAGTCTGGCGGTCATGAGACTGTCAGACTCAAGATGAGGGCCAATGTATTGTAGTAGCCGGATGGTTCACTACATCCCTTATAACCTTAAATGAAAATAAAACAAAAGAAAGAAAATATTATAATAAAACAACATCAGAAACATAAGCATTGATAAAAAGCAAATCAGGGTACAGGGACAGTGCTTAGCATACAAAGTCCTTAAGCCTCTAGCTCGGCTGTGGATTGGCCTTTAGTCTAAAGGGGTGCCCCCAACTCTCTTCTCGAGTATCTGCCAGTATCTCCCTTCCCAGCGACTGTGATGGTAGTGATTCTCCTGACTCATTCTCATCAGATTCTGTCACTGAATTTCCTTCCTCTTCACTTGGTCTAGCACTTCTTCCCCCAACATGGTTCATCACCAGTTCTTGCGCACCAGCTCGTCCTTCAGCAACTTTCTTAATCCAAGATACATTCAATTTCCCTCGCTTGGCGGTTATCATTTTTCCTTTCAGTTTTTCTCCCTTTCAAACCTCTCTCTCAAATGATGTGAGATATTTCGATCTGGGGTGTCTATCTTGCACTATTACTTGACCTCCAACCTGCAGGACAGGTTCGATAGCCCTTCTGCTATGACTGGTTCTTTCATTAGTGGCTTTTCTTTTCTCTTCGCTTATCAGTGTCTATCATCGCTGGTCTCTGATGCACACTCACCACCACTTGGTCTCTCACCAGTCTTCTCATTAGGAGCTCAGTGTGCACACATCCAGTAGTGCTGTGAAGGGTTTGGTGGTAGGCCCTTAAAAACTATTGCAGACAACTCTCCAGATTCTCAGCTTTTTCCACCCCTATTCCGAGTGCCTTGTTTAAGGTTGTCATGAACCTCTCCACCTATCCATTCGCCCTGTGGCCATTGAAGTGTTATATCAAGATATTCTTTGAATTCTTGCCCTTGGATTGGTGGACCATTGTCCATTTTTATCTCCACGGGTAAACCAAATAAATCGAAGACGTGGTCCAGAACCAGTTTCACACATTCAAAAGAAGTAGACCTCACTATTTCCCCCACTGGAAACTTCAAGTGACTGTCTATGATCACAAGCATGGATCTTTGATCAGGAAAGCTTCCAAAATCAATGCTGACTAAGTACCATGGGATAGAACAGGTCTCTTCAGTGATCACTGGTGCTGGGAGTGGATCACCACTCGTCAGGATACAAGACAGACTGTTCTTCACCCTTTCTTCCACCAGTATGTCTACCTTTAGGAACCAAACCTTTATCCTGATTCGTGCCTTTGTTTTTGCAATCCCCTGATGCCCCTGGTGTACAAGTTCGAGTGTCCTTTCCCACAGGTTATAGGGGAAAAAAATGACCTTACTGAATGAGCCCTTCTCCACTTTCGCTCAACTTGTCACTGCACCTCCACAACTGGGAGCAGGCTTCACCTTCTTCATCCGCTAGACTTTGCATGTTTTCAAGGAAATTCCTCCAGTAATGCCTCTGTGGAGCTTCATTGACCTTGCACAGACTTCCATCTTACTCAGTCTTTTCAATCACCTCTTCCAGTGACAGCACTCTTGGATAGGCCAGAACCATAATCATTTTTACAAAGCATTTGTCACCCGGGCTCTCATCTTTCACAGCACTTGGATCTGCTGCCATGGGATGACATGACAAGTATTTAGCTGGGTTGTTCACTCCGAACTGGTAAGTGACATTGAATGAACATGGTTGGAGCTGGACTGCCCGCTGTTCTATTCGTGGCGGACTGCTTTGGGCTATGCCTGTAAAAAGTGGTACCAGTGGTTTGGGGTCAGTGATGATTTGTCCACAAAGGTTACAAATTGGAATGCTTACATGCCCACCTAATAGCCAGGGCTTCTCTTTCAGCCTGCGCATAGCACCTTTCCACTGATGTCAATGCTCTGCTGGCAAATGCGACAGGGACCCACTCCCCTTTTCTTTGCAAAAAAATGGCTCAGAAACCAAGAGGACTGGCATCCATTGTGGCATCCATTGTTTTTTTGAATTGTGTTCTTACCTGTATTATTTTTAACTTGAGACATCCATGCTTTCCGTTCCACCGCGGATCTCCATTTGTGTGGAGAAAGCTTTGGACGAGATTTCCTCACTTCCGGTTTGGCAGCCTCTGTGGAGGTCAGCGGTCTATCTGCTAATTTCCAGTGAGCCTTTTAAGCCCGATACCAGTGCGGATGTGCAGTGCATACACATAGGACATGCCAAAGACATACCAAAGGCAAGCCTGTCTGCACCTGTCTGTGCCCGACCATCGCCAGAAGCCAGGACCCCTGCATCTTTCCTGACAGATATAAAGTGCACTACTAAAGAGTTCACTCATCGGATGAGGTACATTCAATAAAATAATATGCAGCGACCCCTGATTCTAGATCACTATGTCGAGCCACCTTTCCTCATTCTCTAGAAGGCCTTGCCTCTTGTAGATGCTGCAGATTTCAAAGCCATGTTAACACCGATACAGGGAAGTTTGTACCTATATTACAAGCCGGCTACACTCAAGCTTGGCTCCTTTTCACTAATGAAGTGAAAGCCACCTTGACAGTTAGTCAGCCTTTTATGCAATGTCAGATCCATGCCCAAGCATACCACTAAAATTTGGGATCTGCTTTCAACATTATATCTGGATATTGGTTTCCTCAATGAGACTTGTTTAAGTTTCACTACTCTGCCAGCAATTACCCTGGCCCTTCTGGAAAAAGTGCCGCCTACTTAGGCTACACCGAGAGGGCAGAACCGGAAGAGGTATTGTTATTGTTTTAAGGAATCCCTTAAAGTATCTTTGGTTGATACCCTTCACACCGGCAGGGTTGAGATATGTATTTTTAAACTAGAAATCTCTCCCACTGATTGTTGGAAAGGCGCCTTAGTATATCACCCTCGAGGACCCCAAAAAACTTCAGCCATCGTCTGATGGAATACGAAGCCACCCATGTTCTGGCTTCACACCACTATCCCCTATTAGGAGATTTTAATTTTCATGCAGAGGACCTAACTAATGTGGAGGTAGTTCAGCTGATTTGTGACTTAGCTGGGTTAAGCCTCCATCAGAAAGTAACTTGGCCACACATTTGGCAAGCCATACTGTAGATTTTATATTTTCTAATTGCATACCCCTGACCTGTGCCCCCCCCAACCTTTTCTCTGTATGGACCATTCCTTAATCCTCTTCCCGCTTCCCAAGAAGTTCGGAGTGGAGAACAACAAAACCATCACCACGCCCAGCCCTTGGCCGGATGGTTCACTACAACCCCTTTCCCCCACAGTGATGGAGAATAGTGTGGAAATAGAACAATGCTTCACTTGTGCTCCACTCAACTGGGCAATTTTTCTAATATTTGTCTCTAATGTATGTATAATGTGCAACAAAAACTTGCCTTAGTCCACGGCTCTAACATGAGTCTGTGGCCGTCAGGTTGTGTGAGCTTCCCACTCTCCAGTCTATATTGGCCACCTGGAGAGTTCCTCCTTTACCCAGCTGTTCAGGCTTGGTTGTGTTCCTTAAGTTTTCCTCCTGAAGGCAGCTTGACTTCTCTCTGGCCACTGACTATAGGTAGATCGCTCTCGCTTCTAGATATTCCTGGGCTTTGTCGCACTCCACGCATCCGGCATCTTCTTTTTGTTGGGCTCCATTCTCTTGCCTACCTCATCACCATCGTCCTGCTTCCTGCTGTGCTCTCCGAAACTCTATCACTTTTGCGCTGCTTATCCCCCCATAGTCGGCAGTCCACAGAGGACCGCCGGCAGTATTAGGAGCCGGTTTTCCACCAGGGTTTCCGCAGCGGTAGCACCACCATGGCGGAAAGTCTACAGATGACAGGGAATTTCTTCCCTGTCACCAGTAGACAACTACCCCTCCCACCAGCAAGCACTAAACCCCCGTTTCCCCCTCCGGACACAGTGCCCTCCTCCCCCACCCTCTCTCCAAGCACAGCACCCCCCTCCCCGCATACATGCACACTCACACAGACACCCACATGCACCACGCAGACACTCATTCACCTTCATTTACATACAGGCATTCACTCACACTCATCCATACGCGCATTCACCTCATCACTCATACATGCATTCAACCATGCAGACTCACACCCATCAAAACACACATACTCACATGCAAACATGCATAATCACACACAGACAAACATGCATACTCACATGAAGACAAACATGCATTCACCACAACACTCAGACTCTCATACACACATGCATACACACTTACATGCATACACGCACTCACTTCTGCATTCAAACACACATACAACCACGCATACACACATTCATGCACACACACACGCACACAACACACACTCAGATATGCATGCACAACACCCCCCACCCTCCCACCCTCTCCCCTGTTGGACGATCAGCTTACCTGGTCTGGGGAGGATCGTCCGGCAGGGAATGGGAAGAGGCGCTTCTACCTCTGCAGCACCCCGCCAGCAGGACACCACCAGGCTGTACTATTGTTCATTGTTCTTCTGGTGGGGCGGGCCGGTGGTAGAACCGCCCATGCACCTCTACCCACCAGCATGACTACTGCTTGATTTCCGCCCAAAGTGGAAATCCAGCAGTACCCGTAATATGGTAGGGGGAAGACCGCCAGCACTGGTGGTCTTCTGCAGGTCGCGGCTTTGGTGGTCTTCAAGGAAGACCGCCAAAGTCATAATGGCCACCTAAGTGTCCCATTGTGGCAGCTATATAGGAATCGCCCATGTTCTCCTTTGGCTCCCTATCACACAGTCCATTTATCACAAATTTCCAACTTGTGAATTACGGAGGTGTCACTCTTCATATTTTAAGAAACAATTTAATGCCATAATAAAAATCTGCTCCCTCTAAGAGGACATATCAACTTTAGCAAAGAGAGCCCACGTGTGGCAGGTCATTAGTTCCCAGTTGCCTTAAGTCACAGCCCTATTTCGATCAAGGGTATTTATTTTACACTAAGCTCCAATTTCTGTGTCTTAGATTAGGTGTTCACCTAACTCTGGCGCAATCGCTCCCTGGATAAAGACTGCTGGCAGTGAATCTTATAGATTGTGGGGAATATTCATACTTTGTCTGCGCCGAATGTGCATCAAAAAGTTTGACGCACATTCAGCGCAAACCTTGCCCCTAATTTAAACTTTGACGCCTGAGCCCGCGGACATAAAAATCCCGCTGTGTGTGTCATTTTTTGGATGCAGCAACCCGCCTTGCGTTAATCATATGCAAGGTAGGCATTCCCGTCCAAAAAATGACTTAAACGGCCATGCGTCGTATTTATACTTCCCGGCAAAAATCCTGCACAACCGGAAGGGGGAGCCGGAAAATGATGCACAGCCCGAATTGCGTTAAAAATTAACGCCTGGGTCAGGGCAGGAGTTAAAATGGGGCAAACACACCTGTATTTAATCAGAACACACAGAAGCACCAGCAGAGCAGCAAAAGGGAGACATGGAGGTGATTCTCATCCAGCGTGCACACAGACGCAGAGCCCAGCAACAACAACAGCAGTAACCACAATACCAGCAGCAACCCCAAAGGCAGCGCAGAAGGCAGGAGAGAATATTCTGCACCAGAACAACCCTTCATGGCCTCAGGGAACATGACATCATCCAGAGGTACAGGTTGAATTGGCAGGCCATTCAGCAGCTGCTGCGAAACATAGAGCCACAGTTGGCACCCACCTTCCTGACACCCCGCACCATCCCAACAGAAACCAAGCTGCTAGCTGTACTTCACATGTTGGCAAGTGGCTCTTTTCAAATACCTGGTGCCCTGGTTGCGGGAATATCACAGCCATCATTTTCTGCCTTCTTGCCCAAAGTACTGGATGCCATCATTGGACTCACACTCCACCACATCTGCTTCCCAAACACACTGCAGAAGCAGCAGGAGACAAAACAGGGGTTTTATCTCTTTAGTGGCTTCCCACACGTCCTTGGTGCCATCAACTTCACACATGTCCGCCTTGTGCCACCTGCTGCAACTGAACACCTCTACCGCAACAGGAAGCACACACATTCCATCAATGTGCAGGCCATTGTTGATCACCAAGGATTGATCACCAACATCCTGGCAAAATATCCTGGGAGTGTCCATGACTCATTCATCTTCTGTCACTCTACCATCAATCAGCACTTCCAGGATGGACGGTATGGCAATGGACTACTTGTTGGTAAGTACAGAAACCTACTTATATACACACTGCACAGCAACCCTCTAGGACACACAACACATACACCACGACAACAACATGTGGACAGGAACACACTGAGGTCATGGCATCGCTAGCCATGTTTCATAGGTCTGCATTGAACCTGTCACACATCTGAAATTAGTGTACAGTCTAATGTTAAGACGTCAATGATCACAACGTTTGGAGTGGTTTGCCTAATTGTCACCTTGCAAAATGTAAGCGTCTCACTGATGTTTAAATTAATCCATTGCATAAGTCTAAAGGTATGGGATGTCAAGGGTACATTGATGTGAACGTGTTAACAACACTGTCAAAATTCATCTGCGTATGGAACTATCATCTCAACCCCAGTGAAGACACAGGGACACCTGTATCACAAGCCACAATGCTAGGGAGTGCACACTGTACTGCAAATCCCAAAACATACTGCTGACAACCGGTCAGCAGCCAAACACTCGTTCACCCAAGGAAAGAACACAATGCAGATGTTACATCCTACAAGCGTAAAAAGGAACACTATAATACAAAAGAGTCACAAACAACACAAGACAACTACTGCCATGCAAGTTGATTTCAATGGTGAAAGCTACATCAACATGATCCCATTCATTTTCTTTTTCAGCTGATCAGGGGCGTGGGATCCAGCCATGGATAATGACACCATTTGGCAACCCAAGCACTGCAGCAGAGCGTGCCTACAATGACACACATAGGAGGACACGCAGCATAATCGAGAGGACCTTCGGCATCCTCAAGTCGAGATTCAGGTGCCTCAACATCACTGGTGGTAGCCTCCTATATTCCCCTGAAATGGTCTGTAAGATCATTCTAACATGTGCCATCCTGCACAACATTTGCATACGAAGCAACATTCTCCTCTTGGAACCAGAGCCACACATGCCAGAAGAGGAGGAAAAGGAGGATGGTGGCCTGCAACATGAGGGGGAACAACAAAACATGGCTGCTGGAGTGCGTAGGTGCCAACATATCGTGAACAATTTCTTTTAAAACTAATCACCATCACCACTGTATTAACTAATGTAAATAAACACCACTAATAATCACCATATCATGGTCTGGCTAATCATTTTTGCTCACATTTATCTCTAACTATCAGAATAAGAGTGTAGCCTGATGGAGCATTGCTGATATACCGATAAGGGCACAGAAAATCCCAGAGCAATTGTGATGCGTATCATACAACAGTCACATACACCCACACTGTAAATGACATATATCCTGTACATTTCACCTTTGAAGGGCAATAGCAGAGGCCAACACCCATTTCACACATACATGTTGGCAAAATGGTTCATCGCAGCATATGGCACACAACTAAGACACCATCACTCAGTAAGGGGAAAACAGGCCTCATAAATGAGGCAGTTGATGTGCTATTGCATTGGTAACAGGCATGTATGACCAGACCCTTGACAGCAGTAAGTCCAACTGCACCGATCTTTGCAAGGACTATCTGTGACTAGAGTTCCATATAAGCAGAACATAGACAGCACAAGTGCCACACCTATGAAAAGCATTGCGCACATGACATTCCATGTACATGTCAGCCCATTTCCTAACTCCTGACACACCCATGCTCCTGGTCACAACCCACCTGTCTGAAAAGGTCCCTGGAATGGGAATATGTGTACCCCGATATTCCCTTCTCTACACACACAGACAAACAATACTAATCCTGTGTGCTACACCCTTTCCTATGTTATGCCATTGTCATAGTACATCTGACTGCATGGACGTCAGGTCAATTAATACACTGGCTTGTAGTTTCTAAGCCCTGTTACCTCCTGTAGATTGCTTCCCGTGTGAAAGGTACTGTTGGCCATTTGAATTCAAATCTCCCATACAGGACTTGTGAGAAACCGATGCAGCACACACCTGTGATCACCTCCATGCACACCACCCATTTGAACATGCACTGTCCCTGCTGATGCCTGGAACAGCATAGAAGTTTACATTTTGTCAAGTACACAGTTATGCATTGCTACTAATTAAGCAGTGTACCACAGCCCTTGTGTATAAGTGTCACCTTCAAAGACACAGGACATACACAGTTTTCCCTGTCAACTGTCTTGTTCTTCCTCCGACCAGTCTTAGTCAGACCACTGATTATGTACCTTGTGAAATTGCTGGATCAAGATTGACCCTGCATCCTGTCAGCCTGACTGCCACCTTTCTGTGCATTACCCTAAAGGTTCCTTGTGGCTACATATGTACCACACTTGCATTAGCAAACCTCTCATTCCTCAGAGGATATTTTGTTATTTGTGCTTCATCAATACATACCCAAATACATTGCATAGCATCATCTGCTTTTTAATTGTACCATATTAGTAAAATTGTCTTTAAATACCAAAATCATGGCCCATCCTTTGTCTAGGTCTCATGTATGCATGAATGACAAAGTGTGACAGTGTACCAGAGCCGTATGCAGGGATTGGGTATGGTGCCTCCAGCAGAACCAGCTACCTCTGATAATGTGCATGAAAAGTCCACACATATTAGGACCCTGACAGTTCACATGCTGAATCACATTGCTCACAACATATTGATGGGCTGTGCATGCTGAATAGCTGCTACATTAATCAACACAGGGGCTATAATGTTCCCAGATGCAGTGGGAACTTCACAGGCCGACCTGTGTACAAATGTTGTAATGACACCTGCCGAAACATGACACCTGAGACATTATCTCACTCAGCACACCAAGGTTGCCTTGTTGACAGTCTCATTACACGTCGTCAGTGACAGGATGGGACCATCCCCATGTAGGTTCTCATGTCCTCATCCACTTTACTCACATTGATCTCCGAAGGTTACTCAGTAGATACAGGAATAGCTGCCACTGACTCATGATGAGACCTGGACGTAACTGTGACAACATACACCCCTAAAAATATACAGGATCAACATTGGACCACACACATGAACAAGACACCTCTGTGCAATTGATCACTGGAAATATGGGGACATGTGCTGCCTCGTCTGCTGGTCCACCACTGCCACTGGAGAGTTGTGGCTCAGTCATATGACTTCAACTGTGGCATCATATTACATTTGTGGTTCACCTTTGGCTGTCTGTGCCAATAACATGGTACCCATTTCGTCTATGCATGTGCCTGACTCACTGTGGGTTCACCAACAAGTGCCTAGGAAGCAGTTACCAAATTTCTAGGACATGGGATGGCCAACTTGTGGACCATTGACATGAACAAGCGTCTGCCATCTATCCGGTGCATGCTTTGTCATTTGTGGTGTCTACGTTACCCAAAATCTTGGAAGTGCACACAACAGATGTTGCTACATGTATGACTAGCACATGTCCTCTCTCATTTCCACAATGACTTGCATTTAAAGTTTGGACACATTGACTTCACATTCATACAAGCATATTTGCAATAATGCATTTTGTTATGCACACACACTGGGTCGACAAATACATTAGTAGCCACTGCACACACATTGAGCCATAGGCATTGAGGTATTGTACTCATGTGCGTCACCTTGCTATCCTCTCCTGATGCCAAACATGCCCAAGTTGTGCAATACATATATGTAGGCCACACATATTGCCATCTAGTGCGTCAGCCAAGCGTGAGAATCCTGTTAAGGAAGTAGCGGGTCATGGTCCGCAGCAGTATGATGTCTCACATGTGAACATACACCATCAACATGGTGGGTGCAATCAGCCTATCTCAGTTGTGTCCCAAATGTAACATTACATTAAAATTGAAAAAATACCCAAAACCAGTTCATGCCCTGAAATTTTGACGCATACGCATCAAAAAATGACGCATGAGCGTCAAAAAATGATGCATGAGCGTCAAAAAATGCCGCTTATGCCCGAAAAATGAAGCATAATGCCCTGAAAATTGGTTACGTGTTAAGACTATTTCCAAATATATGGATGCGGCCTAATTTTTACTCCTGTGCCTTGAAAAAAAGACGCACATACTGTATGCGTGAACAAATATGACACATAACGATAAAAATGGTGGCCATTTTATGCAGGAAGTGATGTAATAGGATATCTTGTTTACAGATTATGTACAGTGGGTATACTTTCACTTTCACTTTGCAGTCTGTGATTCTTCTAGACTGTGTGGCTGTGTTCTGAATTTTGTCCAGTGAAATTGTGCTTTTGTCTCCTGTGTGCTCCATTACTTGTTAGTTTGTGAAATAAATATTGTTGTTATATACTGTCTGAGTGTGTTTTGTGTACAATTGTCCAGTATTGTATTGTCTTTGTTGTTTGTGAGAGTCTGTTGTGGGTAGTGCTAGTTTGGGGATAGTTGGGCTCTTTTAGTTGTTAAGTTTACTTTTTTGTACTTCTACTTTCCCCCTTTTCTCCTTTGTTCTTCTTTATCCCCTATTCCCCTTTCGGTGCTATGATGTTGAGTAGGCCACGTCTTGGCAGGATGGGTGAGGAGGAGTTTGGGGGGTTTATATGGCTGGTGTGCCATTTCCTCCCACTGATGATTAAGGCAGGGGGCAGGGTGATACAGGAGTATCCCACCGAGGCACGACGAATCCGGTGGGGAAAGGTCCTGCATCACTTACGGTGCGTATATGGGAGCCAGAGGAATGACCACCAGCTGAAGCACCGCTGGGCTGACCTCATCACCAGGGAGCAAGATCTGATGGACCACCTGGGAATAGTGATTGGTGGCCCTGTTGGTGAGTACAAATCATGGAAATCTGCACAATTAAAAGCTCTGTAGTGACATCAGATGATTTTAACAATATCTGCCGGCTAAGTTGCTGACTGTGTGGAATGCTTCGGAAACATACAGGGTCATTGATGGACTATGTGAAGGACCACAATTGCTAGCTGTCAGGAAGTGCGTGCTCTGCAAACTTACAGAATACTTTTGCTTAATGTAATTTGGTGCCGCCTTTGTGTCAGACAGCAACACAAATTAGGAGCCAATCATGTCTATATAGGTCAGATTTGGCAGTGAAGTATAGATTTTCAAAAATATTGGCAACCTTTGTTGACGCAATAGCTAGACTGACTTTCTAAACTCTACATGATGCAGAAATTGAGTGCTGGCTTCACGTCAATTGATGATAGCAATGCGGCCCAGACATATGTCTCATGTGTGTCTGGTGAGTGTGTAAGGAAAGTGTTTTTGGAAGTTCTATGAATGTTAGGGATCATTGTGGTCCTACATCATTTTAGATGCATGTCAGATCTGGATTTGGAAACAGAGGGAAAAGGTGTAAGGTGCCCTCAGCTAACATCTTACACTGGTATTTGGTGTTTAGTGTTCCACCTTTCGTTTAGGGATGGCAGGCCAGAGGTATGCATATGGGTTCATATCTCTATGGTTGGTGCAAATCACCATAGCTGGGCCACATCAAATGAAGAAAGTGTAACAACATGAGGGCTTACAAAAGTCCCTGCCCCTCTGTACATTGTACCTATGTGTCATAAATGTGTCATGGCCACATAGGCTGTTTGACTGGTAATGCAGTCCTCAAGTAACCAGGCTTTGGATGTCTCTCTTGGATGCACATGATGAGACGAATACACGCCATTATTATGTTTACTCACTAATGACGGAGCATGTTTGCCACCACATGATAGTTAGGGCCACTGCATGTGTGCAGATATGTGTGTAATTGTCACAGGAGACCCATGCTATATACATGTTAGCCGTGCTATATCGGATGCATTATCATCATGTCTGAGTGGCTTTACTTACTTATGTCATCTTACACATAGTTTTTGTCTTTGGAATTGTTTGTCAGTGCACAGATTTTGAGCACATTTCTTCCTTAGATGCCTTACAGGTGGACCGGCACCCTACACTGTGGGCGAGGTGGCTTCATTTGAGGACCCTGACAACTCCAGTAAGTGTTGATATGTCTGTTATGTGTTGTGTTTGCTGGTGATGTGTGATGGACTCCTGTGTGTTGAACACACAGCAAGGTATGATGCGCTGACCCATCATTTGTCTTGTTCCATGAGTGGGATTTCATTTTCTAAGCATTTTGGAGTTTGCCAATGCTTATCCTATTGTCTTATCTAGGGATTCTAGGTCATTCCTGTAGGCCCCGCAATGTGAACTGGGGTAAGTCATGTGGATGACACTTGTATCAACAAGAGTCGCACTGGAACTAATCTCAGAGTTAGTCAGCCTGTCAGACTTCTGCTTCCCTATTCACCAAAGTACTTATGAGACTGTAGGGTTAACTTCCTAGCAGCATGTAGCTCCACATGTTGTGCTCCAAGTATGTGGCACTTGAGTGCAATGGCCTAGGTGTGCATGCAAATCATGGCCATGGGTGTTCTTGCAACTCTGTGTCTGTTGTAAGTCATGCCTTACTGGAAGTATATGATGTGGACAAAGGTCTGCATTTCCAGACATGTGTGGTGCTGCGACTGGTCAAGGGTTTGCTGTCTCCTATTTGTTGATAGACCTTACCTGTGGTGTGTGTGTAGAGCCAAACACATGTCCAGCTTTCCTAAGCTTCCTGGGTGTCCATGTTGTTTGAAATTGTTAGTTGTTTATCCACCCCCCCACCCTCAAACACAGGCATGGGTTTGTGAATAGTGTACCTAGGACTGATGATACAAGTTTGTTACACAGACATGTAAATCAGTGAATGTTTGGTCGGAACCTAGTATACACACTGAGGTATAGCACATGAGTACTATACTAGCAAGTCCATTTACAACTTGCAGATCATGTGGCCCTAGATTTCCATCCCGAACACTGACATTTGTAGCCCTGGCATTGGCGCAGGATGTGCTGCATGATTGTTAGCTGTCAGAACTCTGATGACAAATTAATGCCAGTTGTTACCCATCTTGTAGGGTTTGGATGTGCTATGTGTGATACGACCTTTGTAGGCTGGCCTGCCATGTACTTCCTCAGGGACATTCACTGATCTGTATGATGATAGGAGCTGTTACAAGTACAGTTGATGTACTGTCTGATTTACTTCTTGTGCCATTTCACACGATGAAATTCTAAATGTAAATTTTTTGCCTTTGTCTTCACAGCTGCTAACATGACACCCATCCAGGTCCGTGAGTTCCAGAGGCGGGCAATGCGTTACCAGCATATTCTGCTGGTAGAGTCGGGGTTCAGACTGATGGCCCGAAGATACAGGAACGAACGGGTCTCTGGAGCATGGAGGGCTTTCCCACAGGGTGGCCCTACTTTGCCCACCACAGCCACCACCAGCACAACCACCACTTCCACCCAGGTGGCAGCACCCACAGCTGGGACTGTTGTCCCAACAACGTCTGCAGTTGCTCCAGGCCCTAGCAGTGGACCACCTTCAGGGCAGCCCACAGGCATTGACTAAACGATGATGGTTTGGAAATTCCCCGCCCTCATTTTATCTTTGATATAGAGTGATTGATCATTATCTCTGTTTCACTCTTATGACTATCTTTTAACCTTGGCCTTTACCTCTCATCTGGTCCAAAAAATTGATTACCCGGTGTAGACATTGAGAGCCAATTTTAATCACTGTTTTTGATCTCCTTTCTTGCTTACTCACTCTTGGGGTCACGGCATCATTATTGAAAAGATCTCCGGCAATAAGCCCCCCCATTCGGGGTGGTGCCCGTCAGACATTGCAGTGCCGGTCTGACGAGGAGCAACTCCGATGATGAAGCATGACATCCTTTTGGATGTGTGAGGTTTCTTGCGCCTACATTTTAGGACCCCCGCCACAGTATCCTTTCTCTCTTTCTATTTGGAACAGTGTATCTTATATTTTGACGATTGACTATACACGCCCACACACGTCCTCAGCTGGTACCCAGACTGCCCCAGCTGCTACAGTTGACCCTGCAGCTTTTCAGGATATGCAGCGCAAAAGGGACCGTGTCCTACGTAAATTTAGTCACCTGAGCGGGGATGTTCACCATATGAACAGGCGTGTGCAGTCCATAAAGCGGACCCTCCGGAGGGCCAACCTCTAAACTTTGTCAATGGACATGATTCCTTCCCCTCCCTCCTCTTTCCTTGTTCTTATACATAGTGGGTTAAGGGAGCTTAGTGTTAGGTTAGTATAGGCTGTTAGTTTAGTTAGTGTTGGTGGGTGGGGGGTCCTGATTATTTCTATTTTTTCTTTTTGAGTGTGTGGGTGGGTGGGGGGCTATGTTGGGGTTCTTGTGTGTTTAGAATTTTTTATTTTTTTTTAATAACAAAAAATACAAAAAAATATATATTTGTTTAGTATAGGATAGTATGTGTTTACGTTAGTATCTGTTGTCCTCCATGTGTCCCGTCTCATAAGAGGGGTGGGGGGTTGATGTTTAGAACGTTTCGTTACATGTGATAAGTACGTTTAGCTTAGGGTAGTTAGGGACAGTTGTGGGTAATGAGTAGTTAGGGTAGATTAGGGTAGGTAAGACTTTTCCGCGAGTTTCCTCTTCTGTTATTACTGTTTAATAAATATATGGTGAACCCTTTACAGTATGTGTTAAATGCTTGTTGATCAGGGCCTTGGCATAAGTGTACATGAATTTCGTTCTATTACATTTGTGTCCTATGCTACGAACAAATCCCAACTGAGCTGTAAGATTGGCAGCTACCCCAGAGCTACCTTGCAAAGATTCCACCACTAATTGCAACCACCAATCACAGTTAATATGGATCCCAACGTGTTTTTTTCAATAAGTATGTTTTCAAAGTCAAAAACAGTGCTTTCAGATTTGGTATTGGGGGAACTATTTTCTATCTGACTGCAGTGTGATGTTCAAGGAAACCCTTATAAGGTGAGTGGTCGTAAGCACTCTTGTAGTATCGTCTTCATGACTCACAGACATCATTTGTGACACTGTTCAGCATGATTACTTATTTGGATGTAAACTCAGACACCTTCATTCATGCAGTTTTTTTAGTGTTTGCTTAGATTCGTGGGCACTGTTATGTGTGTTAGCATTACATGGTGACAACATTTTGCTGCCACTATTGGATGGCTTAGATATCCCTTGAGGAAGCATTATTTTGTCCAACACAGCATGATGGTGTATGGTTTCTCTTTCCATCAGATACTACCCTCAGGAAGGGCAGAGTATGATGGAATCCAGGCCACTGTGCAAAGTTATCAGACTACATAATTTCAGGACAGTTGTATTGACAAGCTACGTAATTTGACAGGAGGCACATTTCAGTTATCTACTGTACAGTTGATGTGTCACATTACACAGAGACAAAGTGGTTGTGTAAGTGCTATTTATTGGAAAGTGCTGTAGTGCTATATGTACATTGTCCATGATTGTGAGTCCACTATTGTGACATCTTCTATTGTGATCCTACACAAGTGGTAAAGGAAAATGCATTTGACATGCTGGGGTGATGTGTCAGACAGTGCAGAGGGACAGGATTGGCCAATGAGTAAGTGAGGGACAATCACTGGGCAGGATGACAAGATAAACAGTGGTTTGCAGGACAGTCATTGAGTTCAGTTGTTGTAAGACTGGCATGTTACAAAGCACCGGACCTTGGTAATAGTTGGCCATATGGCAGGGACTAGTGCTTCCGGGTACTTGTCCGTGTGAAGGTGATCTGTTCCATGTCTTCTTCTGATGTGTGTGTTGCCTCCTCTGTTCTTGGTGGTGGTGGGTGTGAAGGGGCAACACACACCTCAGTGTTAGAAGACCTGGAGTCAGACATCCCGGTCGCTGCTACCTGTGAAGGTCTTAAGGGCAGTATTGCTGCAAGGAGGATCTGCTGATTCTTAAGAATAGCAACCACATCTCGATGGTAGGCAGCGAGGTCGGTCCTGAGGGGGTCATGATTGCATTTGTGCATTCAGTGGAAGGTTTGGGGCGCGAGGTGTTGTGGCAACTCCCTTACTGCAGTGGTGAATTCCTTGACAGTTTGTTGTAGTCCTTGCAGGATGAATGTTAGGGCTTGCATGGCTGATGCCTGATCTGCAGATGACATCATGCACGAACGCACCCCCTCTAGGCTGGCTGCCATAGTTTGCATCCCCACCCGCACCTCCTTGGCCAGCTCCCGCTGTACTCCGACTACAGTTCTCTCAAAGCTGGTGGCGTTGTCGTCTGAGTCTTCAGCTGTATTGGAGCTGGCAGGTCTTACAATTGGTGTTGTGGGTGGGTCCTCTGTGATGGCTGCTTGTTCTGAGCTCCTCCTTGTGACTGAAGGTGGGGTCTGGAGGGTTCCAAGTACATCTTGGAGGGTCTGCTGGGTGATGTTTGTCAGCTCGTCATCCATGTCATCAGGGTATTCCTTGACAGGCATACCCGCAGGAGATCCATCATCCTCTGCAATGAAATAGGGTACAATTAGTGTATCTGTGTTATGGCATTGGTGATGTGACATGCCTGCCTGCCTTGTGATGAATTCACATTGTGATCTTGTTTCCTGTTCATTGCTCCAGTCTTTCAGATGGGCATTCTCCCAGGCCTATGGCCCACCTGCATGTCACATGTATTGTATTCAGTTATTAGACTTGTCGGCATCATCTCCTCTAGTGTTGTTTTAGGCGAAATAGTGAATTGCCACCTTCTTGTCCTACTCAACCCTCCGTCTACATCCATTCTAATGGCGAGGCCTTTCACTGTCTGTGGGTGCTCTGATGGCACTAGCAGCACACTTAACAATCTGGAACTGCCCCAGGCTCTGATCTTTCACATCCACTTATATGTAGTTGACATGTAGCATATCCTATGCATAGCATTGTTATGGCACGATATTGATGTTAGCACTGGTAATGTGTACAGCTGATGTTGGGGAATGTGTGGTACATTGGATTGCCCTGATAGTCGTAGCAGTGTCCTATTTCCTCCTCTGACTGTGCAGGTGTATGTCAGTGACCAGTTACATGTGTCCTCCCCCTCAATGCTGTTGTCTGAGCAGTATGACATTTGGGATGTTACATTGTGATCCAGGCACAGGATGGACCCTGGCATATGCAGCATGGGTGTGTCCTTAGTGCTGTGTATCTCCTCATGTTGATGACATTGGCTGATGTTTGCGGCAACTATGGCCATTCACATTTGACAGGACTGGAGCCTTTGTCTTGTTTCAGGGGATTGTTAATTTTGTCATCCTCAACCCACTAATTTATGTGTGTATGATCCATGGGGACATTACTGCCATTGGCTACTTGAGCTGCACACAGAGCGGAGGTGGTAGTGGCAATTGTTGTCACTGTTACATTCCAGTTGTCGGTATGGCTAGAGGTTGTTAATTGGGCCCTAGTTAATGTAGGGGGTATAGTGGCTGACGTGTGACGGGATGTCAGTTTGACGTTGTGCCCTTCCCTCCTGGCGTGGCTTTAACTTTGCTCCATCGTTGGCATGGCAGCATGCCCCCATGGGACTGTTGGTGTAGTGTAATGGTGTGTCCCAGCTTCTCTCTGTGCAGGCCATGCCCCCATGCCATATCCCTTTACCCATGCCACTCCATGTATATGATGACTTCCATGCATTTTATGGTCGGTATCCCCCCCTGCTTACAGTTGACATTAGTGCTTTTTAATTCCCCATGCGACTTACACTGCATGTGCGTTGTCTCCTGGTAGTCTGCGCTGTCCTGTCCTTGAATCCCTGTGATGATCTCCTCAGGGATGACGGCTGCGACCATCTCCTCCATGTGGTCCAGGGCCTCCTGGTGTTCTGGACTCCCACCTCCAGTCTGCAGTGCTGCCTTCCTGTTCCTGGCCATCTTTTCCTTTGTCCTGCGCTTGCAGTCATGCCAGCGTTTCTTGCACTCGATGACTGTTCTGCGTACTTCTGCCACATTGTTAATCTTGTCAACAATTTGTTACCATATTGCCTCTCTCCTACTGATTGCCAACTTTGAGGTGACAAACAGTTGGTGCTGGTGTTCCGTCACCTCTTTAACCAGAATTTCCTGTTCCTCTGCACTGAAGCGACACTTTCTTTTCTTCTTCAAACTGTCCTGGGTCTTGTGTGTGTCCTCCTGACTGGTTCCTGGTCTGTTGTCATCTTCCTGTGGTCTGTACAGGCATCTGGGATCCATTTTGGCTCTCCTCTGCTGAAATGGCTGTTTGCGGGGAATTTTGACGCTATTGCGTCAAAAAAAGCTGCATATCCGGTGTGTGGGGTCGTAAATCGACCCACAGTCATTTCCGTCCCATTAACGTCGTTTTGCTTCATGACTTGACGCTGCGGTGTGTGTAAAAAAAATGACTTACACCTGTGGTTTGCGCCGCCGGGAGTCAAAGTATAAATTTGACACCGCACGGCGCACAGAAATGGCGTTAGCTGGCTGTAATATTTTTGACGCAAAACTGCGCCGGCACAGTTTTGCGTCAAAAAGTATAACTATGGGCCTGTGTGACTCCGGGAAAGAAACCATGACTCATATCCTTTGCATCTGTTCCATTTTATTATCCGAATGCAAAGGGTTTTAGGAGGTACGATCACGCAGATAAGCCCTTATCACAACACTTAATCCTGAGCACATGCAACTAAAGGTACGATTTGTCAAATTCCTGGCAACCTTCAGTTCAAAGGTAAAAACTATTGGATAAACAGCTAATTATACTGAGGATTGCTTGCTGAAAAATGCATCGTACAGATAAGCCCTGTCACCTCAGCCAAAGAGTGCTTGCCAAAAACGAAATTACATAGATAAGCACTGCCACTTTAGTCCTCCTATCCTGCTACTTGCTATCTATCTGTAACTTGAATATCTGCCAAAAAAGTAGTTTATGGATTTACACTGTCATTTTAGTACTAGCCTGACAGCAACGAGACCGCATTGATAGGCTCAGTCATTTAACTTTTTTAATTGAGTTCTGAACGCCTGCTTGAAAAGAGTTTATATTGTATGCATGGGCACTTTAGCATCTATAAGTTCGCCTGGAAAGGTATTACAGATTCTTAGGCATACAATTGTATTTTGCAAGTTTGTGCAGTTTTTGCGTCAAAAAGCGGCGCAAATGCGGCGCTAAAAAAGTATAAATATGGGCCTTAGGCTCTTATTTATACTTTTTTGTGCTGCATTTGCTTCATTTTTTGACGCAAAAGCAGCGCAAACTGTAATGTATTTTGGAAGTTTGCGCTGCTTTTGCATAAAAAAATTACGCAAATGCAGCGCTAAAAAAGTATAAATATGGGCCTTAGTGCGTACTGACTACAGTGCTTCTTATCGGTGCAATTTTCATTGCCTGGTTTTTAATATATGTGTTCTGTTTTTTATCGGGAAAAAAACGTGGGAATGTGTAATAGTTGTGATTACCCATACACTTTTTTTTTTATTGAAGAAACCGTACTAGTCCACTAAGATTTTCTAATGTTTAGTCTTTAATTTATTAGGACCTGTTATGTTTTCTCGTGTACCATTTGCCACAAGACTGACTTCTGCTCCTAGCAAGGCCATGACACCAGGACTGGCATTACATAGCAAACAGATGATAAAAACTGGCAAGTTCTATATCAGCTGTTTTTGATAAGTCTATAATTTCTTGTCTTTATCCCTGACATGGTAACTGTTTGTATTTTATCACCTATGCCTGTTGTCCACGTACTCAATATGTCAGACTGTTGTTTCACTTATGGGTTTTGTTTTTTAATTTGTATATGAATTTTGTCAATGTAAAGGTAGGAATTTGCAGTATGTGTGGCTTTGTTTTAGTTAACCTAATACCATTTGGCATGTCATTCAAAATTGTGCGTAGCATCTTCTTGTTTGACTTAGAATGACGTATTCCAATATGTATGTTTTTCTTTTCTGTCAGCTTCTGTCATCAAAAAGCCTGTGGTGTTAAACTTGAGGAAATCATTAGATAGGAGATCAAGGGACAACCTGACAGCCACAGTTAGGCCACCTACCATCAGATCATCAGGTAAGTCTGGGAATTTGTTATTTTGATTTCTCTATGTCATAATGTACACAACCAGTAAATCTTTTGTCCCTAATAGAAAATAGAATAACAAGTCAAAAATGATTTACTGTTGTTGTCAAACCTGCGGTATGTTTCTGTAATTTATCTGCTTTCGTATTCCTGAAGAAATACTAAGATTTACTAACTATATTGCACCTACTCTTCTTTTTTTAGCTACTGGATCTACATATTTTTTGTCCATTACACCCAAAAGGTGCCAGATTTAGTAGCTGACATCACTGGGGAGTTCGAAAACGTTCATCTTTGTGGCTAAAGCTGGTAAACTCACATTCTAAGGAAATACTCTTCTGATCCGTGATTCATACTGCCTTGCCATGTGTTCACTTACCCTAATATGTTTATGAATTGAAATTTGTTTTCAAGGAAAGTTTGTAGCAGCTTCATATGTTGTGTAACAGTATTGAACCTGGAATGTGATGAACTTCATCTGTAGCACTCTTCTTCTTTTAGGAACTGGGGACAAAGAGATAGATGACAATGCTCAACCATCTACAAGCAGAGGATCTCAGGCAGTCCCAGGAGAGAATCTGATCCTCCTTCGAGCAACAGTATCTAGATTCAGAACTGATCAAGAAGAAGTCTGTGTCATCAACTTCAGCATAAAAGGTGTGCCCTTATCCACAAGGAGTTATTTTGGGAAACTCACCCTGGAAAAAAACATAATCATTGCCTATGTGACTGGACTAATCATCGTAGGTTCCATAGGTTCTACCGGTGGAGTCTTTTGTGGACACTTTCAAGCAATATGGCCCCACTCCGTATACTGGAAACATTTCAGTTTTGTCCGGACTCCCTGCTTAGAAGATGGGGCTGATACGTATCTTCGTGGGGCAGTCTCGGGACAACATATGGAATAGGCGTTCTCTAATTATGAGGGACAGGAGTCGGTGCTTGGGTTTGGCTAACCCTTGAATCTAGTGACCTGTGAAAAGCACAAGCCAGATCAATGGCTATAGAGATTGTGACATTGGGGTGTTGTCATATCCAGGCTCAAGTGGGTCTGTGAAGAGCTTCCAGGAACTGTTCCATGAATACCTTGTCTAGGACTTCCTCAAGCGAAGAAGATTAAGGTTTTAACCAGTGGTTCCCAAGATCATGTTCTCTACAGTATAACAGTCTGGGATTATCCTGAGTGTTTCACTTTCCTTTTTCAAACGTTACCCAGTAATAATCATTATTGAATCCAAGTTGTTCCAAGATGACTTTTTTTAGATCTTGGTAAGGGGTGGTACTTGCAAGGTTCACAGCTTGGAAAGCCATTTGCAGCTCCCCGTACAAGAGGGGTGCAATGTACATGCTGCTTTAGTGGCAACCCTTTCAAAGTTGGTGAAGAAAAAATCTAGGTCTTCACCCAATTGATATTTCTGCAACACAGAACTAGAGACCTTTGAGTGTACCTTGGTGCTAGCAATGGTATTGGTCAGTCTCTGAATGGCTGTATCCTGAATCAGCTGGTTATCTGCTATCACTGTGGCCTGGAATTGTATGACTGTCTGGAGCTTCTCTCTCTGTCCTGCTGGGAGACTTTGGATTGCACTTCTACCACGAGTTGCAAATGTCGCTGTTCCTCCACCAACTGTTTGATCATATCCTTCATTGTTACAGGTTGGGCCATGTCTGCTTCCTCTCAAGGGGGACAATATCCCACTTCTAACACCACTGTAATGGGAAGTAAGACACATCCCTGTTTAACATGCCATTAAGTATAAAGATTTATTGGTTGTATCACAGCATACATCTATGCGCCCAATATCTTCCTTAATCATCCCCTTAAAGTGGCTATCGCCTCCCTCAAATCCTCTTCTTTCTGGTATGTCTCCACGGTGGATAGACTTCACCCTAAGGGAAAACAGAAGAGGGAGGCCTTAAGTAACTAGTCAGGCTATAAATTTGGGAACCCGTCACCAAAGTCACCCTATTACCTAACTAGAAAGGCCAACGACCTGAATCCAACACCAAGGGACAGTTAGAGTTAGCCCATATGTGGAGAAGGAGCCAGCAAAACCAATTCCTACTGAGCAACCATCCCGCCAAGTGGTACATACTGATGAATAACCTTAGCATGAACAAATGAACCAAACATGCAGATGTGAAGGAAGGGGCTTTCAGTGCAGTCACTTCTCACTCGTGATAATAAAACAAATGTAACACTCTGGACCCTCATAGCCCCAACGAGTGTTCCCCACAAGACCTGTTACAGCCACACTAAGTAACCCTGTGCCACTGCCCACTAAATCGGTGCTTGCACCCCTACCAAGCCCACAGTGACTTGGTTCTTCACGCCCTTCCCCAGGGTACTTGAAATGCCTGCCTCTCCTTCTTCAAGATACTCGGACTCCTTCAGGGTCACTGCTGACTCTCACCTTCACGAGGCAAGATGTCCACCACCCCTGCTAGAACTTCTTACTCTATCGGGTGCCTCCTCCTGTCAGTTCTAGGCCAGGCCTGCTCTTCTCTGATGATGCATCAATTTCCTCCATCTCATAGTAGTCCTCCGGACCCCTCTCCTTCCTTCAGTGCTGCTTCCTCATGCCGTCCTTCATCATGCACACCATGAGTTGCCTCAGCCCAGCTATTAGACGATGATGATGAACGAGGGGGCATGGCCTGAGTAATGACTAGAACACTAGTTAAAGGTTTCGCCATGCCCCTGGGTTCCCTGCTAGAGCCAACCACCACAGTGTCTCTGATGTCCTAGTCACAACTTGTCTACAACACCCTCATTGATGATGGTAAATTCATTTATGGAAATGGGGGGCCTTTTCATGAAGTCCCTTAGTCATGTTGTTGGTAAGATTTGCCAAAAAAGACACAGGATAGAGAAGGATGCTTCTCAGTGGTGAGGATGGCTCAGAATGAAAAGAACATTATTGACATGCTCTTTCTATATGTAATTTCTTCACTGTAGGAAGATTTCTGCAACAAGTGTGAAGTCTGCACCTTGAGTTCAGAGATGAAGCTCCACATATGGGGGAGACTCCAACTGTGAGAGGAAGACCACGTATATCTAGTATAAAACCCATGGATGGAAAAAATTGAGAAAATGTACAAATACGAATGGTTGATATTCTTAATATATGACTGATTTAAAAAAAAAAGGGTTATTGTGCTGGAATGTGGGTCTGGCTAAATGAGCCAAGGTTTTTGAACAGATAAAGTCAATTATTTCACTTGAGCATAGCATGTTAGCTACATCATATAATGTAAGGAGAGTTGTCTCAGGATGGTAGGTATGGACAGTGTTTTAGATGTCCATTATTCATCATTGACAACAGACTTTCCAAACATAATTGCAGAAACTCAACTGGCAGCTCAAGAGAAAAAAGAGTTGACCAGCTGATCCTGTACATGCTTACCCTGATCTCTGTTCTGGGCAACAACTTGGCTCCCCGGACATGAACGTAGGTGAGGGAGAACATCTATCTGTAAGCCTGGTTGTATGGTGATGTTGTGCAACACGCAACAGGATACGATCATCTTTCACACAATTTTTGGAGGGTACTTCAGCACCCCCTCTCTACGGTCAAGATATCTGAATTGCAACCTAAGGAGACCTAAAGTGTGTTCAATAATGGCTTGCGTACGTATATGTGCCCTATTGTACCTCTGCGGAGATACTGTGGTTGGATGTTCGCTGGGCATGAGGAGATGGGGAGAAAGAGCAAACCTAGCATCACCTGAAAAAAATTATATGTATCATAAAGGGACTTCTTTTCTAATTACCTTACATAAGATTATGCATGCCTACCTACATGCAGTGTGTGTCGGGGTAATGTGTGTTCAATGCATTGAAATTAGTCTGGATCTGTGCTTAAATGTTTACTCCTGATGACTATGCAAGCCCTGTATGAGGTGCTTTTACTTACCAAGAAGCCACATGTCACCAAAATCACTGGCAGCCAAACAATGTGCAAGAGGTGACTGCCGGACAATGAAGCTGTTGTTTCTGATTCCTAAGAAGACAGTCTACATAACTGTAAAGCAGTCTTTTGCATCACAGACAGTGTGCATATTGCTTGATTGCCAGCAGTGTCTGTTGTGGTAAAGGTGTGCTGTTATGTGAAGTGGCTGAAGTACTGTGTGGGTGTAGTCAATGGATAACCAGGGAGTGACTTGTAGGTGAATCCAGCTCCCACTCTGGAACCATGTCAAAGATCACATCAGGTGGGAAGCGGTATCTGGAAATAGGAGATAGCCTAGACAACTCAGAGATGTTCATCTTCTGCCTATAATCCCTCTCTTTCCTCCTCAATTCATTCCTCCTCAAAAGAAGAGGCAAACCCACAAACACGACATAGTGAAGACAGAAAAAGAGTTTTGGTGTGTGCATTCCTTTATTATGTGGTCAACATGCCTTTGATTGTTTGTTGTTGTTATGAGCTTTTGCTGAAGATGGGTAGTGGACTTCAATCAAATCAATCAATCAAACAAAATGTATAGAGCGCGCTACTCACCCGTGAGGGTCTCAAGGCGCTGCGAGGGGGGGGAGTCAAGGCAGGGGGAGGGAAAGTCACTGTTCGAACAACCATGTCTTGAGGTTCTTTCTGAAGAGCAGGAGGTCTTTGGTTTTGTGAAGGTTGGTGGGGAGAGAGTTCCAGGTTTTGGGGGCGAGGTAGGAGAAGGACCTGCCTCCTGTGGTGGTGCATTGGATGTGGGGGACTGTGGCTAGGGCAAGGTCGGCTGATCGGAGGTTGCGTGTGGGAGTGTGGAAGTTCACTCTTTCGGTTAGGTAGGTTGGGCAGGTGTTATGGAGGGATTTGTGTGCGTGGATGAGGATCTTGAATGTGATTCTCTTGTCTATGGGGAGCCAGTGAAGGGATTTGAGGTGTGATGAGATTCGTTCGTGGCAGGGGAGGCCAAGGAAGAGGCGTGCGGCTGCGTTCTGGATTCTCTGGAGTTTGCGTTTGAGTTTGAGTGTGGTGCCGGCGTAGAGGACGTTACCGTAGTCTAGTCTTCTGCTGATTAGTGCATGGGTGACTGTCTTCCTGGTCTCTGGGAGAATCCATTTGAAGGATTTTTTTAGAGTGCGGAGTGTGTGGAAGCAGGAGGAGGTTAGAGCATTGATTTGCTGTGTCATGGAGAGGGAGGGGTCCAGGATGATGCCGAGGTTGTGTGCGTGATTTGCAGGGGTGGGTGCGGGGCCCAGGGCGGTGGGCCACCAGGAGTCGTCCCATGTGGTTTTGTTGGGGCCGAAGATGATGATCTCGGTTTTGTTGGAGTTAAGCTTGAGGTGGTTAGTAGTCATCCAGTTGGCGGTGTCAAGGAGAGCTGCGTGTAGGTTGGTTTTAGTGGTGGTGGGGTTGCGGGTGAGGGAGAGGATAAATTGGGTGTCATCTGCGTAGGAGAGGATAGTGATTCTGTGTGCTCGGGGATGTTGGCTAGGTGGATCATGGAGGCTTAACTTAGGAGACAATGTGTAAAGTATTTGTGCAAAACTTACAACAGTAAAACAGTGAAAACACTGCCAAAAAATAATCCAGACCAAGTTAGAAAAATAGATCTTAATTTAATGAACAAAACAAGACCAGAACAATAAAAATCCAATAAGTAGAAGTTGAGATATGAAATTTTAAATTATATTTGCAAATGTTGTGCTTAGATGCTTTATGTGCCAACCGGGCTATCTAGTTCTGCTAGACTTGGTTAAATCCAAAGGTCAGGCTGGCAACAGGGACCAACCTTATCCTGCTGAATCAGTACCTTGTGTGCGATGGGTTGCGTCGACATCGGAGAGCCAATGTGATGAGCTGAGCGGATGATGCAAAGATGATGCATCAATTTTGATCCGCGCAGTCAGAAGTGCATCATTGTCGAGCTGTGTAGTCGTCAATGCAATGTCCTAGAGCAGCGGTCTGACGTTGAAGCCTTTGTGATGGAGGCGATGCAGGCGATGTGTCGGGATTGAGGGGGATACCCTAATTCTGAGCCACAGATTTGGTGCTGCGATGTCTATGTCTTCAGCAGCAGCGACAACATGTCACTGTAGAGGAGTGATGTTGCGGTTCTGATCAGCGCAGTGATGATGATGCATGGATTTCTGCCCCACTTTCAAGGGCCCAGGACTAAATTGGCACCACTTGGCAGGGTAGGAATCACAGTTGTAAGAGCTCAGAAGCTGTAGCAGAGCTGTATAAAGAGCTTTGATGCCCCTGAGACTTGAGAACAGGAGGCAGGCCAGCAAGCCCTTGGAGTCACTTTGGTTCTGGGGATGTAGAGATGTAGATCCAGTCCTTCTCACTCCCAGGCAAAAAGGACAGCAGCAGGCAGGCACATCATAGCAGGAGCAGGAGTCCAGCAAAGTCAAGTAGAGTTCCAGCAGAGTGACAGTCCATTCAGAAGCACGGCAGTCCTTCTTCCTAGCAAAATGTAATCAGGTCCAGAAGTGTACTTATTTGGTGGTGTCTGAGATCCAGTACTTATACCCAGTTGTGCCTTTGATCAGGGAGAGACTTCAAAGAGAGGCCTTTGAAGTGCAAAGGTTCCTGCCATTCCTACTCTGGCCCCAGACACACTGCAACAGGATAAAAAGCCATTTCTGAGAGCCCAGGACCCAGCCCATTCAGATGTGTGTCAGCTCCTCCCTCCCATCCTGCCCAGGATGGCCCATCAAGATGTTAATGGATCATTAGGATGTGGATGGCCCATAAGGGACACCTAAGCTCCCTTATGGAATACACAAGAGTCCAATTGTCATCCAGCCAGACTTGTTCAGAAACAGGAAGAGGCACAGAACGGTTAAAGTGAGAAAAAAACGACTTTCTAAAAGTGGAATTTTCAGGCGTGCAACTTAAAATCTAATTTTACCATAAGTTGTGATTTTAAATTGTGAGTCCAGAGGCACCAAACTTGAAATATCTATACAGTATTGTCCCAATTAGAATTTACACATATTAAATTAAATAGGGCAATGTAAAGCTTAAAACTATGGTGGTCATTACAACCTCAGCGGTCTTTTAACAAGACCACGAGGGACCGCCGTGTGGAAGACCACCAGTAGTGGCGGTTTGCCGCTCGCCGTATTATGACCATTGGCTGCCCTCTGTCGTTTTTCCGACGGAGAGCCGCCAACAGCCATACTTGCGGGCGGCAGGAAAGTGGAGGTTGCTCCACCTCCACTGCCACGCCAACAGAACACCGCCCGGCTAATCACGTCCTGCGATTCTGCGCGGCGGTGTTCTGTTGGCGGTGTGGTGTGGGCGGAGCTGCCCCCATGGCTCCTGTCCCCTCCCGCCGGATCTACAGAACAGGTAAGTCGATCGTCCGTTAGGGGAAGGGGTGGGGGGGTGTTGTGTGGGTGCATGGGGGTTGTGTCTGTGTATGTAGGGGGCTGTGAGTGCGTGTATGCTTGCGGGGGTGTTGCATGTTTTGGGAATGAGTGCGTGTATGTCTGTAGGTATGTCTGTGTGGATGTGTGCGTGAATGTGTGAATGTGGGAGTACGTGTCTGACTGTGTGTGTGTGGATGCTGGCATGTATGTCGGTGTGTGTGCGAGTATGTGTGTTGGTGGTGCCTGCGTGCTTGTCGGGTGTGTATGTGTAAGGTAATGTCTGGGGTCGTGGTGGGGAGGGGGGCCCTGCCACCTTTGGGGGTGGCAGGGGTGGTGGGGGGTGTAGGGGAGGGAGTCGGGGTGGGGGTGGGGGAGACCCCTATCAGTGCCAGGGAAGGAATTCCCTGGCACTGATAGTGCTTACCGCCATGGATTTCATGGCGGTTCCTACCGCTGGAAATCCACGGCAGTAAGCCGGGTCAAAATACCGACCCAGGTCTCCAGCCCAGTGGTCGTCTCCGCCCTGGCGGGCGGAACGGAGAAGCGGCAGATGACCATGGCGGTAACCGCCATGTTCATAATCCTCAAAGAAAGACCGCCAGCCTGTTGGCGGTCTTACCGCCGCTTTAACACCGTCTGCCAGCGTTGTAATGACCCCCTATATGTCCAACTTTTTATATACACTGCACCCTGCCCTTGGGGCTGCCCAGGGCCTACATTAGGGGTGACTTATATGTATTAAAAAGGAAAGTTTGGTCCTGGTAAGTGGTTTAACTTGCCAAGTCGACATGGTAGTTTAAAACTGCACACACAGGCTCTGCAATGGCAGGCCTGAGTCAAGTTTAAATGGGTACTAAAGTGGGTGGCACAATAAGTGCTACAGGCCCACTAGTAGCATCACATTTACAGGCCCTGGGCACAGGTAGTGCACTTTACTATGGACACACAGGTAAATTAAATATGCTACGTGTGGTTAGGCCAAAGTTACCATGTTTTTAGGCGAATCAGCAGATTCACTTTAGCGCTGGTCAGCAGTGGTAAAGTGCCCAGAATCCTAAAGCCTCCAAAAACAAAGTCAGCTAAACAGGAGGTCAGAAGGCAAAAAGTCAGGTGGAAACCACGCCAAGGATGCCAGGTCTAACAATATTTCAATTACAATTAAATTAGTTGAATTAGATTGCATTTTTTCATTGTTTAAATAAAGTCATGTATTTTTCCAGTCAGTATTTATACCATTCACTTATGAAAAAGCATGTATTATACCATATGGTATGTGACTTTTCCCATTAATTTGTTATGGGAGGGTTTTGCAGAACCAGTGTTTGGCCATGTTTTGTACTTGACTTACTACTGTTTTGTATTTTTGCCTGCAGTGACTTCAGAAGTGCAGATTTGAATTTCAGAGGTATTACTCTTTTGTGGGTGGGTGAAGTTCAGCTCAAAATGCATTCCTGGCCCTGCCTAGTCCTCCCTATTTCTCTCCCCTTTAGGTGTAAGTCTGCCCATGTTTTGCACCCAGTACCCTGTCCCTCCCACATTTACTACTAAAACACATAATTGCATGTACAGAGACTCTGCATTTGGGGTGGAGATCTCTGCTCGTAAAAAGATAGGACCGGCAGAGGCGTAAACTCTACACATAGTCTGTGAGTAGTGTGAGACCTGGCATCCTTGCCATGGTCTCTCCTAACTTTTTGCCTCTACTTTCCAGGTCGTTTCTGTGTGCTGGACTCTGTTCTGCTGTTTTTGTTACTCTGGACACTATACCACTGCTGACCAGTTCTAAAGTGCAGGTGCTCCCTATGTGAAATGTATTGGCTTTTCCATGATTGCCATTTTAGATTTACTAATATGTCCCTAGTAAAGTGCACTAGAGGTGCTCAGGGCCTGTAAATCAAATGCTACTAGTGGGTCTGCAGCACTTGTTGTGCCACCCACATATGTAGCCCTGTAAACATGTCTCAGACCTGCCACTGCAGTGTCTGTGGGTGCAGTTTTAAACTCCCAGTTTGACTTGGCAAGTGTACCCACTTTCCAGGCCTAATCTTTACCTTTTAATACATGTAAGGCACCCCTAAGGTAGCTCCATGGGCAAGGTGCAGTGCATGTTAAAGGTGGGACATGTACTGATGTGTTTTACCTGTCCTAACAGTGAAATACTGCCGAATTCGGTTTTCACTGTGCAAGGCCTATCTCTCTGATAGGTTAACATGGGGGCTACCTTTAAATATTATAGTATAGATTCACTTTGAGAGCAGATAGAAATATGGAGTTTAGGGTCTCTGAGCTCACAATTTAAAAATACATCTTTTGGTGAAGTTGTTTTTTAGATTGTTAGTTTGAAAATCCCACTTTTAGCAAGTAGGCATTTTCTTGCTTAAACCATTTTGTGACTCTGCCTGTTTGTGGATTCCCTATCTGGGTCAGTTTGACAGTTGGGCTGCTTGTGCATCTCCTCTAGACAGTGACACAAAGGGTGCTGGGGTGTAGCCTGCATATCCTGATGAGCCATATGTGCTACAGCGGAGGGGGGAGTGGTCACTCACACCTGAAAGGGCTGTGCGTTCCCTCACACAATGCAGTCTCCGACCCCCCTGGTGTGTTACTGGGGACTAGCCTGGGCAACGCAGGACCTTGTGAACAGCAGAGACTTCCTTTGAACCCCAGACTTTAGATTCAAGAGGAACGTCTGCCAAGGAGAAGAGCTAAGGAGAAGTGCTGCCCTGGCCTGTGAATGTGCTTTGTTGGGCTATCCTGCAGTTGCTGCTTCTGCCTGTGAAAGGGGACAAAGACTGGACTCTGTTGTGTATTCCTGCTTGAGAAGAATCTCCAAGGCCTTAGAGCAGAGGTAAACTCCTGTTTTTAAGCCTCAGGGACAGCAAAGGATTCACCATCCAGTTTTGAGTCTGCATGCTGTGGACTCTAGCTTGCCAGAGGGTGCCGTTCTAGTTCCTGGGCCCCTGGAAGTGAATTTCTGTTGAAATCCTGTGAAACAAGCCCAGATGAAGCTGTGCAACTTCGCTGCACGAGACCAGCAACGTCGCCTGCACCTGAAGCCGTGGACCTCGCAGAAGCACGACGACCCCAACGACTCCACAAGCCCCGCCTTACCGCAGCCGCTGATCCTACACAACTTCACTGAGATCGGAGTGTCGTAGCACCGACGTGCATGACACCCAACTCTGTCACGGCACCTGTGACCCCGTGCCGTGAGCCCGACCCCATGAGATTGCCCCGCAGCATTGTGACTTCACCTGAATTCGTCTTTGCTGGAGGTACCAAGGGACCGACACCTCGCAACCGCCGCCGCCTCACCTCCACTGCTCTGCAGTAAGCTTCTTCACAATGCCTGTGCTCCTCTGCCCCACAACACCAGAACCAACCCTGCTTCAGGATCCAGCAACACCTCACTCCCGACTCCGTGCACTAGCCTGTTTTCTACTTGCTTTACAAAGGTCTGTACGACTCCGTAAACGGTGCCACTGGAGTCGCACTGGGGGAAATTGCTCCGTCACGATGCCGCTTAATACCAAATTGCAGCATTTGTGCCTCTAGGCACTATTTTTGTGTTTTTAAGTGCTGAGATCATATTTTTAATGGTGTATTGTGTATTTTTATCGTATTTGGTGTTGTTTATTTAGATAAAATATTTACTATTTTTCTAAACATGTGTGGTGTCATTTTGTAGTGGTTCACTCTATTACTGTGGGTGTTGGTACAAATACTTAACACATTGGCCCTCATTATGACATTGGCGGTAAGTCATGCTTACCGCCATGCTGACTGCTGCCAACATACCGCCGGAGCGGCGGTTTACCGCTACCCATATTGTGACACACACATAGCAATCCATCACTATACAGCCACACACACAAGTCCACCACCCTAAAGGTCAGTGATAAACTGGAGGTATCCAAAACCACACCATTACGCCAACAGAACGGCAGACATTCAACCACGGTAAACCATTGATGATACATACTGCTGTGCTCAAAATACACACAACCTAACAAAATAACACTACATTGGACAATTCAAACTACACACACCGGACACACATACACGCACCACACCCACACACCCACACCAATATAAAAAAACACACATCCACATTACCCACAGCCCTTTACGACTAGAAAGAAGTGCCACCAGAGGGTGAGAGACAACAGGAGCACCCAGAGCCACAGAACACCATCACCCATACACCATCCACGCACCTTACAGCACACATCCCAACACATCATCCACACACCCTCACACACACCACACACACTACACCCATGGCACCACAAAGACACCCCATATTCTCTGAGGAGGAACCAAGGGTCATGGTGGAGGAAATCATCCGGGTAGAGCCACAGCTATTCGGATCACAGGTGCAGCAGACATCCATTGTTAGGAGGATGGAGCTATGGCGGATGATCGCGGACAGGGTCAATGCCGTCGGACAGCACCCCAGAACAAGGGATGACATCAGGAAGAGGTGGAACGACCTACGGGGGAAGGTGCATTCCTCAGCAGCAAGACAACAGATAGCAGTACAGAGGACTGGCGGTGTACCCCCCTGTTTCCTCCCCCACAACTTACAACATGGGAGGAGAAAGTCTTGGTAATCATGCATCCTGAGGGCCTGGCAGAAGTAGCAGGAGGACTGGACTCTGGTAAGTCAACTCTTTACTACTTTCACCCCGTCTACCTGCGTGCCATCACATACCCCCACCCCTACCCTCACCCCATCACTCTACCACCTCACATACACCTCACCATCACAACCCACCCATGCCAATACCAAGCACTGCATGCACCACCAATGCTTTGACATCACTCACAACCCTGCATGGACATCCATCACTAAAGCATGCACATTAGAGAGAATCGCCTAGCCCACAAATCACTACTCACACAAGGCATAGCAGACAGGGCAATTACAATCATAGAGGGCAACACACCCACGCACAAGATGTCACACACAGAAACAATAACACTGCATTTACATCCCCACAGGTCCCCCACACAACGTCACCGAAGAGAAGGTGCCAACAACATCCAGTCCCCCCACAGAAGAGGCCCACAGTGATGACAGCAGTTCTGGATGCCTGGATCAGGATGACCATCTGGCCCATCAGGGATCTCCGAACAGTCGGTTACCCAGGCACAGTCCCATACCATCACAGAGCCTCCCCCTCAGGAAACACCAACACAGCACCCACCCAGTGGGCCTATACCTCTGTCCACAGCACACGTCAATCAGCAGTGTGTCTCTCACTACAGGGATCCCAGGCAACCCCACAAACACAGGACAATCAGGGACCTGGGGTCAGTGGCAGTGGGCACACGGTTCAGGAGACAGAGGCACAGGACAACAGGGAAGCTGGGAAGAATGCTGTGCAACAGGGGGAGGACAGGCCCAGGGAACCAACTCTCCAGGAAGCACTCACCAACATCCTTGGAGCATACCACCATTCCGAGGAGACGATGGGCCAGATACTGGACAAGTTGCAGGAGACCCAGCGGCTGCATGAGGGACAGTACCTTGGGATCAGGGAGGACCTGAACCAGCCTGATCACCATTGCAGGGGTGCTGGCAGACATGGCCAACACCATGAGGGAGGCAGTGGCACACCACTGGGCCCCTGAGACTAGCCACACTGATGAACAGCCCTCCACCTCCGCTAGTGGACAGGAGGCCCTGCCACAGGAAGAACAGGCCACCAGCACCCCTCCCCCTGCAGAAGGAGAACCACCCCGCAAAGGGTCCCTGTGATCCAGGCAGAAGCCAAAGAACATTGCCAAGACCCCGCCAGGAAATAAGACTGTCCTGATTGTCACCCTTGTGTCCCACTCTGTCACCCTGTCCACCTTGAACTGCCATTGATCCCCTTCCTATGCCCCCTTGGACAATGCACCTGTGATACAAATAGACTGGACTCTATCCTGGACTTTCCTCCACCATCAACCCAGCCCATTCCACTACCCCCTCCACTGCTTAGCACTTAAATAAACACCATTTAAAAAATACAAGCATGGGGTCTGTCAAATGATGTAACTATGTATTTGTTTAACAAGCTTTACACACTGCAATACAACTGTACAGAAATAAATACGTAGGAATGACCTGTAGTAGGCTGCAGTCAACACACCAGGTGCCAGAGTGGGGCACAGATATCTGAAAATAGAGATGCCAAAGGGTACAGTAAGTAGCCATAGAATTGGGAGAATCTGCCAGCCATGTACAATGTCAAACCCAAAACTGTCAGTGTAAAGTGAAGTTGTAGTGTCTTACCTGTGTGTCACTGGAATTACTGTTGTATAATTGCTGTTCTATTGTCCTCATCCTCATCCTCTCCCTCTTCATCTTCACTGTCCACAGGGTCCACTGCTGCCACACAGCCAACTCCAGGCTCATCCTCCTGCAGAAAAGGCAGCTTGCGTCTCAAGGCAAGGTTATGCAACATGCAGCATGCAACGATTATCTGGCAGACCTTCTTGGGTGAGTAGTACAGGGATCCACCAGTTAGCTAGAGGCAACGAAACCTGCCCTTCAGGAGGCCGAATGTCCTTTCTATAATTCTTCTTGTTCACCCATGTGCATCATTGTAATGTTCCTCTGCCCTTGTCCTGGGATTCCTCACAGGGGTCAGTAGCCATGAGAGGTTGGGGTAACCAGAGTCACCTGCAGATATCGAGGGCCAACTGTTAGCCACACACTAACTCTTAGGGCCCACACCATACCCATACACCAACATCCACTGGATGGGAACCAGAGCTCCCCTATTAGCCACACCTGGTGCCTCTGGAGTTGAGCCATCACATATGGGATGCTGTTATTCCTCAGGATAGAGGCATCATGCACAGACCCAGGATACTTTGCATTGACGTGGGAGATGAACTGGTCCACCAGGCACACTATCTGCACATTCATGGAGTAAAAGCTCTTTCGATTTCTGAACACCTGTTCATTTCTCTAGGGGGGCGGGGGGACAAATGCAATATGTGTACCACTGATTGCCCCAATGATGTTGGGGATATGTCCCATTGCATAGAAGTCAGCTTTCACTGTGGCCAAATCCTCCACCTGGGGGAAAACAATGTAGCTGTGCATGTGTTTAATCAGGGCAGACAACACTCTGGTCAGCACTATTGAGAACATTGGCTGTGACATTCCTGCTGCAAAGCCGGTGTCACTTGGAAGGAGCCACTTGCCAAGAAATGGAGCACCGATAGCAGTTGCACAAGAGGGGGGATCCCAGAGGGGTGACGGATAGCAGATATCAGGTCAGGCTCCAATTGGGCACACAGCTCTGTGATTGTGGCCCTGTCCAGGCTATAGGTAAGGATAATGTGCCTGTCCTCCATTGTTGCCAAGTCCACCAGGGGTCTGTACACGAGGGGATGTCTCCATCTCCTATTCATCCGCAGCAGTTGTAATCTAGGGGGCAAAACGGGGAGCAGCTGGTCAGTATTCCACATTTACAAACACTACACTGCATTGCATGTTGTGACTGTAATAGTATTTTGTTGGAGAGGCCCAAATGGTGCCTTTGTGTATTGTGACGCAGTTAGATGCCATGGCCTGCCCCCCCCCAGCGAAATGGCGTCCGCCTGCCCTGTGTGGATGGACATGTGGAAATGAGGTAATACCGCTGACATTGTGCGCCGTTGCGGGAGGGGGTCAAGTACTGCTGTGCAACTCCGGTCCTGTGGGCAATGGTGATCTATGCCGGCGGTGACAGTATGCACCGCCGCGGATGTGACCGCCATTTTCTATCTGTTCACTCACTTGCTACCTAACCTTCAACAGGAGAGGACCTACACTGCAAGTGCTGCTGTGACCTGTGTCTGGAACCGACCATGGCTCGTCTCTCTGGAAAAAGGGCCCCTGCCTTCACTGCTGCGGAGTTGGAGAGACTGGTGGATGGGGTCCTACCCCAGTACTGAATGCTGTATGAGCCTCCAGACCAGCAGGTGAGTACACGGTGAGCACGATGCAAGGGGCATGAATGCATGGAGTGCTGTGTGTGAGGGCCTCGTGTAGGGGGTGTTGGTGAAAGGGTTCTGGGCAGCGTGATGCATGTATGGTGGGCAATGTCTGTGCGTTAGGGGATGTGAGGGCTATGGTGGGCCAAGAGTGTAACAGGCTGGACGGTCTGACTGATACCTTTTTCTATGTTTATTTTTCTGCAGGTCAGCGCCCATCAGAAAAGGGAATATGGTGTGCCATCGCCAAGGACGTGCAGACCCTTTGGGTCTACATCAAGCGGAGCACCCACTGTCGCAAATGGTGGAAGGACCTGAGACGCTGGGCAAGGAAGACCGGGGCAACGCAGCTAGGGATGGCCTCCCAACAAGGAAGGGGTGCACGTCGAACTCTGACCCACTTGATGGCCTGCATACTGGCGGTGGCCTATCCAGAGCTGGATGGGCGCTTGAGGGCATCACAGCAGTCACAAGGGGGTGAGTATAGTTTCCCTATATACTACTTGCACGTGGTGGGGTGGTCTCCGGGTGGGTGATGTCCGGACTGTGGGTGCCCCAGGGCCAGGCCAGACATTGCAGGGTAGGTCCCATGTTGGGGCAGGGGCTGATGAACATCACCTCCTACCAAGCTAGTAGGCATCCACTACTGGGCAGGGGTCTGTGTGTGTCAGGTATTCTGCTATTAGTGTTAGGTATTCCTGTCCATGGCCTGGTGACTAGCATTGTAACTGGTAGTGCATAGCCTAGTGTGTAGGACTGTTCCCTGTGTGTGTGTGTGTGTGTGTCGTGTACGCCAACGGTGGTGTTGGATGAGCCATTGACCAAGTGTATCCTTTTTCTCTTCCCTCCCCTTTTTTTGTCACCCTGTTCTTATGTGCATTAGCATCATATGGTGGAGGAGCAGAGGCACCGGCGACAGAGGGAGCTGCATCCCACAGGGCCCATGAGGCCAAATCCATCGACGGTGAGGGCACCAGTGGGACGGAGGGGGAGGGAAGCACAACGGCAGGGACAGGAGGGGACAGTTCTGACAGTGATACCTCTTCCAATGGGAGCTCCCTGGTGGTGGCGGACACCTTTGTGCCCAACCCAACTACAGGTACAGCCGCCTCCCCCATACCAGCACTGCCCTCCCAGCAGTCCCTCAGCGAGTTTCCCGTGCCCGCTCACCCCGAAGGGTGGGCATCTTCTTCGCCCGAGGCACCTCAGGCCCTGCCCTAGTTAGTCCTGCAGTCCTGAGTGAGGGGGCTATTGACCTCCTGCGATCCATCTCTGTTGGGCAGTCAACCACTCTGAATGCCAGACATGGGCTGGCAGCCCATTTGCAACAAACAAATGCATTCCTGGAGGGCATTCACTCTGGCATGGTGGCCCAACAGAGATCAATCCAGGCTCTAGCCTCCTCCCTGATGGCAGCCATTGTCCCTGTTTCTAGCCTACCCCCTCCAACTTCCTCTACCCAGTTCCATTCCCCTCAACCCCAACCTATCCCAAGCGCACAGGCAGACCAGCCTACACACAAGAAAACACACAGGAGTGGCCCAGGCAAACACAAGCACCACACATCATCCCAAAGGCACTCACACAAACACCATCCAGATGCAGACATATCTCCACTGTGTCCCTCTCCTCCTCGTTGCCCACCTCACTCCCAGAAGCATCTACACTCACACCTGCATGCACTACATCCTCATTCACAACATCCATCATGCCTATCACTACACACCCCTCACTGGCAGTCACCACCCCCACATCCATGCACACGTCCCCCTTGTCCTCTCCCACTGTGTCTGTGCCCCATCCTCCTAAAGTACACAAACGCAAGCACCCAGACACCCAACAGCCATCCACCTCACAACAGCATCCAGCCCATGCACCTGCACCCAAAATCAGCAGACAGACACCTCCTAAAACCACTCCCTCTTCCTCCACTCCCAAACCTTCACCCTCTTCCCTCCCCAATGTCCCTATGAAGCTTTTCCTCGCCATCGTTGACCTCTTCCCTACCCCTCCCCACCCTGTCCTTCACGTCTGGCCAGGGTGGTCAGAACCCAGGCGAGCACCTCTGCCACCCAGTCCACAGCCACAGTAGTGTTGATAGCTACTGCAGGAGGGAGAGGCTCCAGGGAACTAGCCATCAGCACTGAAAGTGCACCTGCACCAGCTGCCAAAGGGAAGGGCAAGGAGGCACCACCAGCTGCCAAAGGGAAGGGCAAGGAGGCACCATCAGCTGCCAAAGGGAAGGGGAAGGAGGCACCACCATCTGCCAAGGGGAAGGGCAAGAAGGCACCACCAGCTGTCAAGAGGAAGGGCAAGGGGCTTGCGCCAGAGTGCAGGAAGGACAGGAGGCCTGGGGCTAGGACTGATTCTGAGCCCCCACCACCAACCATGGTGGTTCAGCTGTCCGAGGCTGCAGGGGAAGGGCTGGAGCCTCCCCTCACCACTGCCTGCACCGCCACCAGCAGCTGCAGCCCCAATGGGCAGCCATCCGAGGCTGCAGGGGAAGGGCTGTAGCCCCCCCCACCACTGCCTGCAACAATACTAGCACCGCCACCAGCAGCAGCAGCACCAGTGGGCAGCAGTCCGAGGGTGCAGGGGAAGGGCTGGGGCCTCGCCACACCATTGACAGCACCGCCAGTATCACCACTGCCAGCATCAGCAGCCCCAGTGGGCAGTCGTCCGAGGCTGCAGGGGCTGGGCTGGAGCCTTCCCCCACCACTGCCAGCCCGACACCAGCCCCGCTACTGCCACCACTGAGCAGCTGTCACTGCCAGCAGGCAGTGTGTAGTCCTGCCTCTATGGGCTGTAGTGCGTCCTGGGCCCGCAAATCCTGTAGGTGTGACACCCAGGTGAGAGACTGTGACCATGCACTCCCCAAGTGCTGCATCACAGGGCACAAGGCCCCCTCCAGAACCAGTGGAAGAAGCCATCCACTCACCGCTACCTTGCCAGGATGAAGCACACTGGGCACAAGGCCCCCTCTAGAACCAGTGGAAGAAGGCATCCACTCACTGCATCATTGCCAGGATGAAGCACACTGGGCACAAGGCCCCCTCCAGAACCAGTGGAACAAGCCATCCACTCACTCCGTCCTTGCCAGGATGAAGCACACTGGGCGCAAGGCCCTTTCCAGAACCTGTGGAAGTAGCCATCTACTAGAGAGACTGTGGTCTTGCACTCCCCAGGACCAAGCAGTGGCCAATCTACCCACTTGAGAGACTGTGGCCTTGCACTCCCCAGGACCAAGCAGTGGGCAAACCACCTGCTTGGGAGTCTGTGGCCTTGCACTCCCCAGGACATCGCACAGGGCATGTTGCCCCCTCCAGGACCAGTGGTGCAGTGGTGTTGTACCATCTTCCGGCTGAGGTGCCCCCTCATTCCCTGTCCCCCTGAGGTGCCTGTGTGTTTTTGAGCTGATGCCCCTGAAGTGCTCTCTCCGTGTTGTTGCAGGAGTGAGGTGGGGCCTTGGCCTATGTGTAGTGGGCCTGTGGCCCACAGACATTGAGGACTGGGCAGTGTCCATCCATTTGTATATATGTATATACTGTTTTGATTTAGAAGCACGTATTTCTACTACTTTATCTTATTACACTAACTTTAATAAATTCCTTTTGTTCTTACATTATTCCTAGGGGGTACAGGGTGGATATGTAATGTTATTGCATCTGTGTGTATGGTGTTGGGGTGGGGGTGTTGAGTGTGTGTGTCACTCTCTTTTTCCTACCGCCTCACTTGTGTGCTAGGCTGCAGTACTCACCGCGGTCATCTTCGACGGCGTTGATGTGCGTAATGCATGAAGAGGTATAGCAGCATGGGGAAGATGTGCAACTCGGGCTCCATGGCATCGTGGTTGTTCCCTGTGTCTCCAGAGGTGAGCCCTTTGACTTCTGTGTTCTATTTCCGCTGTGCTTATGATGTCATTGGTACTGCCCCAGAAAAGGTGACGGATAGGCCTGTCTTAATACAGTGGGCAGAACATTGTCTTCCGCCTGGCTGTTGATGGTTACCGCCGTGGTGCTTGTTGCTCCCGCCTTGGCGTCAGTGTGTTAAAGTGGCTGTCTCTCTGGGCAGTTTTCGCCGTGGTCATACTTCCATTTTTGTTACCGCCGGCCTGTTGGCGGTGTTACCGCCGCTTTATCACCGACCACCAGGGTCGTAATGAGGGCCATTGTCTCTGGAATTAAGCCTGCCTGCTCGTGCCACCTACAAAGGGGGTGAGCAGGGGTTAACTGAGTGTGATTCTCATTTTCCGTGACTAGAGTGAGGGTCCTTTATTGGACAGGGGACAACCTGACTGCCAACCAAAGACCCCATTTTTAACAAGTAGCATTTTGTAGTACTTGTACACTACTACAAAACATACTACTAAGTGCCTTTTGTGATTAGGGCCTTTAATATTTATAGACTGAATAAAATAAAACAAATCAATACATTAGAGTTATTTGTAGTACCTCAGACTATACATACATAGTTTACAATGAAGGACAGACACCTCCCATTGCACATAGGATCCCATCTACACTCTGTGCTACACAGCTAAAGAACATGGGCCCTCATTACAACCCTGGCGGTAAATCCTGCTTATCGCCATGCAAAAGAGCGCCAACATACTGCTGCGGCCACGGAATTCCTCTACATGTATTACGACCCACAGCTCGGAATCCGCCACAATACAGACACCCACACAAGTCCGCCACACCAAAGGTCAGTGATAAACTGGCGATACCAAAACCCACACAGTCACGCCAACAAGAATACGCCCACACTATCACGACCCACGAATCAACGTGGCGGTCTTTCAACCGCGGTAAACCATTGGCGGTACACACCGCCGCGCTCAAAATACACACACACTTACAAAACACAACCACATTGGACAATTCAAAATACACACACCTGATACACATACACACACCACTCCCACACACCCAATCCAATATAAAACACACACCCACATTACCCACAAACCCTTACTACCAGAAATTTGAAAGCAGGCCAGAGAGAGACACTACCAAAAACAACACCAGCATCCACAGACACACAACACCATCACCTACACACTATCCACGCACCTCAAACAACACACACCAACACATCCCCTCACGCATCACAACAGACACCACCTCACACATATCCCACACCACATCATGACACCTCAAAGAAACCCCAGGTTCTCTGAGGAGTAGCTTAGGGTCATGGTGGAGGAAATTATCCGGGTAGAGCCACAGCTATTCGGATCACAGGTGCAGCAGACATCCATTGCAAGGAAGATGGAGCTATGGAGAAGAATTGTCGACAGGGTAAATGCAGTGGGACAGCCTCCAAGAACACGGGATGACATCAGGAAGAGGTGGAACGACCTACGGGGAAAGGTGCGTTCCGTGGTATCCAGACACCAGATTGCTGTACAGAGGACTGGCGGTGGACCCCCACCTCCTCCCCCACAGCTAACAACATGGGAGGAGCAAGTCTTGGCAATACTGCATCCTGAGGGCCTCACAGGAGTAGCAGGAGGACTGGACTCTGGTAAGGCAAATCTTTACTACATTATCCCCCACACCCCACATGCATGCCACCACATACTCCCACCCTTACCCTCACACCCATCACCCCAACACCCCACAGATACCCCACCAACACAACCCACACATCCCAAAACCAAGCCCTGCATGTAACACCAATGCATGGACACCCATCACCCAAGCATGTCCAGTACAGAGAGTCACTCATGCCCCACAATCACCAATCACACAAGGATCAAGCCAATAATGCAAGCACTGGAGTAGAGGGTCACTCACCCATTGCACACAATGGCACACACAGATACAATAACTATGCATTTACACCCCAACAGGACCCCTACCCAACGTCACCGGACAGGAGGTGCCAGACATATCCAGTCCCCCTACAGAAGAGGCCAACAGTGATGACAGCAGCTCTGCATGCCTGGATCAAGATGACCATCCCGGCCCATCTGGGACCTCGGGACAGTCGGTTCCCCTGCCACTGTCACAAGCCATCACAGAGCCTCCCCCCTCAGGAAACACTAGCACAGCACCCACCCAGCGGGCCCATCCCTCTGTCCCCAGGACACATCAATCAGAAGTGTGTTCACCACTACAGGGAACCCACGCAACCCCACTAACACAGGATGATCAGGGACCTGGGGGCAGTGGCAGTGGGCACACGGTTGAGGGGACAGAGGCACAGGATAACAGGGAAACTGGGAGGACTGCTGTGAGACGGGGGACAGGCCCAGGGAACTGACACTCCACGAGGCACTCTCCAACATCATGGGAGCTTACCATAATTCCCAGGAGACCATGGCAATGATACTGCCCAAGTTTCAGGAGATCCAGCGGCTGCAGGAGGAACACTACCTGGGGATCAGGGAGGACTTGAAGTCCATTAACACCACCCTGGTCACAATTGCAGGGGTGCTGGCAGACCTTCTCAACACCAGGACGGACACAGTGGCACTACAAGGGGCCCCTGACACTAGCCTGGATGATGAACAGCCCTCCACCTCTGCCGGCGCTAGTGGACAGGAGGCACCGCCACAGGAACTACAGGACACCAGCACCCCACCCCCTGCAGATGGAGAACCACCCCGCAAATGGCCCCCGAGATTCAGGAACAAGACAGAGAACATTGCCAAGACCCCCGCAGGAAATGAGACCCCCCTGAATGTCACCCTTCTGTCCCACTATATCACCCTGTCCATCCTTAAACTGACATTGCTCCACTTCCTATGCCACCTTGGACAATGCACCTGTGAAACAAAGAGACTGGACTCTGCCATGGACATTCCTCCACCATCACCCCAGCCCATTTTACAACCCACCTCCACTTATTTGCACAGGAATAAACACACTTCAATCACAAAACAATCTGGAGTCAGTCTGTGCTTTCACAAATGTGTAATTGCAATAAGTATGGAATATAGCAATGTCAATGTACTTGTTCACATACCAATGTAACACAGCTGTAGGCCAGGAGTAAACAGAACAGAGGGCACAAAGTGGGACCCAGATCTGTGAAATGGAAAGTCAAAGTGACAAGTCAGGGTCCATACACTGAGTGAAAATGACAGACTTATGCTAGCTCAAACAACAGTATGAGATGTGGGAAGCAGTTGCATCTTCTTACCTGTGTCTCACTGGAAGTATCACATGATGATGTTGTTTCGGTTGTCAATATCCTCTTCTTCTGCCTCTTCTTCTTCACTGTCCACAGGCTCCACAGCTGCCACAAGACCACCATCTGGCCCATCCTCCTGCAGAAAAGGCACCTACCATAGCAAAGCCAGGTTGTGCAGCATACAGCAGCCCACAATTATCTGGCACACCTTCTTCGGTGAGTAGTATAGGGAGCCACCTGTCAGATGGAGGCACCGGAATCTGGCCTTCAGGAGGCCAAAGGTGCGTTCGATCACCCTCCTAGTTCGCCGATGTGCCTCATCGTAGCGTTCCTCTGCCCTTGTCCTGGGATTCCTCACTGGGGTCAGTAGCCATGACAGGTTGGGGTAATCAGAGTCACCTGCAAATGTAGAGTGACAACTGTTAGACACACACTAACCCTTAGGGACAACCCCATACCCAGACACCTATGTCAACTGTATTGGGACCTTGGCCTCACCTATTAGCCACACACGGTGCCTCTGGAGTTGCCCCATCACATAAGGAATGCTGCTATTTCTCAAAATTTAAGCGTCATGCACAGAGCTAGGATACTTGGCATTGACATGGGAGATGTACTGGCCTGCCAAACACACCATCTGCACATTCATCGAATGGTAGCTCTTCCGGTTTCTATACACCTGTTCATTCCTGCGGGGGGTACAAATGCCACATGTGTCCCATCAGTGGCACCAATGATGTTGGGGATATGTCCCAGGGCATAGAAGTCACCTTTCACTGTTGGCAAATCCTCCACCTGAGGGAAAACGATGTAGCTGCGCATGTGTTTCAGCAGGGCAGATAACACTCTGGACAATACGTTAGAGAACATTGGCTGGGACATCCCTGATGCCATGGCCACTGTTGTTTGAAAAGATCCACTGGCCAGGAAATGGAGTACAGACAGAACCTGCACTAGAGGGGGGATTCCTGTGGGATGGCGGATAGCTGAAATCAGGTCTGGCTCCAACTGGGCACACAGTTCCAGGATTGTTGCACGATCAAGCCTGTATGTGACTAGGATGTGTCTCTCTTCTATTGTTAACAGGTCCACCAGGGGTCTGTACACCGGAGAATGCCGCCATCTCATCACCTGCCCCAGAAGACGTGCCCTATGGAGGAGAACAGCGAGCAGAGAGTCATCCAACACTGAGGTATCACAATTTTCTATTTGCAGAAACGTTATTTATCCGCAATGTGCAGGTATCTGTCTATATTCCTGGCCCAGATAGGTGTAACGCAGTTAACATTCATCCCATGTGACCTCCTGAAATGGCGGCTGCCTGACCTGTAAGGTGGGACAAGGGGATATGAGGTAACTGCGCTGGCGTTGTACACCATCGCAGTGGGCGGTCGAAGACCTCAATGCAATTCTGCATTGGTTAACATTGGGCCCTATGTACGCCGGCGGTGACGGTACGCACCACCGCAGACGTGACTGCCATTTTCTGTCTGCTCCCTCACTTGATACCTGACCTTCAACAGGAGAGGACCTACACTGCAAGTGCTACTGTGACCTGTGTCTGGAAGCAACGATGGCTACAGTGTCTGGGGAAAGGGCCCCTGCCTTCATTTCAGAAGAGTTTGAGAAACTAGTGGATGGAGTCCTCCCCCAGTACACGCAACTGTACGGTCCTCCAGACTAACAGGTGAGTACACTGTGAGCATGCTGCGTGGGCAATGCCTGTTTAGAGTGGTGTGGATGGAAGATACATGGGGGGGGCTGAGGCCTGCATGTGCGGATGGTGAGTGTCTATGCGTCAGGGCATGGGTGGGAACTGGTGGGCAATGAGTATGACAGTCCAGACGGGTAAGTAATTTCCTTTCCCCCTGTACCATTCCTCTAGGTCAGCGCCCACCAGAAGAAGGGTATTTGGCATGCCATCGTCAAGGATGTCCGGACCCTGGGGGTCTACCACAGACGGAGCACCCACTGCCGTAAAAGATGGGAGGACCTGCGCTGCTGGAGCAAGAAGACGGCGGAGGCCCAGCTGGGGATGGCCTCCCAACGTGGGAGGGGTGCCCGTCGCACCATGACCCCCCTGATGTGCCGGTTCCTGACTGTGGCCTATCCGGAGTTGGATGGGCGCTTGAGGGCATCACAGCAGCCACAAGGGGGTGAGTACACTCTCATTCAGCTGACTCTGCACGTATTATGAGGTGTCTGGGTGGGGGAGGTGGGCAGTGGGTTCCCCTAGGCCAGGGCGAACTAGGTAGGCAAGGTCCCTTGTGAGGCAGGCTATGTGGCATCCCAACCCCACCAGTGGTAAGAGCCATCTACACCTAGTCAAGCTCCTGTAACTTCCAAGTGTGCAGCAGTTGGTCTTAGGCCTCGTACCCCATGGTCAGCTGAAATTTCTAGGAACTGTCAGTGCATGGCATAGTGCAGAGGGCTGCTCCATGTGTGTTGTGTCTGCCAACGGTAGTGGTGTCGCATGCACTGAACATGTCTTTCTTCTGTCTTCCCCCCCTTTTTGTTGCCTCCCTGTTCTTGTGTGCAATAGCATCATCAGGCAGAAGAGCATTGTCACCGGAGCAAGAGTGAGCTGCAACTTACTTGGCCCTGGAGGGTGAAGCAACGGAGTCTGAAGCCACCAGTGGGACGGAGGGCGAGGGGAGCTCCACGGCGGGGACAGGGGCAGACAGCAGTGACAGCGACTCCTCCTCTGATGGGAGCTCCCTTGCGGTGGCGGGCACCTCTGTGCCCACCACATCAACAGGTACACCCACCACCCCCCCACCAGCACCACCCTCCCAGTGAGGAAATTCGATTTTTAATACGATCGTATCGACCCGCCATTTTGTGGCCCGCCGCCATTTTATGTTGCCTTCACTCAGGCAGCACAGCGAATGAAGTCCATTCTGCCTTTTCTGCTTATTCTGCAACATGGTGTTCAAAACAGCCTTCTGCCTCTATCTTTACAAGGCTGGTATTAAGGTCTGACCGAGTACACTAATCCCTGTCTGGTTTTCTAATCCTTGTTTCAACTATCTGTAGGCTCACACTATTCTCCGCCGATCTTATCTTATCGTCTGGCCTTCGCTGTCCTTTGCTAGTATTCTCTCATTTCACAACTGTCCTCCAAACGCACACAAACTTATCACACCACATGCAACTTCGTTGTGGATCGGTTAATGAATTAGTTCAAGGGAGGGGTGACAAACACAGCTGGAGGGGAGGCAACCTTAAGTCACTTGATACTTTGTTTTCCAATTCCTTCTATTGGTGCTGTCTTGTTTTCCGACATTTCTATTGGCTCTGTTCTATCTTTACATTATTCTTACTGGCTCCTTTCTATGTGTTCTGGGAGTGTATGTAGTTAATAAATGGTTTTTATACGGTATATAAGATTGTGCGCCACAAAGTAAAGTGGCAGTCTCCTGAGAACATACCTTGTGTACTTCTTGGACAACTGTACTAGCTGCAGCTAATAAAATCTGATCTTTTACGCCTGACAGAGTGTCCCGTGTCTCTGTTAGTTGAGGCAGGTGAATCCAAGGAGATTTCAGGCGTACCCTGCGCCGCCAGGCCCATAAGGTTCTGGTTCTTCAACTGGCGCCCAACGTGGGGCGGCTTCAGCGGTACCGGTTCTGCCTGAAGGTCGTGAGGAACCCCGCAAGAAAATTCTGGAGGAATCGCGAGCCACGTCAAGCGACCCCTGTATGTCGAAGTGGTCCGAAGGTCTTTTTCAGCGCGGTTACTCCTTCCTGACGGCTACTGACGACTGCTGCCCTGACTGCCGCCCTGCCTTGGCCCTTTCTTTGATGATGTATGGTAAAGCGAGACGATAGACGGGCCTCTGTTGGTGTAAGAAGACATCCTTAGTTAAGTATTTGGTGGGTCGCGCCCACAAATTTTGGTCTTTGTTTTGTCCTTAGGTCCTTAGATTTGGCCATTGCAGTGGCCAAAGCTGAGGGGTAAGTGCATTTGTGCTGTGTAAACTGAAAGTTTTACCCCCTTGATGTTTGTGAACAGCCAGTAAAAATCGTGAGATGTCTGGTCTGACTAAGTTTGGAAAACTTTGTTGCTTTGGTTGTAATAGGGACTCCCAGCTTGAGGACTCCTGTCCGATTCCTTCGGTTGGAACTCCCACATATGAGCTCTATTCTAAACATGGTGTTGGTCCTATTGCCTTTAATAAGACATGGACCCGATATACAAAGAAAGATGGTGTTTTAAAATGGACAGAAAATGGTAGTTTCGAAACTGATGTGCTAGATAATTTAGAAGCAACGTTATTTAAAAGAAAAGCCCGGCCGGCAATGTTTGACTCTTTTCGCCTTTGGCGTAAGGAAGCCAAACAGAGAGAAATTAAACAAGCGAAACGAGATAGGAAAACACAGGGAATGACGATTATACAGGCTGCTCAGCAATTCAAAGATGATGAAATAGATAATGCAATGGAAATTTCAGACAGACAGCATCGAATGGCAATAGATAAATGCTATCCGACGTTGCCTATCTCTTCCCTTGATAAGAGAAAAGATTTTGAGGAAGATTCCTTAATGTCCCACTTATTGAAATTGCCTCCGCCCTATGTACAAGGTGCTAATGCACCCCCGATGTTACAGCCTGTTCAGCCGCCAGTTGTGCTTCCGCCTGCTCCAGCTTTTCCACATTTGCCTCCTCAAGTATTGCCTATGCCAGCTTTGCCTTTAACTCCTTTGCCTTCTGCTCCTTTGGCAATTCCTAATGCCCCTTTAGTTAATTCACCTAATACCTTGTCCCCTATCCTTATGTCAAATTCTCCATCTATGCGTAAGCGATTTGCAGATACTGTCTCTGGTCTCTTATCACCTTTCTTTGAAGCTTTAAATGTGTCTCCAGCTTTTTCTCGAAGACAGTCTCGTAGTCAATTCCCAGACACCGAAGAGCGAGAAAAATTGGACTCACTTGCTTGTAGATGGATCAAGAAGGGTCCCCAATATAGTACGTCTGATATTATGTCCACCTTTCTGCAATGGAATGCACCTACGCAGAGATATGTTTTTAAAGTTATGTGCGATACTCTCGCTAAAGAATGGGAGGATATGAATTTGGGTTCGGTCCCACAGGATCTATTAGATGTTCAGGCTGACTTTGACAAAGGACTTATTGTGGGTCCTAAGGTTGAAAACGCTGTCAGAACACTTATTTCTTTCAGATCCCTATTGTTCTCACAGACTTTTCCTGATTCTGATCCTTCAGTTAGGACAGCACTGAAAAACTATCCCATGAGAGAGGTTTCTCCAATATGGAAGGAAGAAGTTGCAGCAGCAGGTGCTAATCCAGCTATTCCTGCGCATTTTCAGCGCATATGGATACATGTCCCCTGGAAAAGGTCTGAAGTTTTAGCACTTAAACAGTCACTACCAGATCCACGCAAAAATCCTGCTGGTTACTATAAAGAGTTGTCGCAAACAGTTGATGCATGTACTATGAATCTAGCATATATTGACATGTTGATGGGAAATGTAGTTCCACAGACAATATGGGCTAAAATTCGTAGAGAGGATCACGCTCAAGAATTAGGCGGCGATTGGAACGCTATTATTGCCGCAGATAGAGGTCAAGTAGGTGGTGCAAAGCCCGACGCTTTGATCTCAGAACTCCCTGGTAGGATTATTACATTAATTAAAACAATGATGCCTGCTTTGAGAGTTAATTGGGATAAGCTAGCAGTATGTAAACAAAAGAAAGATGAAAGTGTTTCTGATTTCTTTACCCGATTCGAGGAGACATTCATTGATCACAGTGGTCAAGATATGGCTACAGAAGGGGGACAGCGATTATTTGTGGATAAGTTCGTATATAACTTGCTTCCTGAACTATCACACAAGCTAAAAGACTCCGAGAGTTCATGGGCAGTTTCTTCTTCCGCCCAGATATTGGCTACTGCACAATATTATGAAAATAGAGACAAAGAAGAAAGGGAAAAACAAGAGAAAAAGACGAAAGAATTAAAAACTAAAGTTCTCTTGCAACAGGCTTATCCTCCTCGTTATGTTCAGCCTCAGTTTCAACAGCCTCCGCAGTTTCAGAGGTTGTATCAAAAGCCTGAACCATTCATTCCAAGACCTTTGCTAGGTCCCAATCAATGTGCTTATTGTAGGGAGGAAGGTCATTTTAAGAACAGTTGTCCGGCATTGTTGCAGCGTAATGGAGCAACATCTGCTTCACGAGGTCGTGGTGGTTCTCAGTCAGCAAATAGAGGTAGAGGTCGAGGTGTGTTAACCCAAGAGCAGCGTTCTTTTGTTCCTCCAAATTCCGGAAATTACTTTGACCAGCAAAATGTTAGGTCTACACAGTATTACAGTGAGGATCAGTATATTGAAGGAGGGAATGAAAGTCTTCATTTTGAATAGGACAGCCATGGACAAAGTAAGGGGGTTACGTCAATTCCAGTGGATCAGAATGGACCTTATGTTAATGTCACTACAATGGGTGTTTCAGAGCCATTTCTTTTAGATACTGGTGCCATGAGAAGCTCTATCATTCATTCTAAACTCCCTGGCGCACCTTTGTCTGGCTTAACGAATGTATCTGTAGGATTTTCTGGCGCCCCTGTTCGCAATCCAGTTTCTTGCCCTTTGCCTGTTTCAATAGGCCCTTATGATTTAGAAGCTCCGCTTCTTCTGACGAATGGTTGTGGTGAAAATCTGTTGGGTTTAGATCTATTAAAAAGAATGCATGCTACGATATATTGTTCACCTTCTGGTGTATACCTCACTCTAGGACAGAAAATGACTAGTCCAATGTACTTATCAAAAGATCAATTCCCACCTGAATTGCTTTCTCTTCCCGAAACGCTTTGGGCTACGGGTCCGAATGACGTTGGTTGTCTTGAGATCCCACCTTATGTTGTTACTCTTAAGCCCAATGCTGAAATGCCACGTATTCCGCAATACAGAATCTCTACTGAAGGTGAGAAAGCACTTCTGGAAATTGTCCATGATTTGATTCAGAAGGGTGTGGTTGAGGAAACGAGAGGAAATACATGTAACAGTCCTGTTCTTCCGGTTCTTAAACGCACTGATCCTTCTCAGCCTCCTGTTTATCGTTTTGTAATTGATCTTCGGGAGGTAAACAAGATTGTCGTACCGCAGTTTCCTGTAGTCCCAGATATCACTGCTCTGTTGACGATGATACCTTCTACAGCGACTTGGTTTTCAGTTATTGATCTAAAGAATGCTTTCTTTAGTATTCCCATCGCCGAAGAGAGTAGAGATATTTTTGGTTTTTCCCTCGGAGGCCGAAGCTTCCGGTTTAAACGCGCACCTCAAGGTTATTGTGAAAGTCCCTCTATTTACAGTCAAGCTCTAAAATCTCATCTTGATGCCTTTTCCTTACCGTCCGGTGCCGCTCTCATTCAGTACATGGATGACTTATTAGTTGCCGCTGATTCAGAGGAGATTTGCAAAAATGTGACCGTTGCACTGTTGCGTCATTTGTTTGATCTGAATCACAAGGTTTCTCCTTCTAAATTACAATATGTCTGTCGCGAGGTGACTTATTTGGGTCATCTCTTGTCAAAGGAGGGACGACGATTGACCCCCGAATGAATTCAGGCAATTGCACAAATGTCAGTGCCATCCACACAAAGAGAGGTACGTGCTTTTTTGGGCATTACTTCTTATTGTAGACAGTGGATTCCGAGTTTCTCTTTATTGGCTAAACCGCTGTTGGCGCTAACTTTAAAAGATACGCCTCAGCCTCTTCCGTGGACTGACGAATGTCAGAAGAGTTTTATTGATTTGCGTATTGCTTTGTGTTCTGCTCCTGTATTGGGTACTCCTGATTACAGTAAGCCCTTTACGCTCTATGTCCACGAAAGAGAGGGTTGTGCATTGTCAGTCTTAACGCAGCGTTTTGGAGATCAACAGCGACCATGCGCATATTTCTCAGCTACGTTAGATCCAGTAGCTAAAGCATTGCCTAGTTGTCTTAAGGCGACAGCGGCAGCAGCAATTTCTATTCGACAGTCTGCTGGAGTAGTGCTAGATAATACTCTCATTGTTATGGTGCCACATGCAGTGGATACTTTACTAAATAGGACAAAAACGCAGCATCTTACGAGTGCTCGGTTGTCCGGATATGAGCTGACGCTTTTGGCTAGTCACATACACATCAAACGATGTAATACCCTGAATCCAGCTACTTTGTTGCCTCTTCCAGAAGAGAGAGATGTCTCTGAACAGCATGATTGTTTTCTCCGTACTGAAGAAGAGACTAAGGGTAGAATTGACCTAAAAGACACGCCATTAGTGAATCCAGATGGAACACTATGGGTAGATGGTTCTTGTTTCAAGCTCCCGAATGGAGATACAGTTTCAGCCTACGCTATTACTACTTTGCATACGATTGTGGAGACAGCACGCATTAGACATAATTCAGCTCAGGCAGCTGAATTGATAGCCTTAACTAGAGCGTGTGTGTTATCCAAAGGAAAAAGAGTAAACGTGTACACTGATAGCCAATACGCTTTTGGTGTAGCGTTTAACTTTGGGCGTTTATGGAAGGAAAGAGGATTCTTTACTTCCCATGGTACTAAGATACAACATGGTCAATTAGTGACTGAACTTCTTGAGTCACTTACAATGCCTACTCAGATAGCGATCGTGAAGTGTAGTGCACACAAAAAGATTGTGGACGATGTTGGTCGAGGAAATGCATTTGCAGATGAGGTAGCGAAAAAGACAGCCAGAGACAACACAAGTCGAATGTATGTTGCAGGTCCCGCAAACTGCGTAAGAGAAAAGGGAATGTGTGAAGATACAGTAGAGAGTGTGAAATCAATTCAAGGAGAGGCTACGGAGAATGAGTTGAGAAAGTGGAAGGAAAGTACAGGAATGTTAGATGAGATGGGATGTTGGGTTGAATTATCAGAACATCAACGTTGGCTGTTACCAGATGCTTATGTACTACCTGTAGTTACTATGGCACATGGTCCAGCTCACCTAAGTGCAAAAGGAATATGTAAACTTCTGGCTCCAGTGTGGCAAAATGAGGGGATCCCAAAGTGTGCAAATAATGTAGTAAAACATTGTATTGTTTGCTTGATGTACAATCCGGGAAAGGGAACCCCAACTCCAGCAGGTCATTTTGCTCCTCCAACATATCCATTTGAGGTGTTGCAGATCGATTATATTCACATGGAACGATGCAACAACCTCAAATATGTTCTGGTGGTAGTATGTGCTTTTTCTAGATGGGTAGAAGCCTACCCTCTGAAGGACAATACTGCTTTATCAACTGCCAAAATACTTTTGAAAGAATTCTTCCCTAGGTTTGGTTTCCCGCGCATTGTCTGGAGTGACAATGGGAGCGAATTTGTGGGTCAAGTCATGCAAAAAGTTTGTGCAGGTCTTGGCATAAAACAGAAGTTCCACGCGGCGAATCACCCACAGTCGGCTGGTTTAGTAGAATGCTACAATGGAACCTTGAAGCTTAAAATTGCTAAGGTGCAAGCTAGCACAGGACTTAATTGGCCTGATGCTTTACCATTGGCTCTTCTGTCCACCAGAACAGCAGTACACTCTCGTTTGGGGCTTAGCCCTTACGAAGTGATATTTGGTCGCCCAGCTAATGTATGGGGAGTTCCTCGCCCTAAGAAATACTCAGACTTGCCATACCCGATGTTGATTGACTACTTGCATGACCTTACAACTAAATTGCGTGTTCTTCATCAACAGGTTCAGAGTGCTCTACCAGAGGCTTCCACAGACCCAGGTCATTCCATCCGACCAGGTGACTGGGTCTGCACGAAAAATTTCCAACGACAGAGAAATTTGGAGCCCAGATGGAGAGAGCCACGCCTGGTTCTTTTGACCACAAGAACAGCAGTTAAAGTCGAAGGAAAGAAAAACTGGGTGCATGCCGTGCACTGCAAGAAAGTGCCTTTGCCCTTGCCTTTCGATCAGTGGGTCCGTAGAGGAATCAGTGACTCTGAAAGTGAGAAAGTTCCGCAATTTGTACCATTCAGTGATGCGCGTCTAATTGGAACACTTTCTGAGAAAGAGGACGACGACATCCTTCAAGAAGCAATACCATCGCATCGTCGCTTGAACACGACAAATCCAGGAACATTGTTTCAAAACCAGACTGCCTCTGGACAGGAACGCTATAATTTGAGACCAAGACCAAAGAACTTGTAAATTTCTCTCCTATGTAGTACTCTATCCCGGTTGCAGGGTCACGGTAGGAGTCTTAGTTACGACCTGAGTAAGTGGCAATAGGCCTGCAGGACCTCACAGTGTCATAGGACGGTAGATAATCGTGACTACAGTGATTGAGGAAGATTGCCGTGAGCATCCACTTAGAAAGATGGAGGCTACATTAGATAAAAGAGAAAGTAAAAATGTAAAGAATAATTGTAAAGAAATATATAGTCGTTGTAGTATTGCTCTATGCGTCATTATATTGTCGTGTATTCTTTTGGCATCTGTAAACTGGATCATTATTACTCTGCAGCAAAAAGTTGTCTCTTCTCCTACCTCTACATCTTCTTCTACTATCTCTCCGCACCTATTTCACACTCTTCCCCAGCATGAACTCATCAGAAGAACTGAATACTTTAACAATTCCTTCGTCCAGTTGTTACATCAACATCAGTTAGTGATCAATACAACTGACTGTTGGGTGTGTGGACTCATACCACATACGGTAGAAAAAGGAATGCCATAGTTAGTTCTTCCATTCTCCTATGAAGGTTCCGCTTGGGCTTATTTTGTCATTTTCAATAATGCATATCAAAGTAAAATTAAACAACCTGTCAGTTCACATAGTGTTGGTTCAGATTTCAGTCATAGTTTATTGATAAAGGGAATGGTAGCTATGGCTAAAATCATGGAAAAAAGTGAAGCTTCCATAGATGAAAGAAAAGCATATACCAATTGGAACATAACTAATTACATTTCCAGCCTCAATGATAAGGTTAAGCAAGGAAAATCTCCTCCGATACGGGTCATACCCCAACAAGGAAATTTCTGTCTGCAAATAAATGGTAGAACTCCAAACACCGGACAAAGAGAAAGTTTATGTTCCCATACATATGTTTATTCAGCCCTGAATTCACCGCCGTTAGTACCATCTCAAGGTACATACTTCGTTTGCCACGATAGGGCTTATACATGGTTGCCAGCTGATTTCTCTGGTACTTGTTATATAGCCTTTCTTCTTCCCCCTACATACACCGCTCCTGCGAACCATCATAAAAATAGATATGGCAGAGGGATTGTGGATTCGAAAGACACAGCAGGACAAGAGGGAGGAGATTTCCTCAAAGGATTTCTTCCCTTCTGGGGTCCAATGGCCAACAGCAGAAATATAAGGCAATTGGTTCGTGTCGTAGAAACCACCATAGACATCACTGTAGGAGCTTTAAGTAACATTACAGCTGAACTACAGGCTGATCGTCTTATGACCTTGCAGAACCGTGTTGCCTTAGACTTTGTTCTTGCGGACCGTGGTGGAGTATGCAAATTGATCGGATCAAGTTGCTGTATTTTCATACCTAATGACGCTCCGACAGTATACCAAGCTATCTCTAAGTTACACATAATCTCCGAGTCGATTCATCAGGACGAAGGAGATTGGTCCTTTTCAGAGTGGTTTTGGGGATTACTGTCCAAATGGGGTTGGAAGGTATTGACATTCTTTGGAGTAATTTTAGCTTTTATATTCTCTTGTTGTCTTTGTATGCACTGCGGTCCTGCCATCTGCAACCTATGTGCTACTGCATGTATTCCCAAACCCAAGTCACAAAGAGCAGAGAATATCAAAATGATGGTACAGCAACAGCTTGATGACCTCATGGCCATAGACATCGACTCAGATTAACATGAGTTTGTGTATCTTGCCTGAGTTCTGGCAAAAGGAGGGTCTGAGGAAATTCGATTTTTAATACGATCGTATCGACCCGCCATTTTGTGGCCCGCCGCCATTTTATGTTGCCTTCACTCAGGCAGCACAGCGAACGAAGTCCATTCTGCCTTTTCTGCTTATTCTGCAACATGGTGTTCAAAACAGCCTTCTGCCTCTATCTTTACAAGGCTGGTATTAAGGTCTGACCGAGTACACTAATCCCTGTCTGGTTTTCTAATCCTTGTTTCAACTATCTGTAGGCTCACACTATTCTCCGCCGATCTTATCTTATCGTCTGGCCTTCGCTGTCCTTTGCTAGTATTCTCTCATTTCACAACTGTCCTCCAAACGCACACAAACTTATCACACCACATGCAACTTCGTTGTGGATCGGTTAATGAATTAGTTCAAGGGAGGGGTGACAAACACAGCTGGAGGGGAGGCAACCTTAAGTCACTTGATACTTTGTTTTCCAATTCCTTCTATTGGTGCTGTCTTGTTTTCCGACATTTCTATTGGCTCTGTTCTATCTTTACATTATTCTTACTGGCTCCTTTCTATGTGTTCTGGGAGTGTATGTAGTTAATAAATGGTTTTTATACGGTATATAAGATTGTGCGCCACAAAGTAAAGTGGCAGTCTCCTGAGAACATACCTTGTGTACTTCTTGGACAACTGTACTAGCTGCAGCTAATAAAATCTGATCTTTTACGCCTGACAGAGTGTCCCGTGTCTCTGTTAGTTGAGGCAGGTGAATCCAAGGAGATTTCAGGCGTACCCTGCGCCGCCAGGCCCATAAGGTTCTGGTTCTTCACCAGCAGCCCCCCAGCGTACATCCACTAACTCAGTCCTTGGCAGGATGAAACACTCTGGGCACCAGACCCCCTCCAGAACCAGTGGAGTATTACATCCACTACCTCAGTCCTTTGCAGGATAAAGCACTCTGGGCACCAGGCCCCCTCCAGAACCAGTGGAGTATCACATCCACTAACTCAGTCCTTGGCAGGATGAAGCACTCTGGGCACCAGGCCCCTTCCAGAACCAGTGGAGGCTGTTTATCCGGACTTGTGTAGTTGGTGTACATATTTGTATATGCTGAATTATGACTTTTGAGTAATGGATTTTTAATGATTACAATCGTGACAATCATTTCCTTGTATCCTTGTGTTCTTCCAGGGGTGGGGGGTGTATATGTAATGTTGATACATGTATTTGTGTGTATGTTGTTGTGTGTGAGGGTGAGGATGGGGGTGTTGCGTGTTGCGTGTGTGTGTCACTCTCTTTCCTCCCCCCCTCCGCTGTGTTGTAGGTGCAGTACTCACCATAGTCGCTGCCGCCACCGTTCATACTCCTGGTAGTAGAGGATTTAAACCAACATGGGTAACACCTGAAGTTCGGGCTCCATGGCGTCCTGGTTCCTCTTTGGGTGTTGAGAGGTGAGTGTTTTCCTTTCTGTGTACTGTTTCCGCCGTGCTTTTGATGGTGTTGGTTCCACCCCGGAAAAGGTGGCAGATAGGCGTCTTGAAAGTCGGTGGGCAGTACTTTGTCTTCCGCCTGTCTGTTGGCGGTTACCGCCATGGTGTTTGTTTCTACTGCCGTGGCGGTCGGAGTGTTAAAGTGGATGTCTATGTTGGCGGTTTTCGCCACGGTCGTAATGCCATTTTTTTCTGCCGGCCTCTTTAACACCGACCGCCAGGGTTGCAGTGAGGGCCATATTCTTGTGGCAATGCAGCCATGTGCAAGGAATGCATATTATTATAGTCTCTCTCATACGTTTAATAGAAGCAGCAGCAAAAACAAGCATTCCTAATGTGCAGGCTCTACACCTGCATTGGGTGCAGTGGGCCTCTTCTTTAAATGTTACTGATGTAAATTTTAGCATGATCTTACTTTTCACATTCAAGAATTGTAGCGATAAAACATACCGTGAATTCTGAATGTTTTGCCCATGCATGAGTACAAGAATGTGTCCTATGGTTGGTACTAAACAAAAATATTTCATGTCTTGTGCATAGAATTTCTGAAGGTGGTGACCTCAAGCCGCTATGCACACACACCAATGTTTTAGGTTATTCCACTGCACAGCTTGCAGAAATACATGCCCTGTTACTTGCCCTACAGAAAGCTGATCCATCAGTTCCCACACCAAGGGACATATTTATACCCTGTTTGTGCTGAATTAGTGTCATTTTTTTACGCTAATTCAGCGCAAATATAACTCCATATATATATTTTGCTGCTAGACATATCTACCACCAAAATATTGGAGTTAAAGTCATTTTTTGCCTGTGGAAAACTATCTTGCGTCAATGAGATGCAAGGTAGTCGTTCACAGGATAAAAATGACTCAAAGGCCATAGCACCTCATTTATACTCCTGCGTAAAAATGGACTTAAGTCCCCTGGGCATGGCCATTGGGCTGGGGGCATGACTCCTGTCTTTACTTAGACTGGAGTCATGTCCTTGGGGGTTGTGCGTCTAACAATGGCGCTAGTCAGGTTAGAGTAATTATTTTGACTCTAACCTGACTAGCCCCATTCTTTTACGCACAACCTCTAGTTTTCTCTAGGCCTCTCCCACCCGGTGAGCGGCATGTATTTTGACGCTAACCGGGCCGTAGCGCCGGCTTGCGCCATTCCTTAAATATGGCACCCGGCTAGCACTCTTGAATGGCGCTAGTCGGCGCTATACTTTTTGACGCAAACCTGTGTAGGTTTGGGTCAAAAATTATAAACCAGGACCTTATTGTCTCAGATTTAGTATTTTGTGTTCAAGTATATAATATAGATTTGCCCCAATGGAGCTTAAACAGATCCAGAGAGTCAAAAGAAAAGCCAATAAAGGGTAAACAACTATAGAGCAAGGCAGCTGTCTTACAAGGTAAGCTTCCTTTGGTCCATGTACAGCACACCATGACCCATAAAGGTGATGGACTTCATGCTAAAGGGAACTTTGCAGCAGACTTGATTGTATGAACAGCAGTGCAAACCTTTAGGATTGCTGCTATTGTAACCCGATCTTAGGTCAAGAATGAGGGAGGCATTTTGGCAGCAATACTAGCAACGTTTAAAGGTGAGGGCCCTCCTGATGGCTGTTCTTGTAAATACTCCTACACCTTCAATGACGATAATGTACCCATTATTTTTATACCTGGAATTGGAGATAAATATATTCCTAATGATCAACCTAAGGTAGGAGGGATAACAAATGCACATGTTGGTATAAGTGCTACTATACCAATGCTAAATCAATAATACTGATGTCCATTCTTTTCAAAACTAAAAAAAATATGTGCAGCAATGTACTATACCCATGCCCACAGATATAACACTTTACTGTTAAAAGACCATCACAGACTCACATTGTTGTCTCTGATAAACCTTTCGAGTTCCTTTTCCTCTACAATGTCAGGCCATACCTAAGTGTAACCTGATATAAATACATGCTGGTTGCTGTTCATTCATACCTCAGTGTCCTTAGAGGTTAGCCTCAAAAGGTTGCCACTGTTGGCATGGTCATAAAAGACTTACAGTGCCTAGCAGCAATGAGAGGAGTTTGTACCTTTCATTAAGCCAGTGGGGCCACAATCACCACTAAGGGCTTCAGGGATACTATGGGCCTGATTACAACTTTGGAGGAGGTGTTAATCCGTCCCAAATGTGACGGATATACCACCAGCCGTATTACGAGTTCCATAGGATATAATGGACTCGTAATATGGCTGGTGGTATATCCGTCACTTTACCGTCACTTTTGGGACGGATTAACACCTCCTCCAAAGTTGTAATCAGGCCCTATTTCTGCTCTGGGAGTAAAACTGCTACATTCACATCCTTTCTGCCTATAAAGTAACATAAACATAGAACACACAAATGCTATGCTTTGACAAGCTTCGACCAGTAGGGTATTGGATATAGGATTGAGTTGGCTACATAACCTGTATGGAGTTTTGAGAGCATTAATTACTTCCCTAGAGGAATATTAGGTGGTCACACCTCTATGAAATGCTCTTTGGAGAATCAATGTATGTGCCTGATCTTGATGTCCCTGAAAAGGTAGCAGAGTAAAAAATGCCTGATCCATTACTCTGCTTGAACTTGTTGCACAACGTTCGGAAAATAGAACTCAACTATCTAATTTAAAGGATTATGGCTCTGACACTAGTGAAAATAAGATGCCTAAAACAGCTGACAGGTGGCTCCCTAAAGTGAGCCAGCTAATACAAGAAATGATCACTGAAAAACAAGTCTTTGGGCCAGCTTACAGACCGCCCATTCCAGTTCTTGTGATGAAAGGCACTTGAACAGTTATTCTGTTGTCCTTACCTGGCTCAAAGAAAAAATGAAAAGTGTCAACTGATCACATTAAAAGGCTCCATGTGGCTGATTCTGTTCAGTAGACCCCCACGGACACCAAGGATCCTCCGGAGTAGATCAGCGCATCCACTCCCTACTCTATGAAAGTTATCCCAAGAACAGTGCAGCCTAGAAATCCTATATCCCTTTTGGGGACCCAGGATGTTATGTTGTCTTCAGCCTTGCACCAAGTACCAGTTTCTATGGATGGATCTGATGCTGTAACTCCAACTGTGAATACTGCTGTGGTTTACTATGTTATACTATGAAGCACCAACAGAACCTACAACATGTGGTATAATTTCATTACAAGGAATTGTGCTGTATGATCATGATTCAGTTGTTGATTTTGAAAGCAACTCACTGGTGGTTAGTGAATGGTGCAGATGGCTTCTTGCTTGCTGGTGGTTTTGCAACAGATACATTCTTCCACCTTGGTCATACATCTGGGTTGTTACTGGAGTTCTTTTATTTTATAATGTGACTTATGATAATGGGTTGTGATTTTGCTTTTAGTACATAGGAACTATGCTTTTGATAGGACAGCGCCGTTTCCTGTGACTCAGGTATTGCAGCCACATTCTTCTTCTAACAGAGCACGTCAGGATTATCAGGCTGTGAACATCACTGCATATCTTGTGCTGGACATTTTTGTTTGGAAAAAGGTTCCTTAGCAACTTATGAGTCAGACTGAAATGATTCAAATTCTGTATGCTTTTCAAAATCTTTATGTTATAATTTCTGCTCCATTTGCAAATACACAGGACATAAGTGCTGTTAAACAATTGGTTTCTGATTTGTCTTCATATGTGACCTTAGACAATAAAGATCCTTATTTAAATGCTGAGAATAACAAGAATTGTTCTGTTTTTATTTTTATGGATGTCATTAAATTAAAAGAAACAGTAGTCCCCAATAAATATACAATTGTAAGCAATGGGAGTGTGGGGGACTCTGCTCATATATAGTCCTAAGAATTTTAAGAAAAGGTTCCATTATTTTAACTGTGAGGACAGAGCTGATCCATCTACTTTGCATTAACTGCAAAAGCCCGAAATACATCAGAAAAACCTGATCACTAATCACAGGTTTATATATTCTGCACAATTCATTGAAATACTTGGAACCAGATTTGAAAGAATGTATACATTAAAAAAGGTATTTGTGGTACCAAGTTCTGGCACACTAAAGGTAAAATTTAGAGCATGCATAATACCTACAGAAATTATGGTAGTCATTATGACATTAGCGGTGACTGTTAAAGTGGCGGTGTAGCAGGATTGGTGCTATCCTGCTTCGATATGATATCCAGGGGCACGTAGAACAGTGCCCCGGGGGCGCCTTTTAGCTTCCAGAAGTAGCGTCATCCAACGTCAAACTGGACATCGGAAAGAAAAACCTGACATGTCTGGAAAGCGGCGTGTCTCGGGAAGCTGAGGAGGAGGAAGCAGCCGATGCAAAGGAGAATGTGCGCGGGACGCCGGAGATAACCAGAACGGAGGAGTTGGCATCTATGACGACTCCAAGAGAAACTTCACCGCGGAGAGACCGGACGAGCAACAGAGCCAGCCACGTCCCTGGAGGGACGTGGCTCACGCAAGTACATGCCTGCTTTCTAAATCCCTTGGGATATTGCTGGTAGTGGGATTATTAAGGGGTTTTGTTTTTCTGTGTTTTTTTGTTTGTTTGTTTTCTCCGTAAGACTGGGCTCCACAAAATGAGGTTGAACGCTTTGGGAAAAGACTATTTAGCGCCTGTACCCTTTGAATGGCCTGGGGTCACACACTGACTATGCACCAGAACGTTCACTACTCATAAACAATCACTTACCTTGTTATTATAAATAGTCACCTGACTTTGCTCACACTAGCGTGGTGGTGTTTCCCAGCACTCCCTGCCCTTCAACTATAAAAAAAGAAAAGGAAAGTCCACTTACCATTGTTTTTCGGTTTCCCGTTTCTCCTTGGGGTCCCATGACGGTGAGGCTCTTCAGCAATAGACAGACCTAGAAGAGAAGAGAGAAAGAGAAACAAGAAGGACATTAATTGATCCCCAGATCAAGGAAAAGAAGAAGAAGAGAAACTAGAAAGGAAGAAAACAAGAAAGATACTCATAAACTGAACACAAGTGACTAAACAGACAGAGAACATTGAATAAAAACTATTATATAGCCCATCGAGTGTAGTTGTCTTCCATTACCGGGGAAAAGAACCCTCTACAGGTGGTATTACCTCCAACAGGTTGGAGGTAATTACCACCAAATTATGACCATGGTGGTGATACCTCCCATAGACAGCCAATGTACCACACCAGCCACCAGCGCGTTAACACCACTGACCACTGCGGTAGCTATCGACACCCAGGCGGAAGACAAGGTACCGACCACCATATTATGATATAGCAAACTGCCATGATTTCCGGGGCCGTACGAACGCCATTGAAAGCCTGCCGGAAACACTGCACAGACAATGAAGGACTCACCGTCAGAGACACAGAGAAGACCTTCGCTGCCATGGAACCAGAACTTCACGTCATCCCGGTGCTCTTCTATGCCATGGTCCACCAGGAACACCAACACCGATGAAGACAGCAAAGGTGAGTACTCCCGCCTAGCACACAAGGGAGGGAGGGAGGAAAAGGAGAGTGACACACACATGCACAACACACACCATTCCCACACACACCATACACACATCCAGCTGCAGAGTAAAACCAATGTCACAAGAGCCATATCTAACTAAAACAAGGACCACATTGAGCCTTCACTGATACTGTAATATGATGCAAACAGCCACCATATTGTCCATGCAATAACAAAAACATGCCAATGTGTAGAAAGGGCCAATGGCCAGTCGAAAGTACAAAAGGCCAATATGGCCACAGGGCACAGATCAAGCCCTAACTTGATTCTTGACAGTATCCGGACACCAATGTGCAGTGGCATCATGTTGGAAATCGGCAGGTACCTCAGAGGGAAGGAGGGTGGGTGTGGGGGGCACCTCAGCTGAAGTGGGTAACATGTCCACTGGTTCTGGAGGGGGCTCCTTGTCCAATTCTCTCTGGTGGGGAATGTAAGGCCACAGTCTCTGAAGTGGGGAGCATGCCAACTGGATTTGGAGGGGGCTCCTTGCCCAACAGTCCCTAGAGGGTGGCCTATATGCCCTCTGCTGGAGGTGAGGGTTCCTTGCCCACTAATGGTGGAGGTATGACCCTGGCTGCGTCTGCTGGAGGTGAGGGTTCCTTGCCTACTGCTGGTGGAGTAGTGACCCTGGCCCCCTCTGCTGGAGGTGAAGGGTCCTTGCCCACTGCTGGTGGAGGTGTGACCCTGGCTGCCTCTGCTGGAGGTGAGGGCTCCTTGCCCACTGCTGGTGGAGGGGGCCTCTTGCCTCTCTTTGCTGGTGGAGTGGGATCCTTCCCTTTCTTGGGTGGTGGAGTGGGGTCATTCCCTTTCTTGGGTGGTGGAGTGGGATCCTTCCCTTTCTTTCCTCCACGACTAGGAGTTGCCTCCACTGTCCCCGTCTCATGTCCCTTGGTTTTCACCACCCTAGTCCTCCCTTTCTGAGGTGGAAGTGTGCTCACAGTAGAAGTGGCAGCCGTCACACTCTGGGGCCCCTTTGTGCCAATAGCTGAAGATTTGATGAGAGCAGTGGCAGACTGTTTGGGTGAGGTGCTGTGCTGGGTCTTTGGGACCGTGCTCTTATGGGCAGGACAGTGGGGTGAGGGGGAGGGAAAAGGTCAAGATGGGCAAGGAAAAGCTTCTTAGAAACTTTGGGGTGGGATGTGAGAGGAGGGATGGGAGTGGAGATTAAGGGAGTGGTTGTCAGGGGTGTACGTCTGCTGAACTTGGGTGCAGGTGCATGGGCAGTGTGCGTGTGTCAGGTGGATGGCTGTTGGGAGTCTGAGTGCATGCATTTGTGTCTCTTAGGAGGTGGGGCAGACAGGGTGGGAGATGACAAAGGGGACGCGTGGATAGATGTTGAGGAGGTGTCTGCAAGTGAGGTGTGTGTGTGGCTTGATGTGGTGATGGTGGTGGTGGCTGTTGATGTAGTGCATGCAGGTGTGGGATTCAGATGTGACTGTGAGGGAGGAGGAGGAGGAGGAGGAGGAGGAGGAGGAGGGGCAGACAGTGTAGGCAGTGGATGTTGTGTGTGCAACTGTCTGTTGTTTGTGTGCGTGCTTGTGGCCTGAAGTATGCCGCCTGTGTTCGACTGTGCTCCTCTTGTCTGATGTTTTGTGTGCATGTTTGTCTGTATGTGTGCATGGGATGGGTTGGGGTAAAGGAGACTGGGACTGGGAAGTGATAGTTGGAGGGGGGACAGTAGGAACAGGGATACTGGCTGCCAGCAGAGAGGAGGCCAGAGCCTGAAACGATCTCTGTCGGGCCACCAACCCACCGTGGATGCCCTCCAGGTATGCATTGCATTGCTGCATCTGGGATGCCAGCCCCTGGATAGCATTCACTATGGTTGATTGCCCTACAGAGATGGATCTCAGGAGGTCTCCTCACTGAGGGCAGCAGGGCTCACTGGGGCAGGGCCTGAGGTGCTTGGGGTGAATGAGATGCCCACCCTCCTGTGTGAGCAGACACGACCAACTCGTTGGGGGGCTACTGGGAAGGCGGTACTGGGACGGGGGATGGCGGCTGTACCTGTAGCTGGGGTGGTCCCATAGGTGTCCGCCACCACCAGGGAGCTACCATCGGAGCAGGAATCAGAGTCAGTGTTGTCACCTTCTGTCTCTGCCATGGTGCTCCCCTTGCCCTCTGTCCCACTGGTCCCCTCGTTGTCGGTGGACTCTGCCTCCCGGGTCCTGTGGGATGCAGCTCCCTCAGTCACTGGTGCCCCTGCTCCTCCACCAGATGATGCTAATGCACACATGGACCGGATGACAGAAGAAAATAGGGGGGGGGGGCAGAGAGAAAGGGAGCACTGGGTCAATTACAGCACTAACACCACAGATGGCATACACATTACCATCACAAACAGGGACTGGGAGCAGCAAGATGAGAGCCAACCACCACCAACTTCACACCTACTGTCTGACCTGGAATGCCACCTAGCTAGAATACAAGATTTAGCTATACACCCATTTACCATGAGCTGGACCACGCAGCAATGCTGAGCTGACATTATGCAGTACCGACTAACTGAAACCCATCACCAGGATCCCATGCCAGCCAACAAACATGGTTGTCTCGCTCGCCGTACTCACCCCCTTGTGGCTGCTGTTCTGCCCTCAAGTGCCCATCCAGCTCTGGGTAGGCTACTGCCAGTATGCGGGCCTTCAGGGGGATCAGATTCTAACGGGCACCTGCCCTCATTGGGAGGCCATCCCTAGCTGGGTCTCCGTGGTCTTCCGGGCCCAGCATCTCAGGTCCTCCCATCTTTTCCTGCAGTGGGTGCTCCGCCAGCTGTAGACCCCCAGGGCCCGCACGTCCTTGTCAATGGCATGCCACCATCCCTTCTTCTGATGGGCGCTGACCTGCAGAAGTAATATAGACAGGAGGACACCATTAAACATTCAATTACCCGGGGCCCACCATGTACACTACCACCAGACATCCCCCCCCAAATGACACACTGCTGGCACCCATATCTCAATGCAACCTTGTCACATGCATCGTGCCCATGGTGTGCTCACCTGTTGATCTGGAGGCCCATACAGCTGTCCATACAGGGGTAGGACTCCATCCACCAGGCGCTCCAACTGCTCTGAAGTGAAGGCAGGGGCCCTTTCCCCAGTCACACGGGCCATGGCAGGATCCAGACACAGGTCACAGCAGCACACGCAGTGTAGGTGTTGTCCTGTGGAAAGTCAAGAATCAAGTGAGGTTTTAGACAGAAAATGGCGGTCATGTCTGCGGCGGTGTACACCGTCACTGCCGCTGGTGATCCCCATTGGCCACTGTACTCCAAAGATCCCCATTTTAGCCAATGAGGAATAACATGGCGGTGCAAGACCACCTTCCGTCATGACGCCCAACGCCGGCGGAGTTACCTCACTTCCACCTGTCCCTACATACTGGACAAGTGGTGGTGGTGGAGGACAACATTCAGAAAATGTTGAACTGCGTCATCGCTGTAAATTGCACATGCATTGCCATTCATATTGTCCCATCACATAAATGCTCTATGTACGCTGAGGTGGTGGTTCCATTGTTCAATTTGTGATACCCTACTCACTCTTGTGTCCCTTCGATACCTACCACTGAGGAGAAATAGGAGGAGGAGACAAGACCCCATGTACAGACCCCTTGTGGACTTGGCCACACTGGAGGACAGGCACATAATACTGACCTATAGACTGGACAGGGCCACAATCACAGAGCTGTGTGCACAATTGGAGCCTGATCTGATATCAGCTATCCGTCATCCCACTGAGATCCCCCCCTTTTATGCAAGTTCTCTCAGTGCTCTATTTCTTGGCAACTGGTTCTTTCCAAGTGACAGTGGGCTTGTCAACAGGAATGTCACAGTCAATGTTCTCAATCGTGCTGGCAAGGGTTTTGTCTGCCTTGGTCAAACACATGTGCAGCTACATCGCTTTCCCCCAGGTGGAAGATTTGGCCACTGTGAAGGCAAGATGATATGCAATGGGACATATACCAAATATTATTGGGGTGATTGTTGGAACACATATTGCGTTTCCACTCCCCCCGGCAAATGAACAGGTGTTCAGGAATCAGAAGAGTGTCCACTCACTCATTGTGCAAATGGTGTGCCTAGCTGACCAGTACATCTCCCACGTCACTGCCAAGTATCCTAGGTCGGTGCATGATGCCTTCCTCCTGAGGAATAGCAGCATCCCAAATGTGATGGCACACCTACAAAGGCACAGGGTGTGGCTAATAGGTGAGCCAGCGTCCCCACCCACTGTATGTCAGTGTATGCCTTCAAGATTCATCCCCCATACCATTGTGTAAGGCTAATGTTTGTACCTCACTATTTGCAGGGGGCTCTGGCTGCCCAAACCTATTGTGGATCCTGACCCTTGTGAGGAATGCCAGGACAGGAGCGGAGGTTCAGTGTAAGGCCTAACCAGGCGAATCATAGAATGTACCTTCGGCCTCCTGAAGGCCAGGTTCAGATGCATCCATCTGACAGGTGGATCCCTGTGCTACTCCCCTGAGAAGGTATGCCAGATAGTAGTAGCATGCTGCATGTTGCACAACCTGGCCTCAGACGACATGTGCCTTATCTGCAGGAGGGGGAGATTAGAAATGCCCCTGTGGCAGCAATGGACCCTGAGGACAGTGAGGATGAGGAGGCAGAGGTTGAGGATGTGGACAACAGAACATCAGCTGTACGTCAATACTTCCAATGACACACAGGTAAGACAGTGGAACTTCCATTACTATGATTATTTATATTTTTAGTGTGGCTGTAGCAGGGTGGCATTCGTTTCCTTTGTATCTCAACTGACTGTCACCTATGGCTTCTCATTTTGCAGATGTTGGTGTTGTAACAACTGTGTACTGATGTGATGACTACAGACAGCACCTAGTCATTATTTGTAAGCTATCACACTGTTCAGGTCATTTGCACAAGATGTGGCTGTTTCCATATTTACACATTTTCATCACATAAAACACTATCACTCACGTTGTGTTCAAGGGTGTTTATTGTAGTGAAATTTAAAGACGGAAAAGTGCAATGGAATGGGGTGATTGTAGAGGTAAGTCCATGGTTTTGGTCCAGTCTGTTTGTTGCACAGGTACAGTGTCCAAGGGGCAATACGAAGGGGAGCAAAGGCAGTTTAAAGTGGTCAAGGTGACTGGGTGGGACTGTCTGGGTTGCAGGGAATGTTTGCGGGGTGGTTCACCTTCTGCAGGGGGAGGATGCTGGTGGCCTGTGGGTCCTGTGGCAGGGCCTCCTGTCCACTAGCTGCAGCAGATGTGGCGAGCTGTTCATTTGACTGGCTAGTGAAGGGGCCCGCTGGTGTGCTGTCCATTGCCTCATGAGGTTGGCCATATCAGCCAGCACCCCTGCTATGGAGACTATGATGGTATTGAGGGCCTGTAAATCTTTCCTGATCTCCTGATGGTGTACCTCCTGCATGTTGTTTAGGATCTGGCCCATCTTGTCCTGGGATTGTTTGTAAAGCCCCAGGACATTAGTGTGTGCCTCCTGGAGAGTCAGTTCCCTGAGCCTGTCCCCCCCCCTGGCGCACAGCTGTCCTCTGTGTGTCCCTGTCCCCCTGTACCTGTGTCCCCTTAACGGTGTGCCCACTGCCACTGACCCCAGGACCCTGATTGTCTTGGCTGTGAGGTGTGGACTGGGTTCTCTGTACAGGTAGGCACACTGCTGATTGACGTGTCCTGGGGACAGAGGTGTGAGGACGTTGGGTGGGTGCTGTGGTGTTGGATACTGAGGGTGGAGGCTCTGTGGTGGACTAGGAGTGGGCTGGGGTGGCTGACTGACCAGAGGTCCCTGATAGGCCAGGTAGTTCATCCAGATCCAGAAGCCCAGAGTTACTGTCATCACTGGGGTCATCTTCTGTTGGGGGACTGGAGAATCGTGGCACCTCCTCGCCACTGGGATTGGCTGGGGCACCTGCGGGGATGTAAGTGATGTATTATGCTTTAATGTCTGTGACAATATTGTACATCCCTAGCTTCTCCATTATCGTTGCTGTTGCCCTGCCACCTTTGTTTGTGTATGGTGATGTATTGTGGGATTGTTAGTTCTCCATGCTGTGCAAGCTTTGGTGTTGGGTGTACATGCAGGGCTGGGAGGGCTGTACATACATTGGAATGGCATGTAGGGCTTGGCATTGGGGTTAGTCACATGTGGAGGTGGAATGTGTAGGATGGAATGGAGTGATGGGAGTCAGGGTGAGGGGGTAAGATGGCATGCAGGTATGGGGGATGATAAGTAGCAAATATTGACTCACCAGTGTCCAGTCCTCCGGCTACTCCTGTAAGTCCCTCAGGATGTAGGATTGCCAAGACTTGCTCCTCCCATGCTGTCAGCTGTAGGGGAGGAGGTGGGGGCCCACCGCCAGTTCCCTGGATGGCGAGCTAGTGCCTTGCTGCCATGGATCGTACCTTCCCCAATAGGTCGTTCCATCTCTTCCTGGTGTCATCCCTTGTTCTTGGATGCTGTCCCACAACGCTCACCCTGACCACAATTCTCTGCCATAGCTCCATCTTCCTGGCAATGGATATTTGCTGTACCTGTGCTCCAAAGAGCTGTGGCTCTACCCTGACTATTTCCTCCACCATGACCCGCAACTCCTCATCTGTGAAACGGGGGTGCCTTTGTGGGCACATGGGTGTTGTGTGGTGTGCATTGTGCAGAGGGTGTTGAGTGATGTGGTGTGGGGTGCATGACGGATGAATCAGTGTTTGTTGTGTGTGTGTGTGTAGTTGTCTCTGTGATTTGCGTGGCTAGCTATTGCAGTCTTTTCGTGTTCATAAAGCGATGTGTGTGAAGTGGGTGGGTGTTTTATAGTGCTGTGGTGGGGTGGGTGTGGTGTGCGTATGAGTGTCAGGTGTGTGATTTTCATTTTGTCCAATGTTGTGTTGTTTTTTATTTGGGTGGCCATTCTGACCGCGTCAGTGTTACTGCCACTGGTTTACTGCCGTTGAATGTCCGCCATGGTGATTCGTGGGTCATAATGTGGTGGGTGAAGTTTTGTTGGCGTAACGGTATGGGTGTTCATACAGACACGGACATGTGTTTGTGGCAGTATTCTGTCGGTTTAGTGTGTGTGTCATATTATGGTGAATGGATATTCACCTCCGCGACGGTATATTGGTGGTCGTCACCATGGCGGTAAGCGGGATTTACCGCCAATGTCATAATGAGGGCCTATAACAAGATGATTCAGTAAACAACATGCATGGGATTTGCATCTTCAAGAGATCTAAAAACATCATTTTTTGCAAAAAGTAATTTGACACAATTTCCAGGTTGGCAGTGGAAAGAAAACTTTATATATGCTGAATTGAATGTTAATTTTCAAAACAGTGATGTGTGTATGAACAGTTTTCTTTCTAAAGCTACTGGGCCCTTAGCAAATAGACCAGATCCCCAATTTAGCATGTATTCTCCCTTTTTCAGTAGCCACACATTCAATGTGGTTAAATAGTGTCAGCAGTGGTTAACTCAACCTAGTTTAACTGTTGTGAGGGAATATTTGTCAAAAATGCATGAAGACATGGACTTAAACAATTTCCATCTGAGTACCCATCCAGTAAATAATAAAATATTTATATCCACTTTAAAATATGTCATTATTAAAGACAAGTCAGCATGTTTAGAAAGGGAAGCTGCAGAAAGGATTAGAGATACTGACAGAGTAATAATGCAGACTATATTTAAAGGCATTCATAATGGCTTTCTACTTCTCTCACACCAAGTGTACACAATCTCCACCACCCTCTAATTAACACTCACTCTTCTAACAGAAGATTTAAGTCTTTACAACAAGGGTAAGCTTAGATGCATGCAATAACACAGTTAGAGCATTGCAACCCTAAAAGCTAGTCATGCTCCCTGGCAACTTAAAAATGAAAGAGCTGTGTTTGTTCCTCACAACTTTACCTCGGCTTAGAGAACATTGGCCCTCATTACAACATTGGCAGTAAATGCCGCCTACCACCGTGCTGACGGCCGCCAACATACCGTGACCGCGGCAGTATACCGCTACGGGTATTATGACCCACACATAGAAATCCGCCACTATACAGACACACGCACAAGCCTCCAGACAAAAGGTCACTGATAAATTGGTGGTACCAAAACCCACACTGTTACGCCAACAGAAATACGCCCACAGTATCAGGACCCACGAATAACTGCGGCGGTCTTTCAATCACGGTAAATCATTTGCGGACACACCGCTGCACTCAAAATACACACACACTAACAAAACTACACCACAATGGGCTATTCAAACTATACACACCTGACACACATACACACACCACACCCAAACACACACACCACTATAAAACACCCACCCACATTACCCACAACCCTTTCAATGAAAAAAAAGATTGCCAACTGAGAGAGAGAGAGACAAGCCAGGAGCACCCACTCAATCTGAGCCACAGAACACAATCACCCATACACCATCCACACACCTCACAGCACACACCCCAACACAGCACCCCACACACCCTCACACATACCACGCACACCACATCCATGACACCCCAAAGACACCCCAGGTTTTCATAGGAGGAGCTAAGGGTCATGGTGGAGGAAATGATCCGGGTAGAGCCACAGCTATTCGGATCACAGATGCAGCAGACGTTCACTGCAAGGAAGATGTGGCTATGGCGGTGAGTCGTAGACAGGGTCGACACCATGGGACAGCACCCCAAAACAAGGGATGACATCAGGAAGAGGTGTAATGACCTACGGGGGAAGGTGCATTCCATGGTTGCAAGACACCAGGTAGCTGTACAGAGGGCTGGCGGAGGACCCCCACCTCCTCCCCCACAACTAACAACATGGGAGGAGCAAGTCTGGGTGATCATACATCTTCAGGGCCTCGCAGGAGTAGCAGGAGGACTGGACTCTAGTAAGTCAAATCTTTACTATTACATCCCCCACCCTACCTGCATGCCTTCACAAACTCCTACCCCTACCCTTACCCCCATCACCCCACCACCTCACATATACCCCACCATCACAATCCACCCATCACAAAACTAAGCCCTGCATGCCACAAAAATGCATGGACACCCATCACAGACCTGCATGGACACCCACCACTAAAGCATGCACATTAGGGAGAATCACCTAGCCCACAAAATCACAACTCACACAAGGCAAAGCTGACAGGGCAATCACAACCATACAGGGAAACACACCCATGCATAGGATGGCACATGCAGATACAATGCATTTACATCCCCACAGGACCCCCACTCAACGTAACTGGGGAGGAGGGGCCACCAACATCCAGTCCCCCCACAGAAGAGGCCCACAGTGATGACAGCAGCTCTGCACGCCTGGATCACGAGGACCAACCTGGCCCATCAGGGACCTCTGGACAGTCGGTTACCCTGCCACAGTCCCAGACCACCACAGAACCTCCCCCCTCAGGAAACAGCACCCACCCACCCAGCGGGCCCATGCCTCTGTCTCCAGGACATGTCAATCAGCAGTGTGTCCAGCACTACAGGGACCCCATGCAACCCCACAAACCCAAGACAATCAGGGACCTGGGGTCAGTGGCAGAGGGGACACGGTTCAGGGGACAGAGGCACAGGACAACAGGGAAACTGGGAGGACTGCTGTGCGCCGGGGAAGAACAGGCCCAGGGAACCCACTCTCCACGAGGCACTTGCAGGGATCCTGGGAGAATACCACAGTTCCCAGGAGACCTTGGGCGAGATACTGGCCAAGTTGCAGGAGACCCAGCGGCTGCAAGAGGGACAGTACCTGGGGATCAGAGAGGACCTCAAACACATCCACACCATCCTGGTCACCATTGCAGGGGTGCTGGCTGACATGGCCAACACCATGAGGGAGGCAGTGGCACACCAACAGGCCCCTGACACTAGCCACACCGAAGAACAGCCCTCCACCTCCGCCGGCGCTAGTGGACAGGAGGCCCTGCCACAGGACCAACAGGCCACCAGCACCCCACCCCCTGCAGAAGGAGAACCACCACGCAAAAGGTCCCTGCGATCCAGGCAGAAGCCAGAGAACATTGACAAGACCCCTGCCAGGAAATAGGACTCCCTTTGAATGCCACCCTTGTGTCCCACTCTGTCACCCCGTCCACCTTGAACTGCCATTGTTCTACTTCCTATGCCCCCCTGGACAATGCACCAGTGATACAAAGAGAATGGACTCTATCTGGACATTCCTCCACCATCACCCCAGCCCATTGCACATCCCCCTCTTAGCACTTAAATAAACACCCTTAGAACAAATACAACTATAGAGTCTGTAAATTGATTGAATTCTGTATTAGTGCAACAAGCTGTAAACATTTCAAATCATATGTACAGTAATATATACATTGGTATGACCTGTAGTGGGCAGCACTAAACACACCAGGAGCCAGAGTGGGACACAGAGATCTGAAAATAGAGATGCCAAAGGGTACAGTATGTGGCCATAGACATAGGGAAATCAGGCTGCCAGGTCCATAGTCTAACACAAAACTGCAATGGAAAGTGAAGTTACAGTGTCTTACCTGTGTGTCACTGAAAGTACTGTTGTATGAGTGAGCTTCTGTTGTACACATCTTCTTCCTCTGCCTCCTCTTACTCACTGTCCACAGGCTCCACCGCTGCCACAAGACCATCTCCAGGCTCATCATCCTGCATAAAAGGCACCCAGGTGTCTCAAGGTTAGGTTGTGCAACATGGAATGATGATCTGGCTCACCTTCTTGGGTGAGTGGTACAGGGATCCACCTGTCAGATGGAGGCACCGGAACCTGGCCTTCAGGAGGCCAAAGGTTCTTTCAATTATCCTCCTTGCTTGCCCATGTGCCTCATTGTAACGTTCCTCTGCCCTTGTCCTGGGATTCCTCACTGAGGTCAGTAGCCATGACAGGTTGGGGTAACCAGAGTCACCTGCAAATATTCGAGGGATACCTGTTAGACATACACTCACCCTTAGGGACAACCCCACACCCACATACCTACATCATCTGGGTGGGGACCATGGGCTCACCTATTAGCCACACCCGGTTCCTCTGGAGTTAAGACATCACATATGGGATGCTGCTATTCCTCAAAATGAAGGCATCATGCACAGAGCCATGATACTTGGCATTCACATGGGAGATGTACTGGTCCGCCAAACACACCAGCTGCACATTCAGAGAGTGATAGCTTTTTCTATTCCTGAACACTTGTTCATTCCTCCAGGGGTGGGGGGGACAAATGCTATATGTGTACCATCAATGGCACCAATGATGTTGGGGATATGTCCCAGGGCACAGAAGTCAGCTTTCACTGTGGCCAAATCCTCCACCTGGAGGAATACGATGTGGCTGCGCATGTGTTTCAGCAGAGCAGACAACACTCTGGTCAACACGTTTGAGAACATAGGCTGTGACATTCCTGATGCCATGGCCACTGTCACTTGGAAGGAACCACTTGTCAGGAAATGGAGCACTGACAGGGCCTGCACTAGAGGGGGATACATGTGGGGTAGCGGATAGCTGAAATCAGGTCTGGCTCCAATTGGGCACACAATTCTTGGATTGTGGCTCTATCAAGTCTGTATGTTAGGATAATGTGTCTGTCCTCCATTGTCGCCAGGTCGACCAGGGGTCTGTACACGGGAGGATGTCTCCATCTCATATTGCTCCTCAGCGGTTGAAGTCTAGGGAAAAAAACGGTGAGCAGAGGGACATATTCATTATGAATTAATGATGCATCTCTTCCTTTACAGAAAAAGTATGTGAATTTGAGAGTCAGTTGATGTGCCAATGTCTGTTGTGACGCAGTTAGGTGCCATGCCCCCCTGAAAAGGCGGCTGCCTGACCTCTGTGGAGAGACGAGTGTAAATGAGGTAATTCCACTGGCGTTGTGCGCGGTAGCGGTTGGCGGTCGATGACCGCCACGCAACTTCGCATTGGTTAACATTGGGCCCTATGGGTTCCAGGAGCCAATGGCGATGTATGCCGGCAGTGACGGTACGCACCGCCGCGGAAGTGACCGCCATTTTCTATCTGTTCACTCACTTGCTACCTGACCTTCAACTGGAGAGGACCTACACTGCAGTTGCTGCTGTGACCTGTGTCTGGAAGCGACAATGGCTCAAGTGTCTCAGGAAAGGGCCCCTGCCTTCACTTCGGAGGAGTTGGAGAGACTGGTGGATGGGGCCCTACCCCAGTACACTTTACTCTATGGTCCTCCAGACAAACAGTTGAGTACACTGGGAGCATGATGCGTGGGCCATGAATGTATGGAGTGCTGTCGGTGTCAGCCTCATGTAGGAGGGGAGCTGAGGGGTCCTGGGCAGAGTGCTGCATGTATGGTGGTCAATGTCTGTGCGTAAGAGGATGGGATGGGTAAGGTTGGCCATGAGTATTACGGTCCGGACGGTATGACTAATCCTTTTTCTGCTGTCTTTTCCCTGCAGGTCAGTGCCCATCAGAAAAAGGGTATTTGGCGTGCCATCGCCAAGGAGGTGCGGACCCTGGGGGTCTTTGACATGCGAAGCACCCACTGCAGCACATGGTGGGAGAACCTGCGCCACTGGGCAAGGAAGACGGAGGAGGCCCAGCTGGGGCTGGCCTCCCAACAAGGAAGGGGTGCCCGTCGCACCCTGACCCCCCTTATGTTCCGCATCCTGGCGGTGGCCTATCTGGATTTGGATGGGCGCTTGGAGGCTTCACAGCAGCCACAAGGGGGTGTGTACAGATTCAGATTCCTGACTTTGCGCGTGTTAAGGTTTTACATGGGTGGGGGATGTGGGCTGTGGGTGCCCCTCGGCCAGGAGCAAACATGGCAGGGTAGGTTCCTTGTTGGGCAGGCTCTGAAGCACTCCAACCCCAATAGTGTTAGTGGCCATCTACTACTGGGCAGGGTCCTGTGGGTTTCAGGTGTGCAGCTAATGGCGTTAGGCATTGTACCCCATGGGCTGGTGACTAGCTGTGTAACTGGTAGTGCATGGCCTAGTGCATAGGACTGCTCCCTGTGTGTTGTGTATGCCAACGGTAGTGGTGTTGCTGGCATTGGCCAAGTGTATCCTCTGTCTCTCCCCCCCCTTTTTGTTTTGTCATCCTGTCCTTATGCGCATTAGCATCATCTGGGGGAGGAGCAGAGGCTCCGGCGATGGAGGGAGCTGCATCCCACATGGGCCTGGAGGCCGAATCCACCGACGGTGAGGGCACCACGATGGAGACAGGAGGGGACACTACAGACAGCGAATCCTCCTCTGATGGAAGCTCCCTGGCGGTGGCGGACGCCTCTGTGCCCACCCCAACAACAGGTACAGCCGCCACCCCGTGCCAGCACTGCCCTACCAGCAGCCCATCAGCGTGTTTCCCGTGCCCGCTTACCCAGGAGGGTGGGCATCTCCTTAGCCCCAGGCACCTCAGGCCCTGTCCCAGTCAGCCCTGCTACCCTCAGTGAGGAGACATCCTGAGATCCCTCACTATTGGGCAGTCAACCATACTGAATGCCATCCAGGGTGTCGAGAGGCATTTGCAACAAACAAATGCATACCTGGAGGGCATTCACTATGGCGTGGCGGCCCAACAGAGAGCATTTCAGGCTCTGGCCTCTTCACTGATGGCAGCCATTGTCCCTGTCTCCAGCCTCCCCCCTCCAACTTCCTCTACCCAGGCCCAATCTCCTCAACCCCAGCCTATCCCAAGCACACCTTCAGACCAGCAATCACCCAAATCAACACACAGAAGTGGCTCAGGCAAACACAAGCACCACACATCATCCCACAGGCACTCACACAAGCACCATCCCCATGCGGAAACACCAACATCCACTGCCTCCACTGTGTCCCCCTCCTCCTTGTCATCCTCCTCCGTCCCAGTAGCATCTACACTCACACCTGCATGCACTACATACTCATCCACTACCTCCAGCACCAGCACACCTATCACTACACACCCCTCACTGGCAGTCACCAACCCCACATCCATGCACACGTCCCCTGTGTCCTCTCCCACTGTGTCTGTGACCCCTCCTCCCAAGGTACACAAACGCAAGCACACACCCACCCAACAGCCATCTGCCTCACAACAGCATCCAGCTCATGCACCTGCACCCAAACACAGCAGACTGACACCTCCTACAACTACTCCCTCTTCCTCCACTCCCAAACCTTCACCATCTTCCTGCCCCAAAGCCCCTAAGAAGCTTTTCCTAGCCAACATTGACCTGTTCCCTACCCCTCACCCCTGTCCTTCACCTCGGCCCAGGTGCCAGAACCCATCCCAGCACCTCAGCCACCAAGTCCACGTCCGCTGTGGTTTCTGCAGCTGTAAGGGGGCACCAATCATGCCATCCAGTGTGCCACCAACCCCTGCCAAGGCCAAGAAGATTCCGCCAGCTGGCAAGGTCAAGAAGGGGACAGCATCCAGCAAGGAGAAGGAGCCACAACCACCCAGCAAAGCCACGTCAAAGACTACAGCTGGCAGACCAAGATGACACCACCATCTGCCAAGGGCAGGAAGGGGCACAGAACGACAGCCAAGGCACTTCAGCCGTCCGAGCCTGCAGGTGAAGGCCTGCTGGCTACCAGCACAACCGCCAGCACCGGCACCTGCAACGCGGCCAGCACCGCCACCAGCACCGCAGCAAACACCGCCGCAAGCACCGCCACCTGCACCGCTGCAAGCACCACTACTGTCAGCAGCAGCAGCCCTAGTGGGCAGCCGTCCAAGACTGCAGGGGAAGGGCGGGAGCCTCTCCTCACCACTGGCAGCACAGGCACCTGCACTGGGGCCTGCACCGCCACCAGCACCGCCTCAAGCATCGCCACCTGCACCGCTGCAAGCACCACTACTATCAGCAGCAGCAGCCCCAGTGGGCAGCAGCCCGATGCTGCAGCGGAAGGGCTGGAGCCTCCCCCCACCACTGGCAGCACCCCCACCAGCACTGGCACTACCACCACTGTGCAGCCATAGCTGCTGGCGGATGGACTGTAGACCTGCCTCCATCGACTATCATGCATCCTGGCCACTGCAAATCTTGTGGCTCTGACACCCAGGTGAGGGACTATGACCTGGCACCCCCCAAGTGCTGCATCACTGGGCACCAAGCCCCCTCCAGAACCAGTGGAAGAAGGCATCCACTTACCCTATCCTTGGCAGGATGAAGCACACTGGGCACCAAGCCCCCTCCAGAACCAGTGGAAGAAGGCATCCACTCACCCTATCCTTGGCAGGATGAAGCACACTGGACACAAAGCCCCCTCCAGAACCAGTGGAAGAAGGCATCAACTCACCCTATCCTTGGCAGATTGAAGCACACTGGGCACAAAGCCCACTCCAGAACCAGTGGGAGAAGGCATCCACTCACCCCATCCTGGCAGGATGAAACACACTGGGCACAAAGCCCCCTCCAGAACTAGTGTAGGAGCCACCCACTTAAGAGAGTGTGGCTTTGCACTCTCCAGGACCAAGCAGTGGGCAAACCACCCACTTGAGAGATTGTGGCCTTGCACTCCCCAGGGCCAAGCAGTGGGCAAACCACCCACTTGAGTGACTGTGCTTGGCACTCCCCAGGACCAAGCAGTGGGCAAACCACCCACTTGAGAGACTGTAGCTTTGCACTCCACAGGACCAAGCAATGGGCATGGAGACCCCTCCAGGAGCAGTGGCGTTGTCCCATCTTCCGGCTGAGGTGCCCCCCCTTTCCCCGTCCCCCTGAGGTGCCTGTGTGTTTTTGACCTGATGCCCCTGCAGTGTTCTCTCCACATTGAGGCAGGAGTCAAGTGTGGGCTTGGCCTATGTGTTTTGTCCCAGTGGGACACAGACATTTTGAGTGGCTATTGTCCCGCCTTTTGTAAATATTGTATATTTTGTAAATACTGTTTTTGAGTTCTAACCGTATTTATAGCTATTTCTAATATAACACTAATTTGACTCAATTCCTTTTGTCCTTGCGTTATTCCTGAGGGTTATGGGGTTATCCGTAATGTTGTTTCATGTTTTTGTGTGTATGGTGTTGGGGGTGAGGGTGGCGGTGGGGGTGTTGCATGTGTGTGTCACTCTCTTTTTCCTCCCCCCTCCCCTATGTGCTAGGTGCAGTACTCACCGTGGTCATTGTCGCCGGCGTTGGTACTCCTGGTATATGAGCAGATACACCAGCATGGGAAAGACATGCAGCTCAGGCTCCATGGCGTCCTGGTTCTTCCTTGAGTGTCGAGAGGTGAGTCGAGTCCCTTCAGTACACTGTTTCCGCCATGCTTTTGATGGCGTTGGTACCGCCCCGGAAAAGGTGGTGGATTGGCCCCTCATAATACAGTGGACGGAACATTGTCTTCCTCCTGGCTGTTGGCGGTTACCGCCGCGGTGTTTGTTGCTACCGGCGTGGCGATCAGAGTGTTAAAGTGGCTGTCTGTGTTGGCGGTTTCCGCCGTGGTCATGATTCCATTTTTTTTACCACCGGCCTGTTGGCGGTGGTGCCGCTGCTTTACCACCGACCGCCAGGGTTGTAATGAGGGCCATTGTCAAAAGCAGGAGACATCATATACCCTTTTAAGCACTGAAGAAATAGTATTCCATTTTCTGTGGCAGAAGTTTCACATATAACCTAGCTCTTACATGGAGTAATCCCCAGACCAATTACTGCCTCCCATTTTTATGATTGTCAAAAACATACATCATTGGGATAATTTAAGAGAATGCATAATGCTTTTCTTTATCATAAATGGAAGTTCCCATTTGAGTTCAAATGATAGAAAAAAAAGACAAGCCACGATTCTTAAGCAGATCTGTGTGCACCAATACTCTAGGACAATCACTCCTGTGCAATTCTGTGACTCTGCTTGCAGCTTGTAACCATTTAGTGCCAGGACTCTCCTACAAATTATTGGCAACACCAGCCCAATTCATTCCTTCTTATCACACACTTCTCACAACTGTGTCCTACTGAGTAAGGACAGATGATAGCTGTTGTTAAATGGTCTTAGGGTTTACATATGTTTGAACTGTTCAAAAACAGTGAAATGATGTGGTATTACATAGGGTCCTCCTCCTTGAAAGCTGTTAGAAAGTGAAATATTTGTGCTTTGATAAGTTAAATAAGCTTGTTGCGATATTATTGTAGAAAGAAGTATCTTTAACTTCTGCATCAGAAACCTCAACCTTGCAAACAGACCGTTCTGCATCTGAAATTCAAAGAGTCCTGCAAATGCAGCTTGCAACTCATTTTGCTCATCTGTTGCACTCTATTTTTCAATCATCCAACACAATGGGCATACCTACAGGTTTTAAAACTATTGGATGTGGCTTGCTGTCTGATTCTATAGCCGTAAAAGTACTGATTCCTTCATTCTTTAGCTCATTGTTTTCAAGTCTGTTCAATGGATTTTCAACTACCCTACTGATGGCATATTGACTAAGGCCCTCATTTTGAACACAGCGGGTTGGCCCGCCATGCCGGCTTTGGTGGCTGAATCCACCAGCTGGCATGGCGGTCCAACCCTCCGCATTATGTACATGGTTAGGGCCGCTATCAGCAGCCCTCACTCACCGCCAGGCTTCCGCCTTCATGCAGCCTGGCGGTGAGTAGAAACACTATCCGACAGGGTAGCTGCACTACCCTTTGGATAATGTTTCCATATCTATCAGCCTTTCCCTGGCGGGTTCACCCGCCAGTGAAAGGCTGGCAGAGGGGGTGCCCCTGCACTGCCCATGCACTTTACATGGGCAGTGCAGGGGCCCCGGTGCAGTGCCCCGTCGCGCAGGTCACTGCCCGATTTTCGGGCAGTGATCTGCGCGACGGGGGCAGCTGCACCTGCCGCACAGAGGCATTGACAGCGGCTCCATGTGGAGCCGCCATCAATGTCCCTACCTGGCCTTTCTGTGAGCCGGTCAGCGGAAACAATGTTTCCTCCCGCCGGCCCACAGAAAAGTTCATTATTTGGCCGGCGGGGTTCCGGGGTCGCTGGCTGTCAGTGTTTTGACCGCCAGGATGAACACAGCGGTTGTTACCATCGTGTTAATAATGACCACCTTAGTCTTTAGTGCCAGGGGGTCTAGAAAACCAGCCTTTGCGTTTCTAGAAATGCTTTGAAAACATATCAGAAGGAAGAATGCCCTAAAGAAGGTTAAGTTAGGAAGATTTGGAGGTGTCAAATAATCCTCACCACATGGTCATCTCGTGGATAATGTCTGCTTTACTAGAGAAGGAATAGAACTATAGGTAATTGAAGAGAATACCATTGGAATCTGAAGGAACATTCCCAGAAAATCAGAGAAACACAAGTTGGCATCAAATGCACAGAACAAAAGAAAGTAATAGAGATATTTCATACATTGACTTTGTCACAAATATTGTAGGGGTTTTTTGTTACCTTCAGTTTTGTGACCTATGGATCCCTTGTTTTATGGATCCCCTTCATTGTTCATAAAGGGGATGTTCATCAGCTGTATACGGTGTGAGAGCTGTTTGGCGTGTTACTCTCTCAAAGGTCATTTTCTGGCTGTAGCTTAGATACAGTCTTTGTGGAAGGTAATGGCTCCCAAAGTACATAGTAATAGTGCTCAGTCCTTGCAGGAGTATCAAAACCAAGGGTAAAATAAAATGTGAGGTTTCTGTAACTGCCTTTCATTAGCCTTTTTGAAGTAGTCATCAGACCCTTCTTAGAAAGTGCATCATCTTTAACAAGAGGAACTGCTGACCTACCCCTCACTCCTACCATATGGCAAATGGCATTGCTCAGAAACAACTAATCAACAGTCCTTGGCTAACAAGGACCTCATTGAATGTATATGGGCAGGTCTTTGGTCACCTTCCCTCACTTAATTGTCTGGGTCACCAACTTCCAGCCACAGGGATGTAGTCAGTACACTTCCACTGTCTGGGAAGCTCTTTCCATCATGTACTAGGCTAAACCAGGGGCTCAGACTTACATCACACAGATCCTTACTAGATTTACTAATACACACTTGTTACATCCACCTCCACCTGACATGCACACATTTGACACACACATGGAATGTCACTGCAAAGGTCTGGTCTTCTTGACATTCAGAACCTCTTTGTTAGCCTTCTAAACACGTCTGCCGCATATGTAGTGTTGCCACCCTCTAACTTGCTCTCAGAGTTTTGCAGACCACTCGTGTAGTGCTAAAGCTACAGTTCACCCAGGGCCAAAAAAAAGATCTATCTATCTATCTATCTATCTATCTATCTATCTATCTATCTATCTATCTATCTATCTATCTATCTATCTATCTATCTATTGTTTGAATAGAAAAAGTGTTTGCTCACTTCAGCATCAATCCCACACACACACACACATAATAATCTGCTGCCATGTCCTGTGGTAATCCTTCCTCATGACAGGGCCCTGTGAGATCCTGCGGGACTCCAGCAAGTTCAGGAGGGGTTTTGCTTTGTTCTGGCTTCCACATGGGTACCGCAGGACATGTCAAAAATATCAAAAAAATTCACACAATAAAATACACAAGCTTCTCAAGGCAAAAGTGACAGAAAGCCTATTCCCTGACACTTGAGCACCTTCATGTGGGCAAGCCACTACTTCACACAGCCTTTTCCCTGTACTCAACTGTTCATGGAGATCCCACTCCTTCCAAACACCTCTTTAGGAGACTATTCGCTCTGTACCAAACCTTTCATGCATAGATGACCTCTTGTGGCGAACCAACCACAGATGGGTGATCAATTACGTACTGTTCACTGTCTTCGATCTGTACACAACTCTTCCCAGAGAGACCATTACCTCCTGACATCCAAGGTGGTTAAGCCCCTACTATGCACAGCCTTCACACTGTACACACCTCTTTGCAACAAGTCCACTCCTTTCAGATACCCAAGTACCCTTAGAAGGTCTAGCCACTATTACACACAGCCTTCGCTCTGAACACCCAAGCCCAAACCCTCTTAAGTGGCCCTTAAGTGGCAAAGCCCCTCTTACACACAGCGTTCACTCTGTACACAACTCTTCACAGAAAGCCCATCCCCTCGAGGCACCCAAGCCTCCTTAAGTGACTAATTCCCTACTACACAAAGCCTTCGCCCTGTACACAAAACTTCACCCTTCCTGCTAGACAGTGTATTTCATGGCATTTTGTATACCTTTTTGTATTTCAGTAATGTTTGGTTTTTTTTTAGAAAATAATATGGGTATCAGAGATTGTAGTGGCACTGATGTGCAGCACCAACCTCCTCATTGCCGAGGCACTCTGCCCCACCTCCAATTACCTTAGAGCACTTGCTACAATATATTACTATATGCTGGGTTGATATCCTGCTGCTGCAGCACTTGTGATGGGACAGTGTCCCCAGGTTCAATGGAGAGTCCAGCAGATGACAACAAAACCTCCTCCTCATTATGTTGCTGCTTGGCTCTGGATAGCTGTCTGCGGTGGCATGCCCTCATGTGCTTCCATTTGGCAGAAGTACTGTGAAGGTACTTCTTTGTGGTACCTCTTGAGAAGTTTCTTTGAAAGAGATTACATGTCATAGGTTTGGCATAATCTTTCTGTCTGAAGAGGAATGCAGAACTGCCACTGGAGACTCCCGGGTGGTTTTTGACATCTACTCCTGCTCCTCTTCCATCCACTCTGGTCACTTCTCTCGAGGTGCCATTTCTTGAAAACCCTTAAACAATTGCATGAAACCGACACAAACAGCAGGGTCCAGCACAGGATGTAGACACCCCCAAGTGCTAATTCCAAAAGAGGTTGAAATGATGACAATTTCCTGAAAACTGAGCAAGACAGTAATTGAATTCAGGCAGAAGTCTTAGGTACTGTAGTACCATATTCACATACCACAGGACCGCAACACTCAAGATCAAGGCAATTTCACTAAAAGACTCATTAATTGTCTGTATGAGAAAAGCTCTAGGCTCAAATTAAACAACTCCTGATGTGCTGGGCCAAACCTACTATGAATTCTGAGCAACTGGGCCAAGTACGCCTTCAGCACTTGACTCTCAGTAGTAGTGTGGTTCGAGCAGTCCAATGCTTCCTCGGATGTAAGATAGATACAGGGGATGAACACAGACTCACAACTCAAAATATGTGCAGCAGTAATAAATTATTGTCCAGTTAAATGCTCACTTTTGTGGAAAAATACATTTTTTTAATTTATGGCTACTAACAGAAAGGAAAATATGACATTCACAAACAACTTCCACAGTCCCCTGAGGTCAGGGATCTAGTGTTTCTCAGGAAGTTCACTGTGTCCCACTCCCTCCCTGCCTCTAGCAATAGTGGTTACTCCTGATTCAATATAGGCAACATCCACAGTAAGCCCCATCAGTAGTCTGCGTCTCAAGAGTTCGACTCTGAAGAGCTATCTAGCAAGCAAGTTCCCCTGGGCTGTCTGGCCAGAAATGTGTCTTACACCTGCAGGATCGGAGTGTCTGGAGTTTCTGAGCGTGCTTCCTCTGCAGGTGCTTAAGTGGCAGCAGCTGGCTCAGGTGAGTTCACTGCACGTGACCCAGGCTGGGATTGCTCGATGATCCTCAAGTTCATTACACGTGGACATGCAGCCGCAGCACCCACAGGTTTGTTGTGGACCCTCCAAGATGGGTAAGTTTTATGGTCTGTCCCATGGTGAGTAAGAGGAGGGAATAGTGCGAAGATCCTGAAGCTAATCCTCTGTCATGATGCAGGTCTGCAGGGGTCCCCGCAGCGACATTTCACCTCCAGTGATTATCTCAACCTGGTCGGCAGCTCACCAGTGCACTGAGGCTTCGGGCACAGCAATCTGTCTACAGCGGCCCCTCCTGGCATATGGTATCACCAGTCCTTCACTGCACATGGACAATGACCCATTCAGCACAGCTCAGTTCAAAAGGCCCTCCTCTGGCATACAGGATTTGTGGACTATTTCCTGCAAATGAGCAATGACCTGATCGGTTCAGCAGCCACGTCCACACAGTTCGTTAATGGATTCCATGTGACAGGATTCCCCATGGACCTCGCTCCCTCCATTGCTGTCCTTTTCCTCACAGGCCACACTGGTCTTTGCAAGCAGACGGGAACCGATGCTCCAGGCTCCAGGGCAGGTGGTCTTGGATTCCCTGGGTGATGTACCCTCACCCAGCTGGGAGAGTATCAGGCCTTGGCCCCCAGTCCTGGTCACAGGCAGAAGTCCTGCAGAACAACTCCTCCTCACATAGCCTGACTGGCTGCTTCACAGTTGACAATGTTTGAGGTCTCAAACTCCCCTTCATTTAGTCTATTTCCAGAGACCAAATGTAATTTAGAGTCTGAGCCTTTGAAGTTTATGTTGGGGGTCTGCTTCCTTTTGAAGTGCCCACTTTTCTGTCTTCTCCTCAGCCCTACTCTTTAAATCTCTTATTAGCCCCTTCTCCTTCCTGGGATGTGCCCAAGTCCCTTTCTTGTCACCTATCCCTGAATGAAAGAACAACCTTTGAAGTGTACCAGGAATGCAGCAATACACAAATCTGTCTTAGGGATTCCTCTACCCCCTTCATCATGCAGCCTTGGAACCCAGGGTCAGCCATTTACTGTATCATCCACAGGCTCACATATACCCAGCACATGTAAACAGCATACATGCACTGCACAGCATTACATCCTTTATGTATTGTACCACTAATAGGCACATATATACCCAGCACATGTGTATTACATGGATGCACAGCATAACACTACATCCTCCATGTACTGTAGCACTCAGAGGGACACATGCACACCACAGTATTACGTCCTTCATATATTGTACCACTCACAGACACACATACACCCAACACATGCTTATAACTTTCATACCCTCCACAGTACTGCCATAGCCCTGTATTATTCCATTCAAAGTCACACATACATCCAGCACATGTACTCCACACATGCACTGCGCAAAACAACAATCCAAACCATTGTACGCCAAGGGTGATTTAAGCACACAGCAGCTGAACTTTAAATGAATGAGTCTGTAGACCTCATTCCAGTGACGAAGATAGAAAGGACCTGTTCACTCCTTCCAACCACTATGTGGTATGCTGCCTGCACCACACCTGTGCTGCTTAATTCCTGGTAAAGGCAGTAGCCTTTTACCCCAATGAGCGCAGCGCTTTGGGTGCCCTTACCAGTCCAACCAGATCACAATTTATTCAACAGGCCTATGTCACGGTGCACATGCATCATCCGTGTTTGCCTATGATAATAAAAATCAGCATTAGGGTTCCAGACATCAATACAGTCGGGGCAGTCAGGGCAGGGGTGCATTTCCAGTACCATGCAGAAGGCTTTTCTGTCCCAACACTACTATTAAATGATCTCTGAAAAAATTTAACATAACAGCTATCCCAGAAAAATCTTCCTTTACATTAAAAGATCCATTAAAGTCTCTAAAAAAGACAAAAAAAAACTAAAATGAAGTTATAGCTAGGAGTGGTAATAAATCTGTAAAGCTTCCGCGGAGGGTGGATTTGACACTTAACGAGACCAAAGTACTTGCCTAGGGACTTAAAGTTCCTACATATGATCCTAGAATACCCCACCGGGTACAACTTCACCTTGTCCACAAACGGAAACAGACTGGTGAAGTCGTAGTAGTGTATTTTCTCACCCTCACCAGTGACCCGGTACAGCTGTATGGCGTTTGTACGACCGCCAAATAAGGCTTCGTGGAGTTCCAATGGTGCAGGTAACTGGCGGCTCTTAATGTAAGCGCTGAGTTCTGCATCATTTGTTAGCGCCGCTAGCCAATCGTGTTCCCAGAGGGTTCTCAGAATAAAGCTGCTGTTTTCAATATATTGCACCTTCGACAGATTACCACGATGTAGATGTTCAAACGTGGTGCCCTGCAGTCTATTAAACTCATGGGGTCTGTAACAATGCGGACACCTGTGGTAAAAGCAGCCGCTGAACTCAAAGGCAGTTGGTACCCCGTTAATTAGTGCATACCCGTCTAGGTAGTAGGAGCCCAAGCGGTATTCACCGCCCTGCAAAGCGTGTTGAATGAAGATGCTCTCTTTCTCCGAAACGTACATGAGCCACTGAATAGATGGGGTGGAGTAACGTTTCTGTTTACCGTTATAGAGGTCAGGTGGTACTAGAGCTATGGTTTCAGGTTTTAAAAACATGTGCAGATAAATAGACATGGAAGCCAGCGTAATGTTCTGAAATGGGTCTAGGTATTCCACGATTTCTTTCCTCTTACGGGATTTGGTTTTGATAATCCTGACCCGTTTTGTCATCTCCACCACAACATCTCTGAAAAGGTTGCATGCTTTTCGCAAGATCATTACATCCGCCTGACAGTAAGCTTTCAATTCTGTTTGAAAATGAAACCGCTTTGCACGGTTTTCATCGTACCCCTGTAGAAAGCTCTCTTTTTCAGATGGCATCATGTACTTGATGCCGTAACATGGCGGAGGCATAGGACCAATGTAATTCTGATTAGCCCATGTTTTATAAAAGTGAGGGAAATAACCTTTACAGTCTTCAAAACCAAAGGCTTTTGGCAACTTGCTCAATTTCATGGGCAGAAAATTCTAGGTTTCTATGAACCTAATTTGAAAGAGTGCAACCTTTAACAACATCAGTTTGGAGCCCTGGGTGATGAGCTCCACGTCCATCTTTTCACAAAGCAGGTCCCGGAGAATAAAGAACGAGTCGTACACTTTTGAATTGTGAGCCAGCATTGTATACTCATAGTATTTCGGCTGAATGAACGTGTTGAGGAAATCGTTCACGCACGATCTGCCTTCAAACTCCCAGTTTTCATCGGCTGTTAGATGATGGGCATAAATGTAGTTAGGCTGGTGGACACCCGTCTCCTGCATACATTCTATATAGAATACGATATAGGGGGTCATTCCGACCCTGGCGGTCCATGACCGCCAGGGCCGGGGACTGTGGAAGCACCGCCAAGAGGCTGGCGGTGCTTCCTGGCCAATTCTCACTGCGGCGGTAAAGCCGCGGTCAGAAAAGGGGAACCGGCGTTTTCCCGCCGATTTTCCCCTGGCCAAAGGAATCCTCCATGGCGGCGCTGCAAGCATCGCCGCCATGGGGATTCCGACCCCCTTCCCGCCAGCCTGTTCCTGGCGGTTTACACCGCCAGGAAGGGGCTGGCGGGAACGGGTGTCGTGGGGCCCCTGGGGGCCCCATAAAGATTTTCAGTGTCTGCTTAGCAGACACTGAAAATCGCGACGGGTGCCACTGCACCCGTCGCACCGCAGCAAATCCGCCGGCTCCATTCGGAGCCGGCTTCATCTTTGCTGGGGCTTTCCCGCTGGGCCGGCGGGCGATCTTTTGCAGATCGCCCGCCGGCCAAGCGGGAAAGTCGGAATGTCCCCGCGGTCATCTGACCGCGGGGCGGTGTTTGGGCGGTTTCCGCCCGGCGGGCGCCGCCCGCCGCCCGCCGGGGTCGGAATGACCCCTATAGTCTTCTGTTTTTTTCTAGGGGAGGCCTTCAAGCATATAACACTTGTGTGCTGTTCCGGCTATAAAATACGCTTTACACCTGGGACATTGCTTACTTTTACAATCGTGGTTGGTGGCCTTGTAGCACCCGCAAGTCCGACAGTCCGATTTACGGACGCAGTGTGCGAGGCTGATGTGTACGTTCAAGCAGTCTTGCAACCGACAAAACATCTGACACGTCGAGCCGTTCACCTTCTGAGCATCGACAAACCCGTCCCTCTGACACATTTTACAGTGCATTTCACACTAGTGTCTGGTCCGGTTGTTCTATATGTGGTCGCAATGCTCGCACACGTACTTGACTCCTAGAAAACCCTTCAGGTTCAAGATACCGTAAAAGTGTTTTTTTTGTTGTAGCACATAAACGGTCTTGTTTTTCACACGCTCATCAGCAGTGAAGTACTTCCAAGAACCCCTGTGGTACAGAACTTTTACTGTAACAGCAAAATGGTTCTCAAAAAGTCCCAGGTCCCCAAAACCAACCAGTCTGTCGGGCGGTATTTGAAGTGCCAGGTGGGCTGCTGCCGCCATGGACATAATGATGTTGTCTGGGGTAGCTCGGTCCACCAACAACCCAGCGATGCTCGAAGCCTGACACATATTGGTAGCTCCGGTGTTAAAGTTGAGCAACCATCGATATTTCTTGCCGATGATTTTACTGTACATGATGCTCTTTAATGTTCTGGAAGCACTGCCCTCATGACCCCAAACAACAAGGGCGATGATTCTGAATGTCCCGTAAACCCATAATTCAGTCTTGCTATGTAAAAGCTTAGAAACATCACTGCGTCAAACACATCTCGAGACGACCATCTGGTGAACAGAGGACTGTTGAGAACCTGCCCCTGAAAACATAGCTGGAAGAAATCATTAGGCCCCACATTGTATAACAATTGTTCTATGAGCGTTTGTACGGCCTGGTGTATAGCTATAATACCCTGATTGGAGGAGTTTATATGGTCTAGGTTAACGAACCTAAACTCCTCATAATGCTCTGTAGTTTAAACTGCTCTACGTTATGACTATACCGTCTTACGCTCTCAAGAAACACTATATCCGAAGCCCCAGGTTGAGGATCTATACTGTAGGGGGTATCTCGGGAGGTCTATTTTGGGGAGTCTGACTGTTGTTTAGGGCACCTGTATTGTTGAACCGCCACACAGCGCATATTCAGGCTTTCTTTAATTTACTTAATAAAAGCTGGCGCTGGTTGGCTTTATCTGCCCACTTTTGCTTCTTACCAGCCCACCCGCTTTTAGAGAGTCTCCCACTGCCTATTTGAACGACCTCCATGACACACTCTGGAGGTGACCCCGCTGAGGACCCTAAGCGTTTGGGGTCTTTGAGTCGCACTACTGGTTGCAGAGTTGGTTTAAAGTTTGTGGTGGTCCATGTGTTCTCACTGAAATGTATCTTTTGGGAACATGGAGGGCCGGTTTTAGACACTGATGGCAATATCTTTGGAACTTGAAGGTATTTTGTATGATTTTTAGTTTTGATGGCACGTAAGAAACGCAGGGCTTTAGTTAGTATAGCCCCTACCTTTTTGTTATATTTGGGCCCTGTGAATGTTGAACCGTCGCCCCAAAGGGCACTTTTCAATCCTAGTCACGCTGGCATTGTCCCTATGTTTGTAGCGGCTGCTTCACAGGCCTGCATCACCTCGGTTCTACACCACTCCAGCCTCTGAATTACTGACCTCGGCACGGACCTCAAGGACCAGTTCCCTTTTCCAGCCTTCCCCTGTTTTAATGTCTTAGAACTGACGGACGCTTTTAGCTTTCTGACAGTCCCTGGATGTCTTTAATGTAGGTTTCTAGCACATTCTTAGGGTCTAATATATCTAGTTTAGGGGTGCCTGCTGTGTCATCATCAACAGTGCCATTGTGTAGATCGGGACTCTGGGGGTTCAAAAAACCTATGCCCCAGTGCGAACATCCGGGGGCTTCCGAGGACTGAGAGTTGCTAAAAGACGTTTAAAAACTATGGGTTTGACTGTTGCTCCACCGTAAGCTACTGTCGGGGTATGTTGAGACTGCTGACATGATTATTACCCTTGACACAGGGCTGGTAGGGGCGTACACTCCCAGGAGTGTGGCAGGGGGACATCTGGTCTGGGGAACTTAATTGATGATCATAGTAACCCAGAGCCTTTGTGGTGTAGGTGTAGTAGGGACTATGTACCGGTGTTTGCCTCTGTTCATGATCCGCACTGTGCGCGGCTGCTGCCAAGGTTTCAGAACTCTCCAGACCACCCGCCAGCCCTTTGAGAAGGTCAATACAGTGGGAATAAGGATCCTGCTCTGCCTGGTCAGTTTCAGGATCACCACCCTTGGGCCCCTGATTGTTAGTTATACACTGTTTTTAGAATACTACCCCAGGAATAACACAGGTATTATCCAGCACCGGGAGTGAGCAAATAGACAGCCCCTGGTTCTGTGCATCTGTCTCATTGGTAATGCTCTTTTTTAATGATAAGTCTAACGGACCTGTTTGTAGGATCAGTAGCGCCTGCATCTGCCTCCTATACTTCTGGTAAAGCTTGTTCACTTTTGGCTGTACGAAGGGTTGGAGACCCCCTTCAAGAGGTTTACATTGTCCTTGTTGATGTATGTCAGAGCTCAGTAGCGCCCTCCCTTCGGAGTCCTTAGAGGGCGGCTGAACTATGAAACATGTAGGAGTAATCAAAGTCCGTGTGTTGGTATTATGTGGATAACTGTGTTGGTGCTGTATGATGTACATGGTTCATCTAGAGCTGCACTGCTCTCAATGGCCCGGACGTTTTGAAGCTTCATGGTGATATCCTTGAGCAGCATTGCCGTTCGTTCACACTTATGCCGGCCCCCTTCAGAGTTCTCTTGCGCTGTCTCTGCGGTGAATACATAAAAGTACGTATTAGAAAAATGATAAGACAACACTTAGGATTACCACCCCGTAGCCACATGCCCCGCACTTCTAGCTTTTACAATACATTTTTACAACCCTTACTACACGCACAAAGAGTAACCCGTTGAGAGATAGAGATGTTAGGGTTCTTTTTGACTCTACAATTGTGAAAAACATTCCTGGTTTGTTCCTTAGAGGCGTTCCTTTCTTTGCGGATGGCCCTTCACAAAGCGCCTTGGAGTTTCTTATCTGACCCTTCTTTTTCGTGATGGGTTCTACCTTCAATGGTCCTACGTGGTCCAGGTACACTTCCATGGCTACTGTAAAAGAGAATAAAAAGACATCAGCGCCGCATTTACAATATAATGACAGGCCTGGTTCCAATAGACCCTCTGAGGGTTTCAACCTATACTATTCTAATGCTGACATAACGTTTGCAACAAGTTCCTATTTTATTTACATGCAAGAGTTGTAATAGGTGACGCTATGTTTACGGCATCTTGATCATCTAGGATTTGCTGCTGCAGAGCATCCACAGCCAACTGTACTTCATCGCTATAACCTGTAAAAACATTTTAGAAAAAATACCAAATAAAACACCTAGGGTAAAACATAGGGGTTGATTCTGTGTCTCTAAGCTATGAAGTTCTAAATACTTGTACCTTGTTGGAAGGCTTCGGTTTGTTGACATGTCCACGCTAGTTCTGGGATATCCAGCGTAAAGAACAATTAAGGTGGCTTTAAAATAATATCTAACGAGTGCCAGAGGTTTTAGGTCTCAGCACACTTTGATAACTCATCATTTATAAAAACCTATGCCCTAGTCAAGAGTAAAATAAGTTATTAACAATAACCGTACAGGGGGGCTACGCAGTTAAGTAAAACATTTTTAAAATAGAAACATCAAAATCCATGCGGGTCGTGTTTCAACATCTGCGCAGAATTCCAAAATTTATTTGGACAGGCCCTAAACCTACTTTACAGCCTAAAAGCATTACAGGGAGCGAGACACACCATTGAAAAAAAGACTATGAAAATAGAAAATACCATCAAAACTTTTACACCAGTATGCAAATTGCAAGCGTTACCTAAAGTTGCAAAAGCGGCTGTAATGCATTAGAAAAAGACCACATGCGCATTTCATATTAACACAGCATAATACACAGCGCACCTTTAATTAAATAATACCAATGTTTCACAAACAAGTCTCAGGGACACCATCACTTTTCAACATGGAAAATTCACATATATTAAAACAGCTCCACTGGTTAGACAGGTTGAAAACTGCGCAGAATAAAACACCACAAAACATCAGGGGTTGAACTACTTAGCAAAATGTTAAAAACACCCTTGTTACATTTTAGCTAATCACACCTTAACACTCGGTGAACGCCCAATTGATACAACATCGATTCACAAACAGGCCTCTGGGACAACATCACTTTTCAACATATGCAATTTACATGTATTAAAACAAACTGGTGGGGGTGGACAGTTTGAAAACTGTGCAGAATAAAACACCACAAAACATGAAGGGTTGAACTACTTAGAAGAATGTTAAAAAAACACATTGTTTTATTTGACATGATCAAACCTTAGCATTATTAGCCCTAAACAACATATTTTTATACATTTAAATGTTTACTGCGTTAAAATACACATTTGGTAAAGGCAGGGTTATAGAAAAGATAGAGAACAAATACTTTGGGACATATTCTAACATTCAGGAATAGCGACGCAACTTTTCAATATTGTAACTCAGCAACAGTTTACTAATATTACCTTAACCCCTTCTGTGCCGCGGACGTAGTGGTTGCGTCCCGCGGCTAGCGCTCCCTCCATGGTGTTTCCCCTCCACCCCCCCAAGGCGGGGATGGAAGGGGAAGACCTTGCTTCCAGTGTGGCGAAGAGAGAAACAGGTAAGTTTCTCCTCCGGCAGTTGGGGGGTTTGAGACAAAGAGGCACCGGGTGAAAGGAAAGGCTTTTCCTTTCCCCCGGAGTCTCTTTGAGCATTCCTGCTGCCCGATTGCATTACGATCGGGCAGCAGGAATGCCCACTAGACGCCAGGGATTTTTTATGTTTTTTATTTTTTAAATGTATGAGCGTTTGGGAGCTGCCCCTTGGGCAAGGGTCGCTCCCATTTGGGGGCATGTTTATGTTGGCCTTTTCTGTCACCCTTGGGGGCAGATCGGCCTATTATTTTTAGGCCGATCTGCCCCCAAGGGGGGCAGAATCCAGTAGACGGCAGGCCTTTTTTTGTTTTTGTGTATTTTAGTGTTTACGTGTTTGGGAGCGGCCCCTTGGGCAAGGGTCGCTCCCTTTTAGGGGCATGTTTATTGTGGCCATTTCTGCCCCCCTTGGGGGCAGATGGGGGCAGAACCCACTAGACGCCAGGGATTTTTTTTTTTTGTTGTGATAAAATGTTTACGTGTTTGCGAGCGGCCCCTTGGACAAGGGTCGCTCCCTTTTGGGGGCATGTTTATTGTGGCCATTTCTGCCCCCCTTCGGGGCAGATTGGCCTATTATTTTTAGGCCGATCTGCCCCCAAAGGGGGCAGAAGCCACTAGACACCAGTTGTTTTTAATTTGTATTTACTGTGAAATGTTTTGCGTTGAGGAGCGGCCCCTTGAGTAAGGGTCGCTCCCATTTGGGGGCATGTTTCTTGTGGAGTGGTCGCTCCCATCTTGGGGGCAGATCAGCCTATTTTTTTTAGACCCATCTGCCCCCAAGGGGGGCAGAAGCCACGTAGGCACCAGGGATAGTGTGTTTGTGTGGTTTGTTTTTTGTTTGGGGGTGGGCCCTTGGGCAAGGGTCGCTCCCCCTGGGGACACACTACTAAAGGTATTTTCTGCCCTCCTTGGGGCAGATAGGCCTATTGTTTAGTAGGCCCATCTGCCCCTATGGCAGAATCCACTTAGGCACCAATTTCTAAATGCTTAATGGTGGGATATTTGTCAACTGACGAAGTATTTGCAATTGTGATAATTTTTGTCCTCCTTTTTGTTCTAGTTCAAAGCTTTTGCTTTCTTTGCTGTGGCTCCTTGCGGTTTTGGCAGTGGTTGCCCTGCAGTTTGCATAGTTGCATGTTTTAGGTAAGTAAAAATAATTTACTCCAAAGGAGTATTGTTGCCAGGCATGAATGACATGTTTGTAGGTGATGTACTAAATGCAGGTTTGTGTGAAATTGCCCTTAGATTTGTGCACAATGATATTTGTGTTGTCTTATTTCTAATTTTCTTTTCTTTCTTTCTTTTTAGTGGGATATCATTGGTGATTGCTGTGTCTGTGCAGAGTAGTTGCTGGTGATTCAAGCTTTTTCAGGCAAGTGAACGGTATAGCTTTTGAGTTTATGACTCTTACTAATAAAGCTACACTTTATTACCTATCTTACATACTGCTGGTTGTTGGTGGTGCATTTGTCCAGTTAATTTTCGTAGGAAAGATCATGGCTAGCCGCAGGATGACCGCTCAGCAGGTGAATGGTATGCTGTTAGAAATGGGGTCTTTGGTTGAAGGTCAGGTTACCCCCTGTTCAAGCAAGGACCCTCACTCTAGTCAGGGTAAAAGAGAATCACCCTCAGCTAACCCCTGCTTACCCCCTTGGTAGCTTGGCAGAGCAGTAGGCTTAACTTCAGAGTGCTAGGTGTAAAGTATTTGTACCAACACACACAGTAACTTAATGAAAACACTACAAAATGACACAACACCAGTTTAGAAAAATAGGAAATATTTATCTAAACAAAACAAGACCAAAACGACAAAAATCCACCATACACAAGTCAAGTTATCAATTAAAAATCAAACCTGGTGTGCGTCAAAAATAACCCCGCACGGCGGTACTTGAGTCAAAAATCCAGCCGCACGATGATTTGAAAATCCCGCAGCGCAGGTTGCGATCTCCCAGCCTCCGTCAGCGATGCTGCGCGTCGTTTCTCCTGCTCCGTGCGTCGATTTTTTGGTCGCGTTTCCTGCGAGCGTCGTTTCTCAGCTGCGGAGCCGGCGGCGCGTCGTTTTTTCAGCCGCAGATCGAATTTGCGTCAATCTTTTCCCCGCACGGCACTCTGTGCGTGGATTTTCTTGTCTTTAGGCTGCCAGCTTCTCCTTTCAGGGTCCCAGGAACTGGATGGGCACCACAGGGCAGAGTAGGAGTCTCTCCAGAGACTCCAGGTGCTGGCAGAGAGAAGTCTTTGCTGTCCCTGAGACTTCAAACAACAGGAGGCAAGCTCTAGATCAAGCCCTTGGAGATTTCTTCTCAAGATGGAAGGCACACAAAGTCCAGTCTTTGCCCTCTTACTCTGGCAGAAGCAGCAACTGCAGGATAGCTCCACAAAGCACAGTCACAGGCAGGGCAGCTCTTCTTCCTCAGCTATTCAGCTCTTCTCCAGGCAGAGGTTCCTCTTGGTTCCAGAAGTGTTTCTAAAGTCTGTAGATTTGGGTGCCCTTCTTATACCCATTTTAGTCTTTGAAGTCACCTTTCTTCAATGGGGACTCACACCTACTTGTGAAATCCTGCCTTGCCCAGGCAAGGCCTCAGACACACACCAGGGGGTTGGAGCCGGCATTGTTAGAGGCAGGCACAGTCCTTTCAGATGAGAGTGACCACTCCACCACTCCCTCCTAGCAGAGATGGCTAATCAGGAAATGCAGGTTACACCCCAGCTCCCTTTGTGTCACTGTCTGGTGTGAGGTGAAAAACAACCAACTGTCAAACTGACCCAGACAGGGAATCCACAAACAAGGCAGAGTCACAGAATGGTTTAAGCAAGAAAATGCTCACTTTCTAAAAGTGGCATTTTCAAACGCACAATCTTAAAATCAACTTTACTAAAAGATGTATTTTTAAATTGTGAGTTCAGGGACCCCAAACTCCCCATGTCCATCTACTCTCTAGGGGAATCTACATTTTAATCATATTTAAAGGTAGCCCCCATATTATCCTATGAGAGAGACAGGCTTTGCAACAGTGAAAAAACGAAATTGACAGTATTTCACTGTCAGGACATATAAACCACATTACTATGGCCCTCATTCTGACCTTGGCGGGCGGCGGAGGCCGCCCGCCAAAGTCCCGCCGTCAGGTTACCGTTCCGCGGTCGAAAGACCGCGGCGGTAATTCTGACTTTCCCGCTGGGCTGGCGGGCGGTCGCCTTCAGGCCGCCCGCCAGCCCAGCGGGAAAGAGGCTTCCACGATGAAGCCGGCTCGGAATCGAGCCGGCGGAGTGGAAGCTGTGCGACGGGTGCAGTTGCACCCGTCGCGTATTTCACTGTCTGCACAGCAGACAGTGAAATACATTTAGGGGCCCTCTTATGGGGGCCCCTGCAATGCCCATGCCAGTGGCATGGGCACTGCAGGGGACCCCAGGGGCCCCGCGACCCCCCCTACCGCCATCCGGATCCCGGCGGTCGGACCGCCGGGATCTGGATGGCGGTAGGGGGGGTCGGAATCCCCTCGGCGGCGCAGCAAGCTGCGCCGCCTTGGAGGATTCAATGGGGCGGCGGTACACTGGCGGGAGCCCGCCAGTGTTGCCGGTCCGACCGCGGCTTTACCGCCGCGGTCGGAATCCCCATTGGAGCACCGCCGGCCTGTCGGCGGTGCTCCCGCGGTCCTCCGCCCTGGCGGTCTTTGACCGCCAGGGTCAGAATGACCGCCTATATGTCCTACCTTATCCATACACTGCACCCTGCCCTTGGGGCTACCTAGGGCCTACCTTAGGGGTGCCTTACATGTAAGAAAAGGGAAGGTTTAGGCCTGGCAAGTGGGTACACTTGCCAAGTCGAATTTACAGTGTAAAAATACACACACAGACACTGCAGTGGCAGGTCTGAGACATGATTACAGAGCTACTTATGTGGGTGGAACAACCAGTGCTGCAGGCCCACTAGTAGCATTTGATTTACAGGCCCTGGCACCTCTAGTGCACCTTACTAGGGACTTACTAGTAAATCAAATAGGACAATCATGGATAAACCAATTACATACAATTTACACGGAGAGCATATGCACTTTAGCACTGGTTAGCAGTGGGAAAGTGCTCAGAGTTCAAAAGCCAACAGCAACAGGTCAGAAAAAAATAGGAGGCAGGAGGCAAAAAGACTGGGGATGACCCTGCATAAGCAAAAGTCCAACATATGCTTTTTGAGTCATTGTCTGATCATGATTATGAGACGGACTCTGCATCTGAGGCAGAGGAGGAAGTGAGGGATTCTGGCAGTGAAGTTTCTGTCGGAGAGGAATCTTCTGATGAGGAAGCCACGCTCAGTGCAGATGAAGGGCCTGTTTCAGAGGAGGACACTAATGTGCCATTAGTGCAGCAACCTGGGGCTGAAAGGTTTCCCATTAGAAGACCTGAACTCTGGGTTGCCCAAAACATGGAGCAGCCAGAGTTGCCTGCCTTTACTGGTCTCCCGGGGTGTAGAGTCAATACTGAGAACTTTTTGCCTGTCAATTTCTTTGAGTTATTTGTGGATGATGTGTTTTTGGAAGAGATTGTTGAGCAGACTAATTTTTTATGCGGAGCAGTATTTGAGGGACAACGCTGCTAGACTTAGGCCGCACTCTATAGCTGCCCAGTGGATTCCCACAAATTTGGAGGAGGTGAAAAGGTTTTTAGGTTTGACTCTTTTGATGGGGTTGATAAGGAAGCCACCACTGGCTTCTTATTGGTCTACTAGTCCCTTGATGGCAACAGCTATATTTCCTGCAACAATGAGTCGTAATCGGTATTTGCTTCTTCTTAGGATGCTGCATTTTATTGACAATGCATTAGCCTTGCCACGAGATCACGCTGATTCTGACCTTCTTTTTAAGATTAGGTCTGTCCTTGATAATCTTGTAGATCGGTTTTCAGAGGTCTATGTTCCAGGCAAAGAAATAGCTGTGGATGAGTCTTTGGTCCTCTTCAAGGGTCGTTTGTTTTTTTAGGCAGTACATTCCTAGCAAGAGGGCACGATGTGGAATTACATTTTATATGCTGTCTGAAAGTAGTACAGGATATGTGTATAATTTCCGTGTCTACACTGGTAGGGATTCCAGTATTGCCCCCCCTGGTTGTCCTCCCACTTTTGGAGTTACTGAGAAAATTGTGTGGGAACTTGGTAGACGACTGTTCAACAAAGGTCACCATTTGTATGTAGATAACTTTTACATTGGAGTGCAGTTGTTCAAGGACTTGTTTAGAGTGGACACTGTTGCTTGTGGCACAATTTGTTGTAACCGGAAAGGCTACCCAAGGGAGCTTGTCTGTAAAAAACTTCAGAGGGGAATGATGAGCTGCTAGCTTTGAAGTTTTCAGACAGGAGGGAGGTCTACATGCTAAGTACCATCCATGATGACAGTACTTCCCCTGTGACTGTTTGGGGCCAGGTTGCTGAAGTGCGCAAACCTGTGTGCATTTTAGATTATAATAAGCACATGGGAGGTGTAGATAGAGTTGATCAAAGGTTGGAACCTTATACTGCAATTCGTAAGTCTTACGTTTGGTATAAGAAGTTAGCAATTCACCTCTTCCACTTAGCAACTTTTAATGCTTTTATTGTGTTTAAGGATAGGTCTCCAGAGTCAAAGATGACATTTGTGAAATTTCAGGAGTCAGTGATAGAGAGCCTTATTGTGGTGAAACAGGCCAGAGTTCCTAGAGAAGCAGTGATGGAGGATGTGGCTAGATTGAAAGATCGCCACTTTGCTGAGCACATTCCTCCCACACCCAAAAAAGACTTTCAAGCTAAGAAATGTAGAGTGTATTTTCAAACAGGTATCCAGAGAGAGACTCGAATGTACTGCCCAGATTGTCCTTCAAAGCCTGGGCTGTGTGTGGGTGATTGTTTTAAGAATTACCAGACCCAGAAGAATTACTGGGAACAACCATGAGTGTAAACTCATGTCTGTTTTGTATTTTCATGTGTTCAGTTTCATGGTTAGCATTTCTGTCATGTACTTAGTTAGAGCTTTTGTGTTTGTAGTTTTGTAATTATTTCTAATTAGTTAGGGGTTTCTTTGTTTAAAAAAAAAAAAAAAGTGATGCTCTTGTGTGTGGAATGGGGCTTGGCTGAGGGTGTACATAGTGTACATATTGACTTGCTGTTGGCTACTGCAACACACTGCCAGCCAAACACCAGTCCACACACTCCCATCAGCTGGTGTGATTGTTGTATCAGGCATGTGGGCGTATGTAAGTGATGGGCCATTGAGTGGCGCTGTCTGTCGATGCAAGTGTTGTAATGTGCTGGGCCTGTGGCTGGTGGCGTGAATGGTCTTCTGCATGTCATGTATGAAAGGTGTGTGAATGGACTGTAAAGCGGTTGGTGCCTTGCAGTGGCTTTACAGCTCACGAGCTGTGAGTCATTGGTTCAGTTTTTTGGCCTTTCAGTTATTAACAGTGCATTTCATTTTTGTGAAATCTCTTGTTAATAAAATTTGATCCACTGAACCATCACTCACCCTCGTGCCAAATCCAACCAGTATGTGTGGTGAAAATGACAAAACTTGCTCCGCTGTAATCAGGCGTCACAGCACACCTGTGACACGCTAGGTGCCTCGGGTGGGACCCCGATGATGAAGCATGCCACCAACTTGGTTGGTGGGTGAAGGTTTTTTTTCACATAAGCTAAGTGCATTTCTTTTCACATTTTTAGTGTTTGGCACATCACAGACGTATGTGGACACATCAAAATGATATATTACAAAACTACCTGTGTTTGGGGGGGAGGGGGCACCTTTGTTTTTGGTCCTGGGTGCGGCCTTCATCTAGGGAAACCTACCAAACCCAGACATTTTTTAAAACTAGACACCCCAAGGAGTCCAGGGAGGTGTGGCTTGCGTGGATCCCCCAACATTTTCTTACCCAGACTCCTCTGCAAACCTCAAAATTTGCTTCAAAAAACATATTTTCCTGACTTTCATTTGTACGATTACAGCTCCAGCACACAATTCCTACTCACCAGCGTTCCCCTCAGTCTCCCAAGTAAAATGACACCTCACTTGTGTGGGTCCCCGAAGCACAGTCAGCCTAAATATGTATAAAAGAAGAATATGTCCTTATCAACTAGCTGTGCTATCCCCTCTATCTCTACAAGTTTTTGGCCTTATTCTGTTGCAGGCACCTGTCCCACCCACACAAGTGAGGTATCATTTTTATCAGGAGACTTGGGGGAACGCTGGGTGGAAGGAAATTTGTGGCTCCTCTCAGATTCCAGAACTTTCTGTCACCGAAATGTGAGGAAAATGTGTTTTTTTAGCCAAATGTTGAGGTCTGCAAAGGATTCTGGGTAAAAGAACCTGGTCAGAGCCTCACAAGTCACCCCATCTTGGATTCCCCTAGGTCTCTAGTTTTAAAAAATGCACAGGTTTGGAAGGTTTCCCTAGCTGCCGGCTGAGCTAGAGGCCAAAATCTATAGGTGGGCACTTTGCAATAAACACCTCTGTTTTCTGTAAAAAAATGGGATGTGTCCACGTTGTGTTTTGGGGCATTTCCTGTCGCGGGCGCTAGGTCTACCCACACAAGTGAGGTATCATTTTTATCAGGAGACTTGGGGGAACACTGGGTGGAAGGAATTTTGTGGCTCCTCTCAGATTCCAGAACTTTCTGTCACCGAAATGTGAGGAAAATTTGTTTTTTTAGCCACATTTTGAGGTTTGCAAAGGATTCTGGGTAACAGAACCTAGTCAGAGCCCCACAAGTCACCCCATCTTGGATTCCCCTCAGTCTCTAGTTTTTAACAATGCACAGGTTTGGTAGGTTTCCCAAGGTGCCGGCTGAGCTAGAGGCCAAAATCGACAGGTGGGCACTTTGCAAAAAAAACCTCTGTTTTCTGTCAAAAAATGGGATGTGTCCACGTTGTGTTTTGGGGCATTTCCTGTTGCGGGCGCTGGGCCTACCCATACAAGTGAGATATCATTTTTATCGGGAGACTTGGGGGAAACGCTGGGTGGAAGGAAATTTGTGGCTCCTCTCAGATTCTAGACCTTTCTGTCACCGAAATGTGAGGAAAATGTGTTTTTTAGCCACATTTTGAGGTTTGCAAAGGATTCTGGGTAACAGAACCTGGTTAGAGCCCCACAAGTCACCCCATCTTGGATTCCTCTAGGTCTCTAGTTTTAAAAAATGCACAGGGTTGGTAGGTTTTCCTAGGTGCCGGCTGAGGTAGAGGCCAAAATCTATAGGTAGGCACTTTGCAAAAAACATCTCTGTTTTCTGTCAAAAAATGGGATGCGTCCACATTGTGTTTTGGAGGATTACCTGTGGCGGGCGCTAGGCCTACCCACACAAGTGAGGTATCATTTGTATCAGGAGTCTTGGGGGAACACTGGGTGGAAGGAAATTTGTGGCTCCTCTCAGATTCCAGAATTTTCTGTCATCGAAATGTCAGGAAAATGTGGTTTTTTACCCACATTTTGAGGTTTGTAAAGGATTCTGGGTAACAGAACCTGGTCAGAGCCCCACAAGTCACCCCATCTTGGATTCTCCTAGGTCTCTAGTTTTCAACAATGCACAGGCTTGGTAGGTTTCCCTAGGTGCCGGATGAGCTAGAGGCCAAAATCTATAGGTAGGCACTTTGCAAAAAACACCTCTGTTTTCTGTCAAAAAATGGGATGCGTCCACATTGTGTTTTGGAGGATTACCTGTGGCGGGCGCTAGGCCTACCCACACAAGTGAGGTATCATTTGTATCAGGAGTCTTGGGGGAACACTGGGTGGAAGGAAATTTGTGGCTCCTCTCAGATTCCAGAATTTTCTGTCACCGAAATGTCAGGAAAATGTGGTTTTTTACCCACATTTTGAGGTTTGCAAAGGATTCTGGGTAACAGAACATGGTCAGAGCCCCACAAGTCACCCCATGTTGGAATCACCTAGGTCTCTAGTTTTCACAAATGCACAGGTTTGGTAGGTTTCCCTAGGTGGCGGCTGAGCTAGAGGCCAAAATCTACAGGTAGGCACTTTGCAAAAAAACACCTCTGTTTTCTGTCAAAAAATGGGATGTGTCCACATTGTGTTTTGGAGCATTACCTATCGCGGGCGCTAGGCCTACCCACACAAGTGAGGTATCATTTTTATCGGGAGACTTGGGGGAAAGCTAGGTGGAAGGAAATTTGAGGCTCTTCTCAGATTCCAGATCTTTCTGTCACCGAAATGTGAGGAAAATGTGTTTTTGTAGCCAAATTTTGAGGTTTGCAAGGATTCTGGGTAACAGAACCTGGTCAGAGCCCCACAAGTCACCCCATCATGGATTCCCCTACGTCTCTAGTTTAAAAAAATTCACAGGTTTGGTAGGTTTCCCTAGGTGCCGGCTGAGGTAGAGGCCAAAATCTATAGGTAGGCACTTTGCAAAAAACACCTCTGTTTTCTGTCAAAAAATGGGATGTGTCCACTTTGTGTTTTGAGGCATATCCTGTCGCGGGCGCTAGGCCTGCCCACACAAGTGAAGTATAATTTTTATCAGGAGACTTGGGGAAACACTGTGTGGAAGGGAATTTGTGGCTCCCCTCAGATTCCAGAACTTTCTGTCACGGAAATGTAAGGAAAATGTGTTTTTTTTAGCCAAATGTTGAGGTTTGTAAAGGATTCTGGTTAACAGAACCTGGTCAGAGCCCCACAAGTCACCCCATCTTGGATTCTCCTAGGTCTCTAGTTTTCAACAATGCACAGGTTTGGTAGGTTTCCCTAGGTGCCGGATGAGCTAGAGGCCAAAATCTATAGGTAGGCACTTTGCAAAAAACACCTCTGTTTTCTGTCAAAAAATGGGATGCGTCCACATTGTGTTTTGGGGCATTACCTGTGGCGGGTGCTAGGCCTACCCACACAAGTGAGGTATCATTTTTATCAGGAGACTTGGGGGAACACTGTGTGGAAGGGAATTTGTGGCTCCTCTCAGATTCCAGAACTTTCTGTCACGGAAATATGAGGAAAATGTGTTTGTTTAGCCAAATTTTGATGTTTGTAAAGGATTCTCGGTAACAGAACCTGGTCAGAGCCCCACAAGTCACCCCATCTTGGATTCTCCTAGGTCTCTAGTTTTCAACAATGGACAGGCTTGGTAGGTTTCCCTAGGTGCCGGATGAGCTAGAGGCCAAAATCTATAGGTAGGCACTTTGCAAAAAACACCTCTGTTTTCTGTCAAAAAATGGGATGCGTCCACATTGGGTTTTGGGGCATTACCTGTGGCGGGCGCTAGGCCTACCCACACAAGTGAGGTATCATTTGTATCAGGAGTCTTGGGGGAACACTGGGTGGAAGGAAATTTGTGGCTCCTCTCAGATTCCAGAATTTTCTGTCACCGAAATGTCAGAAAAATGTGGTTTTTTACCCACATTTTGAGGTTTGCAAAGGATTCTGGGTAACAGAACATGGTCAGAGCCCCACAAGTCACCCCATGTTGGAATCACCTAGGTGTCTAGTTTTCACAAATGCACATGTTTGGTAGGTTTCCCTAGGTGGCGGCTGAGCTAGAGACCAAAATCTACAGGTAGGCACTTTGCAAAAAACACCTCTGTTTTCTGTCAAAAAATGGGATGTGTCCACATTGTGTTTTGGAGCATTACCTATCGCGGGCGCTAGGCCTACCCACACAAGTGAGGTATCATTCTTATCGGGAGACTTGGGGGAAAGCTAGGTGGAAGGAAATTTGAGGCTCTTCTCAGATTCCAGAACTTTCTGTCACCGAAATGTGAAGAAAATGTGTTTTTGTAGCCAAATTTTGAGGTTTGCAAGGATTCTGGGTAACAGAACCTGGTCAGAGCCCCACAAGTCACCCCATCATGGATTCCCCTACGTCTCTAGTTTAAAAAAATTCACAGGTTTGGTAGGTTTCCCTAGGTGCCGGCTGAGGTAGAGGCCAAAATCTATAGGTAGGCACTTTGCAAAAAACACCTCTGTTTTCTGTCAAAAAATGGGATGTGTCCCCTTTGTGTTTTGGGGCATATCCTGTCGTGGGCGCTAGGCCTGCCCACACAAGTGAAGTATCATCTTTATCAGGAGACTTGGGGGAACACTGGGTGGAAGGGAATTTGTGGCTCCCCTCAGATTCCAGAACTTTCTGTCACGGAAATGTAAGGAAAATGTGTTTTTTTAGCCAAATGTTGAGGTTTGTAAAGGATTCTGGGTAACAGAACCTGGTCAGAGCCCCACAAGTCACCCCATCTTGGATTCTCCTAGGTCTCTAGTTTTCAACAATGCACAGGTTTGGTAGGTTTCCCTAGTTGCCGGATGAGCTAGAGGCCAAAATCTATAGGTAGGCACTTTGCAAAAAACACCTCTGTTTTCTGTCAAAAAATGGGATGCGTCCACATTGTGTTTTGGGGCATTACCTGTGGCGGGCGCTAGGCCTACCCACACAAGTGAGGTATCATTTGTATCAGGAGTCTTGGGGGAACACTGGGTGGAAGGAAATTTGTGGCTCCTCTCAGATTCCAGAATTTTCTGTCACCGAAATGTCAGGAAAATGTGTTTTTTTACCCACATTTTGAGGTTTGCAAAGGATTCTGGGTAACAGAACATGGTCAGAGCCCCACAAGTCACCCCATGTTGGAATCACCTAGGTCTCTAGTTTTCACAAATGCACAGGTTTGGTAGGTTTCCCTAGGTGGCGGCTGAGCTAGAGGCCAAAATCTACAGGTAGGCACTTTGCAAAAAACACCTCTGTTTTCTGTAAAAAAATGGGATGTGTCCACATTGTGTTTTGGAGCATTACCTATCGCGGGCGCTAGGCCTACCCACACAAGTGAGGTATCATTTTTATCGGGAGACTTGGGGGAAAGCTAGGTGGAAGGAAATTTGAGGCTCTTCTCAGATTCCAGAACTTTCTGTCACCGAAATGTGAGGAAAATGAGGTTTTTTTTGCCAAATTTTGAGGTTTGCAAAGGATTCTGGGTAACAGAACCTGGTCAGAGCCCCACAAGTCAACCCATCCTGGATTCCCCTAGGTCTCTAGTTTTCAACAATGCACAGGTTTGGTGGGTTTCCCTAGGTGCCGGATGAGCTAGAGGCCAAAATCTATAGGTAGGCACTTTGCAAAAAACAACTCTGTTTTCTGTCAAAAAATGGGATGCGTCCACATTGTGTTTTGGGGCATTACCTGTGGCGGGCGCTAGGCCTACCCACACAAGTGAGGTATCATTTGTATCAGGAGTCTTGGGGGAACACTGGGTGGAAGGAAATTTGTGGCTCCTCTCAGATTCCAGAATTTTCTGTCACCGAAATGTCAGGAAAATGTGTTTTTTTACCCACATTTTGAGGTTTGCAAAGGATTCTGGGTAACAGAACATGGTCAGAGCCCCACAAGTCACCCCATGTTGGAATCACCTAGGTCTCTAGTTTTCACAAATGCACAGGTTTGGTAGGTTTCCCTAGGTGGCGGCTGAGCTAGAGGCCAAAATCTACAGGTAGGCACTTTGCAAAAAACAACTCTGTTTTCTGTCAAAAAATGGGATGTGTCCACATTGTGTTTTGGAGCATTACCTATCGCGGGCGCTAGGCCTACCCACACAAGTGAGGTATCATTTTTATCGGGAGACTTGGGGGAAAGCTAGGTGGAAGGAAATTTGAGGCTCTTCTCAGATTCCAGAACTTTCTGTCACCGAAATGTGAGGAAAATGTGTTTTTGTAGCCAAATTTTGAGGTTTGCAAGGATTCTGGGTAACAGAACCTGGTCAGAGCCACACAAGTCACCCCATCATGGATTCCCCTACGTCTCTAGTTTAAAAAAATTCACAGGTTTGGTAGGTTTCCCTAGGTGCCGGCTGAGGTAGAGGCCAAAATCTATAGGTAGGCACTTTGCAAAAAACACCTCTGTTTTCTGTCAAAAAATGGGATGTGTCCACTTTGTGTTTTGGGGCATATCCTGTCGTGGGCGCTAGGCCTGCCCACACAAGTGAAGTATCATTTTTATCAGGAGACTTGGGGGAACACTGGGTGGAAGGGAATTTGTGGCTCCCCTCAGATTCCAGGACTTTCTGTCACGGAAATGTGAGGAAAATGTGTTTTTTTAGCCAAATGTTGAGGTTTGTAAAGGATTCTGGGTAACAGAACCTGGTCAGAGCCCCACAAGTCACCCCATCTTGGATTCTCCTAGGTCTCTAGTTTTCAACAATGCACAGGTTTGGTAGGTTTCCCTAGGTGCTGGATGAGCTAGAGGCCAAAATCTGTAGGTAGGCACTTTGCAAAAAACACCTCTGTTTTCTGTCAAAAAATGGGATGCGTCCACATTGTGTTTTGGCGGGCGCTAGGCCTACCCACACAAGTGAGGTATCATTTGTATCAGGAGTCTTGGGGGAACACTGGGTGGAAGGAAATTTGTGGCTCCTCTCAGATTCCAGAATTTTCTGTCACCGAAATGTCAGGAAAATGTGTTTTTTTACCCACATTTTGAGGTTTGCAAAGGATTCTGGGTAACAGAACATGGTCAGAGCCCCACAAGTCACCCCATGTTGGAATCACCTAGGTCTCTAGTTTTCACAAATGCACAGGTTTGGTAGGTTTCCCTAGGTGGCGGCTGAGCTAGAGGCCAAAATCTACAGGTAGGCACTTTGCAAAAAACACCTCTGTTTTCTGTCAAAAAATGGGATGTGTCTACATTGTGTTTTGGACCATTACCTATCGCGGGCGCTAGGCCTACCCACACAAGTGAGGTATCATTTTTATCGGGAGACTTGGGGGAAAGCTAGGTGGAAGGAAATTTGAGGCTATTCTCAGATTCCAGAACTTTCTGTCACCGAAATGTGAGGAAAATGAGTTTTTTTTTGCCAAATTTTGAGGTTTGCAAAGGATTCTGGGTAACAGAACCTGGTCAGAGCCCCACAAGTCAACCCATCCTGGATTCCCCTAGGTCTCTAGTTTTCAACAATGCACAGGTTTGGTAGGTTTCCCTAGGTGCCGGCTGAGCTAGAGGCCAAAATCTATAGGTAGGCACTTTGCAAAAAACACCTCTGTTTTCTGTAAAAAAAATGGAATGTGTCTACATTGTGTTTTGGGGCATTACCTGTGGCGGGCGCTAGGCCTACCCACACAAGTGAGGTATAATTTTTATCAGGAGACTTGGGGGAACACTGGGTGGAAGGAAATTTGTGGCTCCTCTCAGATTCCAGAACTTTCTGTCACCGAAATGTGAGGAAAATATGTATTTTTAGCCAAATTTTGAGGTTTGCAAAGGATTCTGGGTAACAGAACCTGGTCAGATCCCCACAAGTCACCCCATCTTGGATTCCCCTAGACCTCTAGTTTTACAAAATGCACAGGTTTGGTAGGTTTCCCTAGGTGCCGTCTGAGCTAGAGGCCAAAATCTATAGGTAGGCACTTTGCAAAAAACACCTCTGTTTTCTGTCAAAAAATGGTATGTGTCCATGTTGTGTTTTGGGGCATTTCCTGTCGTGGGCGCTAGGCCTACCCACACAAGTGAGGTATCATTTGTATCGGGAGACTTGGGGGAACGCTGGGTGGAAGGAAATTTGTGGCTCCTCTTAGATTCCAGAACTTTCTGTCACCGAAATGTGAGGAAAATGTGTTTTTTTTTGCCAAATTTTGAGTTGTGCAAAGGATTCTGGGTAACAGAACCTGGTCAGAACCCCACAAGTCAACCCAACCTAGATTCCCCTAGGTTTCTAGTTTTCAACAATGCACAGGTTTGGTAGAATTCCCTAGGTGCCGGTTGAGCTAGAGGCCAAAATCTATAGGTAGGCACTTTGCAAAAAACACCTCTGTTTTCTGTAAAAAAATGGAAAGTGTCCACGTTGTGTTTTGGGGTACTTCCTGTGGCGGGCGCTAGGCCTACACACACAAGTGAGGTATCATTTTTATCAGGAGACTTGGCGTAACACTGGGTGGAAGGAAATGTGTGGCTCCTCTCAGATTCCAGAACTTTCTGTCACCGAAATGTGAGGAAAATGTGTATTTTTAGCCAAATTTTGAGGTTTGCAAAGGATTCTGGGTAACAGAACCTGGTCAGATCCCCACAAGTCACCCCATCTTAGATTCCCCTAGACCTCTAGTTTTACAAAATGCACAGGTTTGGTAGGTTTCCCTAGGTGCCAGCTGAGCTAGAGGCCAAAATCTATAGGTAGGCACTTTGCAAAAAACACCTCTGTTTTCTGTCAAAAAATGGTATGTGTCCACGTTGTGTTTTGGGGCATTTCCTGTCGCGGGCGCTAGGCCTACCCACACAAGTGAGGTATCATTTGTATCGGGAGACTTGGGGGAATGCTGGGTGGAAGGAAATTTGTGGCTCCTCTCAGATTCCAGAACTTTCTGTCACCGAAATGTGAGGAAAATGTGTTTTCTTTTGCCAAATTTTGAGGTGTGCAAAGGATTCTGGGTAACAGAACCTGGTCAGAAACCCACAAGTCAACCCATCCTGGATTCCCCTAGGTTTCACGTTTTCAACAATGCACAGGTTTGGAAGATTTCCCTAGGTGCTGGTTGAGCTAGAGGCCAAAATCTATAGGTAGGCACTTTGCAAAAAACACCTCTGTTTTCTGTAAAAAAATGGAATGTGTCCACGTTGTGTTGTGGGGTACTTCCTGTGGCGGGCGCTAGGCCTACCCACACAAGTGAGGTATCATTTTTATCAGGAGACTTGGGGGAACACTGGGTGGAAGGAAATTTGTGGCTCCTCTCAGATTCCAGAACTTTCTGTCACCGAAATGTGAGGAAAATGTGTATTTTTAGCCAAATTTTGAGGTTTGCAAAGGATTCTGGGTAACAGAACCTGGTCAGATCCCCACAAGTCACCCCATCTTGGATTCCCCGAGGCCTCTAGTTTTACAAAATGCACAGGTTTGGTAGGTTTCCCTAGGTGCCGGCTGAGCTAGAGGCCAAAATCTATAGGTAGGCACTTTGTAAAAAACACCTCTGTTTTCTGTAAAAAAATGGGATGTGTCCACGTTGTGTTTTGGGGCATTTCCTGTCGCGGGCGCTAGGCCTACCCACACAAGTGAGGTATCATTTGTATCGGTAGACTTGGGGGAACGCTGGGTGGAAGGAAATTTGTGGCTCCTCTCAGATTCCAGAACTTTCTGTCACCGAATGTGAGGAAAATTTGTTTTTTTTAGCCAAATTTTGAGGTTTGCAAAGGATTCTGGGTAACAGAACCTGGTCAGAGCCCCACAAGTCAACCCATCTTGGATTCCCCTAGGTCTCTAGTTTTTAACAATGCACAGGTTTGGTAGGTTTCCCTAGGTGCCGGCTGAGCTAGAGGCCAAAATCTATAGGTAGGCACTTTGCAAAAAACACCTCTGTTTTCTGTCAAAAAATGGAATGTGTCCACGTTGTGTTTTGGGGCATTTTCTGTGGCGGGCGCTAGGCCTACCCACACAAGTGAGGTATCATTTTTATCAGGAGACTTGGGGGAACACTGGGTGGAAGGAAATTTGTGGCTCCCCTCAGATTCCAGGACTTTCTGTCACCGAAATGTGAGGAAAATGTGTTTTTTTAGCCAAATTTTTAGGTTTGTAAAGGATTCTCTGTAACAGAACCTGGTCAGAGCCCAACAAGTCACCCCATCTTGGATTCTCCTAGGTCTCTAGTTTTCAACAATGCACAGGTTTGGTAGGTTTCCGTAGGTGCCGGATGAGCTAGAGGCCAAAATCTATAGGTAGGCACTTTGCAAAAAACACCTCTGTTTTCTGTCAAAAAATGGGATGCGTCCACATTGTGTTTTGGGGCATTACCTGTGGCGGGCGCTAGGCCTACCCACACAAGTGAGGTATCATTTGTATCAGGAGTCTTGGGGGAACACTGGGTGGAAGGAAATTTGTGGCTCCTCTCAGATTCCAGAATTTTCTGTCACCGAAATGTCAGGAAAATGTGTTTTTTTACCCACATTTTGAGGTTTGCAAAGGATTCTGGGTAACAGAACATGGTCAGAGCCCCACAAGTCACCCCATGTTGGAATCACCTAGGTCTCTAGTTTTCACAAATGCACAGGTTTGGTAGGTTTCCCTAGGTGGCGGCTGAGCTAGAGGCCAAAATCTACAGGTAGGCACTTTGCAAAAAACACCTCTGTTTTCTGTCAAAAAATGGGATGTGTCCACATTGTGTTTTGGAGCATTACCTATCGCGGGCGCTAGGCCTACCCACACAAGTGAGGTATCATTTTTATCGGGAGACTTGGGGGAAAGCTAGGTGGAAGGAAATTTGAGGCTCTTCTCAGATTCCAGAACTTTCTGTCACCGAAATGTGAGGAAAATGTGTTTTTGTAGCCAAATTTTGAGGTTTGCAAGGATTCTGGGTAACAGAACCTGGTCAGAGCCACACAAGTCACCCCATCATGGATTCCCCTACGTCTCTAGTTTAAAAAAATTCACAGGTTTGGTAGGTTTCCCTAGGTGCCGGCTGAGGTAGAGGCCAAAATCTATAGGTAGGCACTTTGCAAAAAACACCTCTGTTTTCTGTCAAAAAATGGGATGTGTCCACTTTGTGTTTTGGGGCATATCCTGTCGTGGGCGCTAGGCCTGCCCACACAAGTGAAGTATCATTTTTATCAGGAGACTTGGGGGAACACTGGGTGGAAGGGAATTTGTGGCTCCCCTCAGATTCCAGAACTTTCTGTCACGGAAATGTGAGGAAAATGTGTTTTTTTAGCCAAATGTTGAGGTTTGTAAAGGATTCTGGGTAACAGAACCTGGTCAGAGCCCCACAAGTCACCCCATCTTGGATTCTCCTAGGTCTCTAGTTTTCAACAATGCACAGGTTTGGTAGGTTTCCCTAGGTGCTGGATGAGCTAGAGGCCAAAATCTGTAGGTAGGCACTTTGCAAAAAACACCTCTGTTTTCTGTCAAAAAATGGGATGCGTCCACATTGTGTTTTGGCGGGCGCTAGGCCTACCCACACAAGTGAGGTATCATTTGTATCAGGAGTCTTGGGGGAACACTGGGTGGAAGGAAATTTGTGGCTCCTCTCAGATTCCAGAATTTTCTGTCACCGAAATGTCAGGAAAATGTGTTTTTTTACCCACATTTTGAGGTTTGCAAAGGATTCTGGGTAACAGAACATGGTCAGAGCCCCACAAGTCACCCCATGTTGGAATCACCTAGGTCTCTAGTTTTCACAAATGCACAGGTTTGGTAGGTTTCCCTAGGTGGCGGCTGAGCTAGAGGCCAAAATCTACAGGTAGGCACTTTGCAAAAAACACCTCTGTTTTCTGTCAAAAAATGGGATGTGTCTACATTGTGTTTTGGAGCATTACCTATCGCGGGCGCTAGGCCTACCCACACAAGTGAGGTATCATTTTTATCGGGAGACTTGGGGGAAAGCTAGGTGGAAGGAAATTTGAGGCTATTCTCAGATTCCAGAACTTTCTGTCTCCGAAATGTGAGGAAAATGAGTTTTTTTTTGCCAAATTTTGAGGTTTGCAAAGGATTCTGGGTAACAGAACCTGGTCAGAGCCCCACAAGTCAACCCATCCTGGATTCCCCTAGGTCTCTAGTTTTCAACAATGCACAGGTTTGGTAGGTTTCCCTAGGTGCCGGCTGAGCTAGAGGCCAAAATCTATAGGTAGGCACTTTGCAAAAAACACCTCTGTTTTCTGTAAAAAAAATGGAATGTGTCTACATTGTGTTTTGGGGCATTACCTGTGGCGGGCGCTAGGCCTACCCACACAAGTGAGGTATCATTTTTATCAGGAGACTTGGGGGAACACTGGGTGGAAGGAAATTTGTGGCTCCCCTCAGATTCCAGGACTTTCTGTCACCGAAATGTGAGGAAAATGTGTTTTTTTAGCCAAATTTTTAGGTTTGTAAAGGATTCTCTGTAACAGAACCTGGTCAGAGCCCAACAAGTCACCCCATCTTGGATTCTCCTAGGTCTCTAGTTTTCAACAATGCACAGGTTTGGTAGGTTTCCGTAGGTGCCGGATGAGCTAGAGGCCAAAATCTATAGGTAGGCACTTTGCAAAAAACACCTCTGTTTTCTGTCAAAAAATGGGATGCGTCCACATTGTGTTTTGGGGCATTACCTGTGGCGGGCGCTAGGCCTACCCACACAAGTGAGGTATCATTTGTATCAGGAGTCTTGGGGGAACACTGGGTGGAAGGAAATTTGTGGCTCCTCTCAGATTCCAGAATTTTCTGTCACCGAAATGTCAGGAAAATGTGTTTTTTTACCCACATTTTGAGGTTTGCAAAGGATTCTGGGTAACAGAACATGGTCAGAGCCCCACAAGTCACCCCATGTTGGAATCACCTAGGTCTCTAGTTTTCACAAATGCACAGGTTTGGTAGGTTTCCCTAGGTGGCGGCTGAGCTAGAGGCCAAAATCTACAGGTAGGCACTTTGCAAAAAACACCTCTGTTTTCTGTCAAAAAATGGGATGTGTCCACATTGTGTTTTGGAGCATTACCTATCGCGGGCGCTAGGCCTACCCACACAAGTGAGGTATCATTTTTATCGGGAGACTTGGGGGAAAGCTAGGTGGAAGGAAATTTGAGGCTCTTCTCAGATTCCAGAACTTTCTGTCACCGAAATGTGAGGAAAATGTGTTTTTGTAGCCAAATTTTGAGGTTTGCAAGGATTCTGGGTAACAGAACCTGGTCAGAGCCACACAAGTCACCCCATCATGGATTCCCCTACGTCTCTAGTTTAAAAAAATTCACAGGTTTGGTAGGTTTCCCTAGGTGCCGGCTGAGGTAGAGGCCAAAATCTATAGGTAGGCACTTTGCAAAAAACACCTCTGTTTTCTGTCAAAAAATGGGATGTGTCCACTTTGTGTTTTGGGGCATATCCTGTCGTGGGCGCTAGGCCTGCCCACACAAGTGAAGTATCATTTTTATCAGGAGACTTGGGGGAACACTGGGTGGAAGGGAATTTGTGGCTCCCCTCAGATTCCAGAACTTTCTGTCACGGAAATGTGAGGAAAATGTGTTTTTTTAGCCAAATGTTGAGGTTTGTAAAGGATTCTGGGTAACAGAACCTGGTCAGAGCCCCACAAGTCACCCCATCTTGGATTCTCCTAGGTCTCTAGTTTTCAACAATGCACAGGTTTGGTAGGTTTCCCTAGGTGCTGGATGAGCTAGAGGCCAAAATCTGTAGGTAGGCACTTTGCAAAAAACACCTCTGTTTTCTGTCAAAAAATGGGATGCGTCCACATTGTGTTTTGGCGGGCGCTAGGCCTACCCACACAAGTGAGGTATCATTTGTATCAGGAGTCTTGGGGGAACACTGGGTGGAAGGAAATTTGTGGCTCCTCTCAGATTCCAGAATTTTCTGTCACCGAAATGTCAGGAAAATGTGTTTTTTTACCCACATTTTGAGGTTTGCAAAGGATTCTGGGTAACAGAACATGGTCAGAGCCCCACAAGTCACCCCATGTTGGAATCACCTAGGTCTCTAGTTTTCACAAATGCACAGGTTTGGTAGGTTTCCCTAGGTGGCGGCTGAGCTAGAGGCCAAAATCTACAGGTAGGCACTTTGCAAAAAACACCTCTGTTTTCTGTCAAAAAATGGGATGTGTCTACATTGTGTTTTGGAGCATTACCTATCGCGGGCGCTAGGCCTACCCACACAAGTGAGGTATCATTTTTATCGGGAGACTTGGGGGAAAGCTAGGTGGAAGGAAATTTGAGGCTATTCTCAGATTCCAGAACTTTCTGTCTCCGAAATGTGAGGAAAATGAGTTTTTTTTTGCCAAATTTTGAGGTTTGCAAAGGATTCTGGGTAACAGAACCTGGTCAGAGCCCCACAAGTCAACCCATCCTGGATTCCCCTAGGTCTCTAGTTTTCAACAATGCACAGGTTTGGTAGGTTTCCCTAGGTGCCGGCTGAGCTAGAGGCCAAAATCTATAGGTAGGCACTTTGCAAAAAACACCTCTGTTTTCTGTAAAAAAAATGGAATGTGTCTACATTGTGTTTTGGGGCATTACCTGTGGCGGGCGCTAGGCCTACCCACACAAGTGAGGTATAATTTTTATCAGGAGACTTGGGGGAACACTGGGTGGAAGGAAATTTGTGGCTCCTCTCAGATTCCAGAACTTTCTGTCACCGAAATGTGAGGAAAATATGTATTTTTAGCCAAATTTTGAGGTTTGCAAAGGATTCTGGGTAACAAAACCTGGTCAGATCCCCACAAGTCACCCCATCTTGGATTCCCCTAGACCTCTAGTTTTACAAAATGCACAGGTTTGGTAGGTTTCCCTAGGTGCCGTCTGAGCTAGAGGCCAAAATCTATAGGTAGGCACTTTGCAAAAAACACCTCTGTTTTCTGTCAAAAAATGGTATGTGTCCATGTTGTGTTTTGGGGCATTTCCTGTCGTGGGCGCTAGGCCTACCCACACAAGTGAGGTATCATTTGTATCGGGAGACTTGGGGGAACGCTGGGTGGAAGGAAATTTGTGGCTCCTCTTAGATTCCAGAACTTTCTGTCACCGAAATGTGAGGAAAATGTGTTTTCTTTTGCCAAATTTTGAGGTGTGCAAAGGATTCTGGGTAACAGAACCTGGTCAGAAACCCACAAGTCAACCCATCCTGGATTCCCCTAGGTTTCACGTTTTCAACAATGCACAGGTTTGGAAGATTTCCCTAGGTGCTGGTTGAGCTAGAGGCCAAAATCTATAGGTAGGCACTTTGCAAAAAACACCTCTGTTTTCTGTAAAAAAATGGAATGTGTCCACGTTGTGTTGTGGGGTACTTCCTGTGGCGGGCGCTAGGCCTACCCACACAAGTGAGGTATCATTTTTATCAGGAGACTTGGGGGAACACTGGGTGGAAGGAAATTTGTGGCTCCTCTCAGATTCCAGAACTTTCTGTCACCGAAATGTGAGGAAAATGTGTATTTTTAGCCAAATTTTGAGGTTTGCAAAGGATTCTGGGTAACAGAACCTGGTCAGATCCCCACAAGTCACCCCATCGGGATTCCCCGAGGCCTCTAGTTTTACAAAATGCACAGGTTTGGTAGGTTTCCCTAGGTGCCGACTGAGCTAGAGGCCAAAATCTATAGGTAGGCACTTTGTAAAAAACACCTCTGTTTTCTGTAAAAAAATGGGATGTGTCCACGTTGTGTTTTGGGGCATTTCCTGTCGCGGGCGCTAGGCCTACCCACACAAGTGAGGTATCATTTGTATCGGTAGACTTGGGGGAACGCTGGGTGGAAGGAAATTTGTGGCTCCTCTCAGATTCCAGAACTTTCTGTCACCGAATGTGAGGAAAATTTGTTTTTTTTAGCCAAATTTTGAGGTTTGCAAAGGATTCTGGGTAACAGAACCTGGTCAGAGCCCCACAAGTCAACCCATCTTGGATTCCCCTAGGTCTCTAGTTTTTAACAATGCACAGGTTTGGTAGGTTTCCCTAGGTGCCGGCTGAGCTAGAGGCCAAAATCTATAGGTAGGCACTTTGCAAAAAACACCTCTGTTTTCTGTCAAAAAATGGAATGTGTCCACGTTGTGTTTTGGGGCATTTTCTGTGGCGGGCGCTAGGCCTACCCACACAAGTGAGGTATCATTTTTATCAGGAGACTTGGGGGAACACTGGGTGGAAGGAAATTTGTGGCTCCCCTCAGATTCCAGGACTTTCTGTCACCGAAATGTGAGGAAAATGTGTTTTTTTAGCCAAATTTTTAGGTTTGTAAAGGATTCTCTGTAACAGAACCTGGTCAGAGCCCAACAAGTCACCCCATCTTGGATTCTCCTAGGTCTCTAGTTTTCAACAATGCACAGGTTTGGTAGGTTTCCGTAGGTGCCGGATGAGCTAGAGGCCAAAATCTATAGGTAGGCACTTTGCAAAAAACACCTCTGTTTTCTGTCAAAAAATGGGATGCGTCCACATTGTGTTTTGGGGCATTACCTGTGGCGGGCGCTAGGCCTACCCACACAAGTGAGGTATCATTTGTATCAGGAGTCTTGGGGGAACACTGGGTGGAAGGAAATTTGTGGCTCCTCTCAGATTCCAGAATTTTCTGTCACCGAAATGTCAGGAAAATGTGTTTTTTTACCCACATTTTGAGGTTTGCAAAGGATTCTGGGTAACAGAACATGGTCAGAGCCCCACAAGTCACCCCATCATGGATTCCCCTACGTCTCTAGTTTTAAAAAAATCACAGGTTTGGTAGGTTTCCCTAGGTGCCGGCTGAGCTAGAGGCCAAAATCTACAGGTAGGCACTTTGCAAAAAAAAACCTCTGTTTTCTGTCAAAAAATGGGATGTGTCCACATTGTGTTTTGGAGCATTACCTATCGCGGGCGCTAGGCCTACCCACACAAGTGAGGTATCATTTTTATCGGGAGACTTGGGGGAAAGCTAGGTGGAAGGAAATTTGAGGCTCTTCTCAGATTCCAGAACCTTCTGTCACCGAAATGTGAGGAAAATGTGTTTTTGTATCCAAATTTTGAGGTTTGCTAGGATTCTGGGTAACAGAACCTGGTCAGAGCCCCACAAGTCACCCCATCATGGATTCCCCTACGTCTCTAGTTTTAAAAAATTCACAGGTTTGGTTGGTTTCCCTAGGTGCCGGCTGAGCTATAGGCCAAAATCTGTAGGTAGGCACTTTGCAAAAAACACCTCTGTTTTCTGTAAAAAAATGGGATGTGTCCACCTTGTGTTTTGGGGCATTTCCTCTTGCGGGCGCTAGGTCTACCCACACAAGTGAGGTATAAATTTTATCAGGAGACTTGGGGGAACACTGGGTGGAAGGAAATTTGTGGCTCCTCTCAGATTCCAGAACTTTCTGTCACCGAAATGTGAGGAAAATGTGTTTTTTTAGACAAATTTTGAGGTTTGCAAAGGATTCTGGGTAACAGAAACTGGTCAGATCCCCACAAGTCACCCCATCTTGGATTCCCCTAGGCCTCTAGTTTTACAAAATGCACAGGTTTGGTAGGTTTCCCTAGGTGCCAGCTGAGCTAGAGGCCAAAATCTATAGGTAGGCACTTTGCAAAAAGCACCTGTGTTTTCTGTAAAAAAAATGGAATGTGTCCACATTGTGTTTTGGGGCATTTCCTGTGGCGGGCGCTAGGCCTACCCACACAAGTGAGGTATCATTTTTATCAGGAGACTTGGGGGAACACTGGGTGGAAGGAAATTTGTGGCTCCTCTCAGATTCCAGAACTTTCTGTCCCCGAAATGTGAGGAAAATGTGTATTTTTAGCCAAATTTTGAGGTTTGCAAAGGTGTCTGGGTAACAGAACCTGGTCAGATCCCCACAAGTCACCCCATCTTGGATTCCCCTGGACCTCTAGTTTTACAAAATGCACAGGTTTGGTAGGTTTCCCTGGGTGCCGGCTGAGCTAGAGGCCAAAATCTATAGGTAGGCACTTTGCAAAAAACACCTCTGTTTTCTGTCAAAAAATGGGATGTGTCCATGTTGTGTTTTGGGGCATTTCCTGTCGCGGGCGCTAGGCCAACCCACACAAGTGAGGTATCATTTGTATCGGGAGACTTGGGGGAACGCTGGGTGGAAGGACATTTGTGGCTCCCCTCAGATTCCAGAACTTTCTGTCAGCGAAATGTGAGTTAAAATGTGTTTTTTTAGCCAAATTTTTAGGTTTGTAAAGGATTCTCTGTAACAGAACCTGGTCAGAGCCCAACAAGTCACCCCATCTTGGATTCTCCTAGGTCTCTAGTTTTCAACAATGCACAGGTTTGGTAGGTTTCCGTAGGTGCCGAATGAGCTAGAGGCCAAAATCTATAGGTAGGCACTTTGCAAAAAACACCTCTGTTTTCTGTCAAAAAATGGGATGCGTCCACATTGTGTTTTGGGGCATTACCTGTGGCGGGCGCTAGGCCTACCCACACAAGTGAGGTATCATTTGTATCAGGAGTCTTGGGGGAACACTGGGTGGAAGGAAATTTGTGGCTCCTCTCAGATTCCAGAATTTTCTGTCACCGAAATGTCAGGAAAATGTGTTTTTTTACCCACATTTTGAGGTTTGCAAAGGATTCTGGGTAACAGAACATGGTCAGAGCCCCACAAGTCACCCCATCATGGATTCCCCTACGTCTCTAGTTTTAAAAAAATCACAGGTTTGGTAGGTTTCCCTAGGTGCCGGCTGAGCTAGAGGCCAAAATCTACAGGTAGGCACTTTGCAAAAAAAACCCTCTGTTTCCTGTCAAAAAATGGGATGTGTCCACATTGTGTTTTGGAGCATTACCTATCGCGGGCGCTAGGCCTACCCACACAAGTGAGGTATCATTTTTATCGGGAGACTTGGGGGAAAGCTAGGTGGAAGGAAATTTGAGGCTCTTCTCAGATTCCAGAACCTTCTGTCACCGAAATGTGAGGAAAATGTGTTTTTGTAGCCAAATTTTGAGGTTTGCTAGGATTCTGGGTAACAGAACCTGGTCAGAGCCCCACAAGTCACCCCATCATGGATTCCCCTACGTCTCTAGTTTTAAAAAATTCACAGATTTGGTTGGTTTCCCTAGGTGCCGGCTGAGCTATAGGCCAAAATCTGTAGGTAGGCACTTTGCAAAAAACACCTCTGTTTTCTGTAAAAAAATGGAATGTGTCCACCTTGTGTTTTGGGGCATTTCCTGTTGCGGGCGCTAGGTCTACCCACACAAGTGAGGTATAAATTTTATCAGGAGACTTGGGGGAACACTGGGTGGAAGGAAATTTGTGGCTCCTCTCAGATTCCAGAACTTTCTGTCACCGAAATGTGAGGAAAATGTGTTTTTTTAGCCAAATTTTGAGGTTTGCAAAGGATTCTGGGTAACAGAAACTGGTCAGATCCCCACAAGTCACCCCATCTTGGATTCCCCTAGGCCTCTAGTTTTACAAAATGCACAGGTTTGGTAGGTTTCCCTAGGTGCCAGCTGAGCTAGAGGCCAAAATCTATAGGTAGGCACTTTGCAAAAAGCACCTGTGTTTTCTGTAAAAAAATGGGATATGTCCATGTTGTGTTTTGGGGCATTTCCTGTCGCGGGCGCTAGGCCAACCCACACAAGTGAGGTATCATTTGTATCGGGAGACTTGGGGGAACGCTGGGTGGAAGGACATTTGTGGCTCCTCTCAGATTCCAGAACTTTCTGTCAGCGAAATGTGAGGAAAATGTGTTTTTTTAGCCAAATTTGAGGTTTGGAAAGGATTCTGGGTAACAGAACCTGGTCAGAGCCCCACAAGTCAACCCATCCTGGATTCCCCTAGGTCTCTAGTTTTCAACAATGCACAGGTTTGGTAGATTTCCCTAGGTGCCGGCTGAGCTAGAGGCCAAAATCTATAGGTAGGCACTTTGCAAAAAACACCTCTGTTTTCTGTAAAAAAATGGAATGTGTCCACGTTGTGTTTTGGGGCATTTCCTGTCGTGGGCGCTAGGCCTACCCACACAAGTGAGGTATCATTTTTATCAAGAGACTTGGGGGAACACTGGGTGGAAGGAAATTTGTGGCTCCCCTCAGATTCCAGAACTTTCTGTCACCGAAATGTGAGGAAAATGTGTTTTTTTAGCCAAATTTTGAGGTTTGTAAAGGATTCTCGGTAACAGAACCTGGTCAGAGCCCCACAAGTCACCCCATCTTGGATTCTCCTAGGTCTCTAGTTTTCAACAATGCACAGGTTTGGTAGATTTCCCTAGGTGCGGGATGAGCTAGAGGCCAAAATCTATAGGTAGGCACTTTGCAAAAAACACCTCTGTTTTCTGTCAAAAAATGGGATGCTTCCACATTGTGTTTTGGGGCATTACCTGTGGCGGGCGCTAGGCCTACCCACACAAGTGAGGTATCATTTGTATCAGGAGTCTTGGGGGAACACTGGGTGGAAGGAAATTTGTGGCTCCTCTCAGATTCCAGAATTTTCTGTCACCGAAATGTCAGGAAAATGTGTTTTTTTACCCACATTTTGAGGTTTGCAAAGGATTCTGGGTAACAGAACATGGTCAGAGCCCCACAAGTCACCCCATGTTGGAATCACCTAGTTCTCTAGTTTTCACAAATGCACAGGTTTGGTAGGTTTCCCTAGGTGGCGGCTGAGCTAGAGGCCAAAATCTACAGGTAGGCACTTTGCAAAAAACACCTCTGTTTTCTGTCAAAAAATGGGATGTGTCCACGTTGTGTTTTGGAGCATTACCTATCGAGGGCGCTAGGCCTACCCACACAAGTGAGGTATCATTTTTATCGGGAGACTTGGGGGAAAGCTAGGTGGAAGGAAATTTGAGGCTCTTCCAGATTCCAGAACTTTCTGTCACCGAAATGTGAGGAAAATGTGTTTTCTTAGCCAAATTTTGAGGTTTGCAAAGGATTCTGAGTACCAGAACCTGGTCAGAGCCCCACAAGTCACCCCATCTTGGATTCCCCTGGGTCTCTACTTTTAAAACATTCACAGGTTTGGTAGCTTTCCCTAGGTGCCGGCTGAGCTAGAGGCCAAAATCTATAGGTAGGCACTTTGCAAAAAACACCTCTGTTTTCTGTCAAAAAATGCGATGTGTCCATGTTATGTTTTGGGGCATTTCCTGTCGCGAGCGCTAGGCCTACCCACACAAGTGAGGTATCAATTTTATCAGGAGGCTTGGGGGAACACTGGGTGGAAGGAAATTTGAGGCTCCTCTCAGATTCCAGAACTTTCTGTCACCTCAATGTGAGGAAAATGTGTTTTTTTAGCCAAACTTTGAGGTTTGCAAAGGATTCTGGGTAACAGAACCTGGTCAGAGGTCCACAAGTCAACCCATCCTGGATTCCCCTAGGTCTCTAGTTTTCAACAATGCACAGGTTTGGTAGGTTTCCCTAGGTGCCGGCTGAGCTAGAGGCCAAAATCTATAGGTAGGCACTTTGCAAAAAACACCTCTGTTTTCTGTAAAAAAAATTGAATGTGTCTACATTGTGTTTTGGGGCAATACCTGTGGCGGGCGCTAGGCCTACCCACACAAGTGAGGTATCATTTTTATCAGGAGACTTGGGGGAACACTGGGTGGAAGGAAATTTGTGGCTCCTCTCAGATTCCAGAACTTTCTGTCACCGAAATGTGAGGAAAATATGTATTTTTAGCCAAATTTTGAGGTTTGCAAAGGATTCTGGGTAACAGAACCTGGTCAGATCCCCACAAGTCACCCCATCTTGGATTCCCCTAGACCTCTAGTTTTACAAAATGCACAGGTTTGGTAGGTTTCCCTAGGTGCCGTCTGAGCTAGAGGCCAAAATCTATAGGTAGGCACTTTGCAAAAAACACCTCTGTTTTCTGTCCAAAAATGGTATGTGTCCATGTTGTGTTTTGGGGCATTTCCTGTCGTGGGCGCTAGGCCTACCCACACAAGTGAGGTATCATTTGTATGGGGAGACTTGGGGGAACGCTGGGTGGAAGGAAATTTGTGGCTCCTCTTAGATTCCAGAACTTTCTGTCACCGAAATGTGAGGAAAATGTGTTTTTTTTTGCAAAATTTTGAGTTGTGCAAAGGATTCTGGGTAACAGAACCTGGTCAGAACCCCACAAGTCAACCCAACCTAGATTCCCCTAGGTTTCTAGTTTTCAACAATGCACAGGTTTGGTAGATTTCCCTAGGTGCCGGTTGAGCTAGAGGCCAAAATCTATAGGTAGGCACTTTGCAAAAAACACCTCTGTTTTCTGTAAAAAAATGGAATGTGTCCACGTTGTGTTTTGGGGTACTTCCTGTGGCGGGCGCTAGGCCTACACACACAAGTGAGGTATCATTTTTATCAGGAGACTTGGCGGAACACTGGGTGGAAGCAAATCTGTGGCTCCTCTCAGATTCCAGAACTTTCAGTCACCGAAATGTGAGGAAAATGTGTATTTTTAGCCAAATTTTGAGGTTTGCAAAGGATTCTGGGTAACAGATCCTGGTCAGATCCCCACAAGTCACCCCATCTTAGATTCCCCTAGACCTCTAGTTTTACAAAATGCACAGGTTTGGTAGGTTTCCCTAGGTGCCGGATGAGCAAGAGGCCAAAATCTATAGGTAGGCACTTTGCAAAAAACACCTCTGTTTTCTGTCAAAAAATGGTCTGTGTCCACGTTGTGTTTTGGGGCATTTCCTGTCGCGGGCGCTAGGCCTACCCACACAAGTGAGGTATCATTTGTATCGGGAGACTTGGGGGAATGCTGGGTGGAAGGAAATTTGTGGCTCCTCTTAGATTCCAGAACTTTCTGTCACCGAAATGTGAGGAAAATGTGTTTTTTTTTGCCAAATTTTGAGGTGTGCAAAGGATTCTGGGTAACAGAACCTGGTCAGAAACCCACAAGTCAACCCATCCTGGATTCCCCTAGGTTTCACGTTTTCAACAATGCACAGGTTTGGAAGATTTCCCTAGGTGCTGGTTGAGCTAGAGGCCAAAATCTATAGGTAGGCACTTTGCAAAAAACACCTCTGTTTTCTGTAAAAAAATGGAATGTGTCCACGTTGTGTTGTGGGGTACTTCCTGTGGCGGGCGCTAGGCCTACCCACACAAGTGAGGTATCATTTTTATCAGGAGACTTGGGGGAACACTGGGTGGAAGGAAATTTGTGGCTCCTCTCAGATTCCAGAACTTTCTGTCACTGAAATGTGAGGAAAATGTGTATTTTTAGCCAAATTTTGAGGTTTGCAAAGGATTCTGGGTAACAGAACCTGGTCAGATCCCCACAAGTCACCCCATCTTGGAATCCCCGAGGCCTCTAGTTTTACAAAATGCACAGGTTTGGTAGGTTTCCCTAGGTGCCGGCTGAGCTAGAGGCCAAAATCTATAGGTAGGCACTTTGCAAAAAACACCTCTGTTTTCTGTAAAAAAATGGGATGTGTCCACGTTGTGTTTTGGGGCATTTCCTGTCGCGGGCGCTAGGCCTACCCACACAAGTGAGGTATCATTTGTATCGGTAGACTTGGGGGAACGCTGGGTGGAAGGAAATTTGTGGCTCCTCTCAGATTCCAGAACTTTCTGTCACCGAATGTGAGGAAAATTTGTTTTTTTTAGCCAAATTTTGAGGTTTGCAAAGGATTCTGGGTAACAGAACCTGGTCAGAGCCCCACAAGTCAACCCATCTTGGATTCCCCTAGGTCTCTAGTTTTCAACAATGCACAGGTTTGGTAGGTTTCCCTAGGTGCCGGCTGAGCTAGAGGCCAAAATCTATAGGTAGGCACTTTGCAAAAAACACCTCTGTTTTCTGTCAAAAAATGGAATGTGTCCACGTTGTGTTTTGGGGCATTTTCTGTGGCGGGCGCTAGGCCTACCCACACAAGTGAGGTATCATTTTTATCAGGAGACTTGGGGGAACACTGGGTGGAAGGAAATTTGTGGCTCCTCTCAGATTCCAGAATTTTCTGTCACCGAAATGTCAGGAAAATGTGTTTTTTTACCCACATTTTGAGGTTTGCAAAGGATTCTGGGTAACAGAACATGGTCAGAGCCCCACAAGTCACCCCATCATGGATTCCCCTACGTCTCTAGTTTAAAAAAATTCACAGGTTTGGTAGGTTTCCCTAGGTGCCGGCTGAGCTAGAGGCCAAAATCTACAGGTAGGCACTTTGCAAAAAAAAACCTCTGTTTTCTGTCAAAAAATGGGATGTGTCCACATTGTGTTTTGGAGCATTACCTATCGCGGGCGCTAGGCCTACCCACACAAGTGAGGTATCATTTTTATCGGGAGACTTGGGGGAAAGCTAGGTGGAAGGAAATTTGAGGCTCTTCTCAGATTCCAGAACCTTCTGTCACCGAAATGTGAGGAAAATGTGTTTTTGTAGCCAAATTTTGAGGTTTGCAAGGATTCTGGGTAACAGAACCTGGTGAGAGCCCCACAAGTCACCCCATCATGGATTCCCCTACGTCTCTAGTTTTAAAAAATTCACAGGTTTGGTAGGTTTCCCTAGGTGCCGGCTGAGCTATAGGCCAAAATCTGTAGGTAGGCACTTTGCAAAAAACACCTCTGTTTTCTGTAAAAAAATGGGATGTGTCCACCTTGTGTTTTGGGGCATTTCCTGTGGCGGGCGCTAGGCCTACCCACACAAGTGAGGTATCATTTTTATCAGGAGACTTGGGGGAACACTGGGTGGAAGGAAATTTGTGGCTCCTCTCAGATTCCAGAACTTTCTGTCCCCGAAATGTGAGGAAAATGTGTATTTTTAGCCAAATTTTGAGGTTTGCAAAGGTGTCTGGGTAACAGAACCTGGTCAGATCCCCACAAGTCACCCCATCTTGGATTCCCCTGGACCTCTAGTTTTACAAAATGCACAGGTTTGGTAGGTTTCCCTGGGTGCCGGCTGAGCTAGAGGCCAAAATCTATAGGTAGGCACTTTGCAAAAAACACCTCTGTTTTCTGTCAAAAAATGGGATGTGTCCATGTTGTGTTTTGGGGCATTTCCTGTCGCGGGCGCTAGGCCAACCCACACAAGTGAGGTATCATTTGTATCGGGAGACTTGGGGGAACGCTGGGTGGAAGGACATTTGTGGCTCCTCTCAGATTCCAGAACTTTCTGTCAGCGAAATGTGAGGAAAATGTGTTTTTTTAGCCAAATTTGAGGTTTGGAAAGGATTCTGGGTAACAGAACCTGGTCAGAGCCCCACAAGTCAACCCATCCTGGATTCCCCTAGGTCTCTAGTTTTCAACAATGCACAGGTTTGGTAGATTTCCCTAGGTGCCGGCTGAGCTAGAGGCCAAAATCTATAGGTAGGCACTTTGCAAAAAACACCTCTGTTTTCTGTAAAAAAATGGAATGTGTCCACGTTGTGTTTTGGGGCATTTCCTGTCGTGGGCGCTAGGCCTACCCACACAAGTGAGGTATCATTTTTATCAAGAGACTTGGGGGAACACTGGGTGGAAGGAAATTTGTGGCTCCCCTCAGATTCCAGAACTTTCTGTCACCGAAATGTGAGGAAAATGTGTTTTTTTAGCCAAATTTTGAGGTTTGCAAAGGATTCTCGGTAACAGAACCTGGTCAGAGCCCCACAAGTCACCCCATCTTGGATTCTCCTAGGTCTCTAGTTTTCAACAATGCACAGGTTTGGTAGATTTCCCTTAGTGCGGGATGAGCTAGAGGCCAAAATCTATAGGTAGGCACTTTGCAAAAAACACCTCTGTTTTCTGTCAAAAAATGGGATGCGTCCACATTGTGTTTTGGGGCATTACCTGTGGCGGGTGCTAGGCCTACCCACACAAGTGAGGTATCATTTGTATCAGGAGTCTTGGGGGAACACTGGGTGGAAGGAAATTTGTGGCTCCTCTCAGATTCCAGAATTTTCTGTCACCGAAATGTCAGGAAAATGTGTTTTTTTACCCACATTTTGAGGTTTGCAAAGGATTCTGGGTAACAGAACATGGTCAGAGCCCCACAAGTCACCCCATGTTGGAATCACCTAGTTCTCTAGTTTTCACAAATGCACAGGTTTGGTAGGTTTCCCTAGGTGGCGGCTGAGCTAGAGGCCAAAATCTACAGGTAGGCACTTTGCAAAAAACACCTCTGTTTTCTGTCAAAAAATGGGATGTGTCCACGTTGTGTTTTGGAGCATTACCTATCGAGGGCGCTAGGCCTACCCACACAAGTGAGGTATCATTTTTATCGGGAGACTTGGGGGAAAGCTAGGTGGAAGGAAATTTGAGGCTCTTCCACATTCCAGAACTTTCTGTCACCGAAATGTGAGGAAAATGTGTTTTCTTAGCCAAATTTTGAGGTTTGCAAAGGATTCTGAGTACCAGAACCTGGTCAGAGCCCCACAAGTCACCCCATCTTGGATTCCCCTGGACCTCTAGTTTTACAAAATGCACAGGTTTGGTAGGTTTCCCTGGGTGCCGGCTGAGCTAGAGGCCAAAATCTATAGGTAGGCACTTTGCAAAAAACACCTCTGTTTTCTGTAAAAAAATGGGATGTGTCCACCTTGTGTTTTGGGGCATTTCCTGTGGCGGGCGCTAGGCCTACCCACACAAGTGAGGTATCATTTTTATCAGGAGACTTGGGGGAACACTGGGTGGAAGGAAATTTGTGGCTCCTCTCAGATTCCAGAACTTTCTGTCCCCGAAATGTGAGGAAAATGTGTATTTTTAGCCAAATTTTGAGGTTTGCAAAGGTGTCTGGGTAACAGAACCTGGTCAGATCCCCACAAGTCACCCCATCTTGGATTCCCCTGGACCTCTAGTTTTACAAAATGCACAGGTTTGGTAGGTTTCCCTGGGTGCCGGCTGAGCTAGAGGCCAAAATCTATAGGTAGGCACTTTGCAAAAAACACCTCTGTTTTCTGTCAAAAAATGGGATGTGTCCATGTTGTGTTTTGGGGCATTTCCTGTCGCGGGCGCTAGGCCAACCCACACAAGTGAGGTATCATTTGTATCGGGAGACTTGGGGGAACGCTGGGTGGAAGGACATTTGTGGCTCCTCTCAGATTCCAGAACTTTCTGTCAGCGAAATGTGAGGAAAATGTGTTTTTTTAGCCAAATTTGAGGTTTGGAAAGGATTCTGGGTAACAGAACCTGGTCAGAGCCCCACAAGTCAACCCATCCTGGATTCCCCTAGGTCTCTAGTTTTCAACAATGAACAGGTTTGGTAGATTTCCCTAGGTGCCGGCTGAGCTAGAGGCCAAAATCTATAGGTAGGCACTTTGCAAAAAACACCTCTGTTTTCTGTAAAAAAATGGAATGTGTCCACGTTGTGTTTTGGGGCATTTCCTGTCGTGGGCGCTAGGCCTACCCACACAAGTGAGGTATCATTTTTATCAAGAGACTTGGGGGAACACTGGGTGGAAGGAAATTTGTGGCTCCCCTCAGATTCCAGAACTTTCTGTCACCGAAATGTGAGGAAAATGTGTTTTTTTAGCCAAATTTTGAGGTTTGTAAAGGATTCTCGGTAACAGAACCTGGTCAGAGCCCCACAAGTCACCCCATCTTGGATTCTCCTAGGTCTCTAGTTTTCAACAATGCACAGGTTTGGTAGATTTCCCTAGGTGCGGGATGAGCTAGAGGCCAAAATCTATAGGTAGGCACTTTGCAAAAAACACCTCTGTTTTCTGTCAAAAAATGGGATGCGTCCACATTGTGTTTTGGGGCATTACCTGTGGCGGGCGCTAGGCCTACCCACACAAGTGAGGTATCATTTGTATCAGGAGTCTTGGGGGAACACTGGGTGGAAGGAAATTTGTGGCTCCTCTCAGATTCCAGAATTTTCTGTCACCGAAATGTCAGGAAAATGTGTTTTTTTACCCACATTTTGAGGTTTGCAAAGGATTCTGGGTAACAGAACATGGTCAGAGCCCCACAAGTCACCCCATGTTGGAATCACCTAGTTCTCTAGTTTTCACAAATGCACAGGTTTGGTAGGTTTCCCTAGGTGGCGGCTGAGCTAGAGGCCAAAATCTACAGGTAGGCACTTTGCAAAAAACACCTCTGTTTTCTGTCAAAAAATGGGATGTGTCCACGTTGTGTTTTGGAGCATTACCTATCGAGGGCGCTAGGCCTACCCACACAAGTGAGGTATCATTTTTATCGGGAGACTTGGGGGAAAGCTAGGTGGAAGGAAATTTGAGGCTCTTCCACATTCCAGAACTTTCTGTCACCGAAATGTGAGGAAAATGTGTTTTCTTAGCCAAATTTTGAGGTTTGCAAAGGATTCTGAGTACCAGAACCTGGTCAGAGCCCCACAAGTCACCCCATCTTGGATTCCCCTGGGTCTCTACTTTTAAAACATTCACAGGTTTGGTAGCTTTCCCTAGGTGCCGGCTGAGCTAGAGGCCAAAATCTATAGGTAGGCACTTTTCAAAAAACACCTCTGTTTTCTGTGAAAAAATGGGATGTGTCCACGTTGTGTTTTGGGGAATTTCCTGTCATAAGCGCTAGGCCTACAAACACAAGTGAGGTATCATTTTTATCAGGAGACTTGGGGGAACGCTGGGTGGAAGGAAATTTGTGGCTCCTCTCAGATTTCAGAACTTTCTGCCACCGAAATGTGAGGAAAATGTGTTTTATTTGCCAAATTTTGAGGTTTGCAAAGGATTCTGGGTAACAGAACCTGGTCAGAGCCCCACAAGTCACCCCATCTTGGATTCCCCTAGGTCTCTAGTTTTCAACAATGCACAGGTTTGGTAGGTTTCCCTAGGTGCCGGCTGAGCTAGAGGCCAAAATCTATACGTAGACACTTTGCAAAAAACACCTCTGTTTTCTGTCAAAAAATGCGATGTGTCCATGTTATGTTTTGGGGCATTTCCTGTCGCGAGCGCTAGGCCTACCCACACAAGTGAGGTATCAATTTTATCAGGAGGCTTGGGGGAACACTGGGTGGAAGGAAATTTGAGGCTCCTCTCAGATTCCAGAACTTTCTGTCACCTCAATGTGAGGAAAATGTGTTTTTTTAGCCAAATTTTGAGGTTTGCAAAGGATTCTGGGTAACAGAACCTGGTCAGAGCCCCACAAGTCACCCCATCTTGGATTCCCCTAGGCCTCTAGTTTTACAAAATGTTCAAGTTTGGTAGGTTTCCTTAGGTGCCGGCTGAGCTAGAGGCCAAAATCTATAGGTAGGCACTTTGCAAAAAACACCTGTGTTTTCTGTCAAAAAATAGGATGTGTCCACGTTGTGTTTTGGGGCATTTCCTGTCGCGGGCGCTAGGCCTACCCACACAAGTGAGGTATCATTTGTATCGGTAGACTTGGGGGAACGCTGGGTGGAAGGAAATTTGTGGCTCCTCTCAGATTCCACAACTTTCTGTCACCGAAATGTGAGGAAAATGTGTTTTTTTTGGCCAAATTTTGAGGTTTGCAAAGGATTCTGAGTAACAGAACCTGGTCAGAGCCCCACAAGTCAACCCATCTTGGATTTCCCTAGGTCTCTAGTTTTCAACAATGCACAGTTTTGGTAGGTTTCCCTAGGTGCCGGCTGAGCTAGAGGCCAAAATCTATAGGTAGGCACTTTGCAAAAAACACCTCTGTTTTCTGTAAAAAAAATGGAATGTGTCTACATTGTGTTTTGGGGCATTACCTGTGGCGGGCGCTAGGCCTACCCACACAAGTGACGTATCATTTTTATCAGGAGACTTGGGGGAACACTGGGTGGAAGGAAATTTGTGGCTCCTCTCAGATTCCAGAACTTTCTGTCACCGAAATGTGAGGAAAATGTGTTTTTTTAGCCAAATTTTGAGATTTGCAAAGGATTCTGGGTAACAGAACCTGGTCAGAGCCCCACAAGTCACCCATCTTGGATTCCCCTAGGTCTGTAGTTTTAAAAAATTCACAGGTTTGGTAGGTTTCCCTAGGTGCCGGCTGAGCTAGAGGCCAAAATCTGTAGGTAGGCACTTTGCAAAAAACACCTCTGTTTTCTGTCAAAAAATGCGATGTGTCCATGTTATGTTTTGGGGCATTTCCTGTCGCGAGCGCTAGGCCTACCCACATAAGTGAGGTATCAATTTTATCAGGAGGCTTGGGGGAACACTGGGTGGAAGGAAATTTGAGGCTCCTCTCAGATTCCAGAAGTTTCTGTCACCGCAATGTGAGGAAAATGTTTTTTTTTTTTGCCAAACTTTGAGGTTTGCAAAGGATTCTGGGTAACAGAACCTGGTCAGAGCCCCACAAGTCACCCCATCTTGGATTCCCCTAGGTCTCTAGTTTTCACAAATGCACAGGTTTGGTAGGTTTCCCTAGTGCCGGCTGAGCTAGAGGCCAAAATCTACAGGTAGGCACGTTGCAAAAAACACCTCTGTTTTCTGTCAAAAAATGGGATGTGTCCACATTGTGTTTTGGGGCATTTCCTGTGGTGGGCGCTAGGCCTACCCACACAAGTGAGGTATCATTTGTATTGGGAGACTTGGGGGAACGCTAGGTGGAAGGACATTTGTGGCTCCTCTTAGATTCCAGAACTTTCTGTCACCAAAATGTGAGGAAAATGTGTTTTTTTTTGTCAAATTTTGAGGTGTACAAAGGATTCTGGGTAACAGAACCTGGTCAGAACCCCACAAGTCAACCCATCCTGGATTCCCCTAGGTCTCTAGTTTTCAACAATGTACAGGTTTGGTAGATTTCCCTAGGTGCCGGCTGAGCTAGAGGCCAAAATCTATAGGTAGGCACTTTGCAAAAAACACCTCTGTTTTCTGTAAAAAAATGGAATGTGTCCACGTTGTGTTTTGGGGCATTTCCTGTGGCGGGCGCTTGGCCTACCCACACAAGTGAGGTATCATTTTTATCAGGAGACTTGGGGGAACAGTGGGTGGAAGGAAATTTGTGGCTCCCCTCAGATTCCAGAACTTTCTGTCACCGAAATGTCAGGAAAATTTGTTTTTTTAGCCAAATTTTGAGATTTGCAAAGGATTCTGGGTAACAGAACCTGGTCAGAGCCCCACAAGTCACCCATCTTGGATTCTACTAGGTCTGTAGTTTTCAAAAATTCACAGGTTTGGTAGGTTTCCCTAGGTGCCAGCTGAGCTAGAGGCCAAAATCGGTAGGTAGGCACTTTGCAAATAACACCTCTGTTTTCTGTCAAAAAATGCGATGTGCCCATGTTATGTTTTGGGGCATTTCCTGTCGCGAGCGCTAGGCCTACCTACACAAGTGAGGTATCAATTTTATCAGGAGGCTTGGGGGAACACTGGGTGGAAGGAAATTTGAGGCTCCTCTCAGATTCCAGAACTTTCTGTCACCGCAATGTGAGGAAAATGTGTTTTTTTTTTGCCTAACTTTGAGGTTTGCAAAGGATTCTGTGTAACAGAACCTGGTCAGAGCCCCACAAGTCACCCCATCTTGGATTCCCCTAGGTCTCTAGTTTTCACAAATGCACAGGTTTGGCAGGTTTCCTTAGTGCCGGCTGAGCTAGAGGCCAAAATCTACAGGTAGGCACGTTGCAAAAAACACCTCTGTTTTCTGTCAAAAATGGGATGTGTCCACATTGTGTTTTGGGGCATTTCCTGTGGTGGGCGCTAGGCCTACCCACACAAGTGAGGTATCATTTGTATTGGGAGACTTGGGGGAACGCTGGGTGGAAGGACATTTGTGGCTCCTCTTAGATTCCAGAACTTTCTGTCACCGAAATGTGAGGAAAATGTGTTTTTTTTGGTCAAATTTTGAGGTGTACAAAGGATTCTGGGTAACAGAACCTGGTCAGAACCCCACAAGTCAACCCATCTTGGATTCCCCTAGGTTGCTAGTTTTCAACAATGCACAAGTTTGGTAGGTTTCCCTAGGTGCCGGCTGAGCTAGAGGCCAAAATCTATAGGTAGGCACTTTGCAAAAAACACCTCTGTTTTCTGTCAAAAAATGGGATGAGTCCACGTTGTGTTTTGGGGCATTTCCTGTCGCGGGCGCTAGGCCTACCCACACAAGTGAGGTGTCATTTGTATCGGTAGACTTGGGGGAACTCTGGGTGGAAGGAAATTTGTGGCTCCTCTCAGATTCCAGAACTTTCTGTCACCGAAATGTGAGGAAAATGTGTTTTTTTTGGCCAAATTTTGAGGTTTGCAAAGGATTCTGAGTAACAGAACCTGGTCAGAGCCCCACAAGTCAATCCATCTTGGATTTCCCTAGGTCTCTAGTTTTCAACAATGCACAGTTTTGGTAGGTTTCCCTAGGTGCCGGCTGAGCTAGAGGCCAAAATCTATAGGTAGGCACTTTGCAAAAAACACCTCTGTTTTCTGTCAAAAAATGCGATGTGCCCATGTTATGTTTTGGGGCATTTTCTGTCGCGAGCGCTAGGCCTACCCACACAAGTGAGGTATCAATTTTATCAGGAGGCTTGGGGGAACACTGGGTGGAAGGAAATTTGACTCTCCTCTCAGATTCCAGAACTTTCTGTCACCGCAATGTGAGGAAAATGTGTTTTTTTTTTTGCCAAACTTTGAGGTTTGCAAAGGATTCTGGGTAACAGAACCTGGTCAGAGCCCCACAAGTCACCCCATCTTGGATTCCCCTAGGTCTCTAGTTTTCACAAATGCACAGGTTTGGTAGGTTTCCCTAGTGCCGGCTGAGCTAGAGGCCAAAATCTACAGGTAGGCACGTTGCAAAAAACACCTCTGTTTTCTGTCAAAAAATGGGATGTGTCCACATTGTGTTTTGGGGCATTTCCTGTGGTGGGCGCTCGGCCTACCCACACAAGTGAGGTATCATTTGTATTGGGAGACTTGGGGGAACGCTGGGCGGAAGGACATTTGTGGCTCCTCTTAGATTCCAGAACTTTCTGTCACCGAAATGTGAGGAAAATTTGTTTTTTTTTGTCAAATTTTGAGGGGTACAAAGGATTCTGGGTAACAGAACCTGGTCAGAACCCCACAAGTCAACCCATCCTGGATTCCCCTAGGTCTCTAGTTTTCAACAATGTACAGGTTTGGTAGATTTCCCTAGGTGCTGGCTGAGCTAGAGGCCAAAATCTATAGGTAGGCACTTTGCAAAAAACACCTCTGTTTTCTGTAAAAAAATGGAATGTGTCCACGTTGTGTTTTGGGGCACTTCCTGTGGCGGGCGCTAGGCCTACCCACACAAGTGAGGTATCATTTTTATCAGGAGACTTGGGGGAACACTGGGTGGAAGGAAATTTGTGGCTCCTCTCAGATTCCAGATCTTTCTGTCACCGAAATGTGAGGAAAATGAGTATTTTTAGCCAAATAGTGAGGTTTGCAAAGGATTCTGGTTAACAGAACCTTGTCAGATCCCCACAAGTCACCCCATCTTGGATTCCCCTAGGTCTCTAGTTTTCAACAATGCACAGGTTTGGTAGGTTTCCCTAGGTGCCAGCTGAGCTAGAGGCCAAAATCTGTAGGTAGGCACTTTGCAAAAAACACCTCTGTTTTCTGTCAAAAAATGCGATGTGTCCATGTTATGTTTTGCGCATTCCCTGTCGCGGGCGCTAGGCCTACCCACACAAGTGAGGTATCAACTTTATCAGGAGGCTTGGGGGAACACTGGGTGGAAGGAAATTTGTGGCTCCCCTCAGATTCCAGAACTTTCTGTCACCGAAATGTCAGGAAAATTTGTTTTTTTAGCCAAATTTTGAGATTTGCAAAGGATTCTGGGTAACAGAACCTGGTCAGAGCCCCACAAGTCACCCATCTTGGATTCTACTAGGTCTGTAGTTTTCAAAAATTCACAGGTTTGGTAGGTTTCCCTAGGTGCCAGCTGAGCTAGAGGCCAAAATCTGTAGGTAGGCACTTTGCAAATAACACCTCTGTTTTCTGTCAAAAAATGCGATGTGTCCGTGTTATGTTTTGGGGCATTTCCTGTCGCGAGCGCTAGGCCTACCCACACAAGTGGGGTATCAATTTTATCAGGAGGCTTGGGGGAACACTGGGTGGAAGGAAATTTGAGGCTCCTCTCAGATTCCAGAACTTTCTGTCACCGAAATGTGAGGAAAATGTGGTTTTTTTAGCCAAATTTTGAGGTTTGCAAAGGATTCTGAGTAACAGAACCTGGTCAGAGCCCCACAAGTCACCCATCTTGGATTCTCCTAGGTCTGTAGTTTTACAAAATGCACAGGTTTGGTAGGTTTCCCTAGGTGCCAGCTGAGCTAGAGGCCAAAATCTATAGGTAGGCACTTTGCAAAAAACACCTCTGTTTTCTGTCAAAAAATGGTATGTGTCCATGTTGTGTTTTGGGGCATTTCCTGTCGCGGGCGCTAGGCCTACCCACACAATTGAGGTATCATTTGAATCGGGAGACTTGGGGGAACGCTGGGTGGAAGGACATTTGTGGCTCCTCTCAGATTTCAGAACTTTCTGTCAGCGAAATGTGAGGAAAATGTGTTTTTTTAGCCAAATTTGAGGTTTGGAAAGGATTCTGGGTAACAGAACCTGGTCAGAGCCCCACAAGTCAACCCATCCTGGATTCCCCTAGGTCTCTAGTTTTCAACAATGCACAGGTTTGATAGGTTTCCCTAGGTGCCGGCTGAGCTAGAGGCCAAAATCTATAGGTAGGCACTTTGCAAAAAACACCTCTGTTTTCTGTAAAAAAATGGAATGTGTCTACATTGTGTTTTGGGGCATTTCCTGTGGCGGGTGCTAGGCCTACCCACACATGTGAGGTATCATTTTTATAAGGAGACTTGGGGGAACACTGGGTGGAAGGAAATTTGTGGCTCCTCTCAGATTTCAGAACATTCTGTCACCGAAATGTGAGGAAAATATGTATTTTTAGCCAAATTTTGAGGTTTGCAAAGGATTCTGGGTAACAGAACCTGGTCAGATCCCCACAAGTCACCCCATCTTGGATTCCCCTAGACCTCTAGTTTTACAAAATGCACAGGTTTGGTAGGTTTCCCTAGGTGCCGGCTGAGCTAGAGGCCAAAATCTATAGGTAGGCACTTTGCAAAAAACACCTCTGTTTTCTGTCAAAAAATGGAATGTGTCCATGTTGTGTTTTGGGGCCTTTCCTGTCGCGGGCGCTAGGCCTACCCACACAAGTGAGGTATCATTTGTATTGGGAGACTTGGGGGAACGCTGGGTGGAAGGAAATTTGTGGCTCCTCTCAGATTCCAGAACTTTCTGTCACCGATATGTGAGGAAAATGTGTTTTTTTTAGCCAAATTTTGAGGTTTGGTAAGGATTCTGGGTAACAGAACCGGGTCAGAGCCCCACAAGTCAACCCCTCCTGGATTCCCCTAGGTCTCTAGTTTTCAACAATGCACAGGTTTGGTAGGTTTCCCTAGGTGCCGGCTGAGCTAGAGGCCAAAATCTATACGTAGACACTTTGCAAAAAACACCTCTGTTTTCTGTCAAAAAATGCGATGTGTCCATGTTATGTTTTGGGGCATTTCCTGTCGCGAGCGCTAAGCCTACCCACACAAGTGAGGTATCAATTTTATCAGGAGGCTTGGGGGAACACTGGGTGGAAGGAAATTTGTGGCTCCTCTCAGATTCCAGAACTTTCTGTCACCGCAATGTGAGGAAAATGTGTTTTTTTTTAGCCAAATTTTGAGGTTTGCAAAGGATTCTGGGTAACAGAACCTGGTCAGAGCCCCAAAAGTCACCCCATCTTGGATTCCCCTAGGCCTCTAGTTTTACAAAATGCACAAGTTTGGTAGGATTCCTTAGGTGCCGGCTGAGCTAGAGGCCAAAATCTATAGGTAGGCACTTTGCAAAAAACACCTCTGTTTTCTGTCAAAAAATGCGATGTGTCCATGTTATGTTTTGGGGCATTCCCTGTCGCGGGCGCTAGGCCTACCCACACAAGTGAGGTATCAACTTAATCAGGAGGCTTGGGGGAACACTGGGTGGAAGGAAATTTGTGGCTCCCCTCAGATTCCAGAACTTTCTGTCACCGAAATGTCAGGAAAATTTGTTTTTTTAGCCAAATTTTGAGATTTGCAAAGGATTCTGGGTAACAGAACCTGGTCAGAGCCCCTCAAGTCACCCATCTTGGATTCTACTAGGTCTGCAGTTTTCAAAAATTCACAGGTTTGGTAGGTTTCCCTAGGTGCCAGCTGAGCTAGAGGCCAAAATCGGTAGGTAGGCACTTTGCAAATAACACCTCTGTTTTCTGTCAAAAAATGCGATGTGTCCATGTTATGTTTTGGGGCATTTCCTGTCGCGAGCGCTAGGCCTACCTACACAAGTGAGGTATCAATTTTATCAGGAGGCTTGGGGGAACACTGGGTGGAAGGAAATTTGAGGCTCCTCTCAGATTCCAGAACTTTCTGTCACCGCAATGTGAGGAAAATGTGTTTTTTTTTTGCCTAACTTTGAGGTTTGCAAAGGATTCTGTGTAACAGAACCTGGTCAGAGCCCCACAAGTCACCCCATCTTGGATTCCCCTAGGTCTCTAGTTTTCACAAATGCACAGGTTTGGCAGGTTTCCTTAGTGCCGGCTGAGCTAGAGGCCAAAATCTACAGGTAGGCACGTTGCAAAAAACACCTCTGTTTTCTGTCAAAAATGGGATGTGTCCACATTGTGTTTTGGGGCATTTCCTGTGGTGGGCGCTAGGCCTACCCACACAAGTGAGGTATCATTTGTATTGGGAGACTTGGGGGAACGCTGGGTGGAAGGACATTTGTGGCTCCTCTTAGATTCCAGAACTTTCTGTCACCGAAATGTGAGGAAAATGTGTTTTTTTTGGTCAAATTTTGAGGTGTACAAAGGATTCTGGGTAACAGAACCTGGTCAGAACCCCACAAGTCAACCCATCTTGGATTCCCCTAGGTTGCTAGTTTTCAACAATGCACAAGTTTGGTAGGTTTCCCTAGGTGCCGGCTGAGCTAGAGGCCAAAATCTATAGGTAGGCACTTTGCAAAAAACACCTCTGTTTTCTGTCAAAAAATGGGATGAGTCTACGTTGTGTTTTGGGGCATTTCCTGTCGCGGGCGCTAGGCCTACCCACACAAGTGAGGTGTCATTTGTATCGGTAGACTTGGGGGAACTCTGGGTGGAAGGAAATTTGTGGCTCCTCTCAGATTCCAGAACTTTCTGTCACCGAAATGTGAGGAAAATGTGTTTTTTTTGGCCAAATTTTGAGGTTTGCAAAGGATTCTGAGTAACAGAACCTGGTCAGAGCCCCACAAGTCAATCCATCTTGGATTTCCCTAGGTCTCTAGTTTTCAACAATGCACAGTTTTGGTAGGTTTCCCTAGGTGCCGGCTGAGCTAGAGGCCAAAATCTATAGGTAGGCACTTTGCAAAAAACACCTCTGTTTTCTGTCAAAAAATGCGATGTGCCCATGTTATGTTTTGGGGCATTTTCTGTCGCGAGCGCTAGGCCTACCCACACAAGTGAGGTATCAATTTTATCAGGAGGCTTGGGGGAACACTGGGTGGAAGGAAATTTGACTCTCCTCTCAGATTCCAGAACTTTCTGTCACCGCAATGTGAGGAAAATGTGTTTTTTTTTTTGCCAAACTTTGAGGTTTGCAAAGGATTCTGGGTAACAGAACCTGGTCAGAGCCCCACAAGTCACCCCATCTTGGATTCCCCTAGGTCTCTAGTTTTCACAAATGCACAGGTTTGGTAGGTTTCCCTAGTGCCGGCTGAGCTAGAGGCCAAAATCTACAGGTAGGCACGTTGCAAAAAACACCTCTGTTTTCTGTCAAAAAATGGGATGTGTCCACATTGTGTTTTGGGGCATTTCCTGTGGTGGGCGCTCGGCCTACCCACACAAGTGAGGTATCATTTGTATTGGGAGACTTGGGGGAACGCTGGGCGGAAGGACATTTGTGGCTCCTCTTAGATTCCAGAACTTTCTGTCACCGAAATGTGAGGAAAATGTGTTTTTTTTTGTCAAATTTTGAGGGGTACAAAGGATTCTGGGTAACAGAACCTGGTCAGAACCCCACAAGTCAACCCATCCTGGATTCCCCTAGGTCTCTAGTTTTCAACAATGTACAGGTTTGGTAGATTTCCCTAGGTGCTGGCTGAGCTAGAGGCCAAAATCTATAGGTAGGCACTTTGCAAAAAACACCTCTGTTTTCTGTAAAAAAATGGAATGTGTCCACGTTGTGTTTTGGGGCACTTCCTGTGGCGGGCGCTAGGCCTACCCACACAAGTGAGGTATCATTTTTATCAGGAGACTTGGGGGAACACTGGGTGGAAGGAAATTTGTGGCTCCTCTCAGATTCCAGATCTTTCTGTCACCGAAATGTGAGGAAAATGAGTATTTTTAGCCAAATAGTGAGGTTTGCAAAGGATTCTGGTTAACAGAACCTTGTCAGATCCCCACAAGTCACCCCATCTTGGATTCCCCTAGGTCTCTAGTTTTCAACAATGCACAGGTTTGGTAGGTTTCCCTAGGTGCCAGCTGAGCTAGAGGCCAAAATCTGTAGGTAGGCACTTTGCAAAAAACACCTCTGTTTTCTGTCAAAAAATGCGATGTGTCCATGTTATGTTTTGGGGCATTCCCTGTCGCGGGCGCTAGGCCTACCCACACAAGTGAGGTATCAACTTTATCAGGAGGCTTGGGGGAACACTGGGTGGAAGGAAATTTGTGGCTCCCCTCAGATTCCAGAACTTTCTGTCACCGAAATGTCAGGAAAATTTGTTTTTTTAGCCAAATTTTGAGATTTGCAAAGGATTCTGGGTAACAGAACCTGGTCAGAGCCCCACAAGTCACCCATCTTGGATTCTACTAGGTCTGTAGTTTTCAAAAATTCACAGGTTTGGTAGGTTTCCCTAGGTGCCAGCTGAGCTAGAGGCCAAAATCTGTAGGTAGGCACTTTGCAAATAACACCTCTGTTTTCTGTCAAAAAATGCGATGTGTCCGTGTTATGTTTTGGGGCATTTCCTGTCGCGAGCGCTAGGCCTACCCACACAAGTGGGGTATCAATTTTATCAGGAGGCTTGGGGGAACACTGGGTGGAAGGAAATTTGAGGCTCCTCTCAGATTCCAGAACTTTCTGTCACCGAAATGTGAGGAAAATGTGGTTTTTTTAGCCAAATTTTGAGGTTTGCAAAGGATTCTGAGTAACAGAACCTAGTCAGAGCCCCACAAGTCACCCATCTTGGATTCTCCTAGGTCTGTAGTTTTACAAAATGCACAGGTTTGGTAGGTTTCCCTAGGTGCCAGCTGAGCTAGAGGCCAAAATCTATAGGTAGGCACTTTGCAAAAAACACCTCTGTTTTCTGTCAAAAAATGGTATGTGTCCATGTTGTGTTTTGGGGCATTTCCTGTCGCGGGCGCTAGGCCTACCCACACAATTGAGGTATCATTTGAATCGGGAGACTTGGGGGAACGCTGGGTGGAAGGACATTTGTGGCTCCTCTCAGATTTCAGAACTTTCTGTCAGCGAAATGTGAGGAAAATGTGTTTTTTTAGCCAAATTTGAGGTTTGGAAAGGATTCTGGGTAACAGAACCTGGTCAGAGCCCCACAAGTCAACCCATCCTGGATTCCCCTAGGTCTCTAGTTTTCAACAATGCACAGGTTTGATAGGTTTCCCTAGGTGCCGGCTGAGCTAGAGGCCAAAATCTATAGGTAGGCACTTTGCAAAAAACACCTCTGTTTTCTGTAAAAAAATGGAATGTGTCTACATTGTGTTTTGGGGCATTTCCTGTGGCGGGTGCTAGGCCTACCCACACATGTGAGGTATCATTTTTATAAGGAGACTTGGGGGAACACTGGGTGGAAGGAAATTTGTGGCTCCTCTCAGATTTCAGAACATTCTGTCACCGAAATGTGAGGAAAATATGTATTTTTAGCCAAATTTTGAGGTTTGCAAAGGATTCTGGGTAACAGAACCTGGTCAGATCCCCACAAGTCACCCCATCTTGGATTCCCCTAGACCTCTAGTTTTACAAAATGCACAGGTTTGGTAGGTTTCCCTAGGTGCCGGCTGAGCTAGAGGCCAAAATCTATAGGTAGGCACTTTGCAAAAAACACCTCTGTTTTCTGTCAAAAAATGGAATGTGTCCATGTTGTGTTTTGGGGCCTTTCCTGTCGCGGGCGCTAGGCCTACCCACACAAGTGAGGTATCATTTGTATTGGGAGACTTGGGGGAACGCTGGGTGGAAGGAAATTTGTGGCTCCTCTCAGATTCCAGAACTTTCTGTCACCGATATGTGAGGAAAATGTGTTTTTTTTAGCCAAATTTTGAGGTTTGGTAAGGATTCTGGGTAACAGAACCGGGTCAGAGCCCCACAAGTCAACCCCTCCTGGATTCCCCTAGGTCTCTAGTTTTCAACAATGCACAGGTTTGGTAGGTTTCCCTAGGTGCCGGCTGAGCTAGAGGCCAAAATCTATACGTAGACACTTTGCAAAAAACACCTCTGTTTTCTGTAAAAAAATGCGATGTGTCCATGTTATGTTTTGGGGCATTTCCTGTCGCGAGCGCTAAGCCTACCCACACAAGTGAGGTATCAATTTTATCAGGAGGCTTGGGGGAACACTGGGTGGAAGGAAATTTGTGGCTCCTCTCAGATTCCAGAACTTTCTGTCACCGCAATGTGAGGAAAATGTGTTTTTTTTTAGCCAAATTTTGAGGTTTGCAAAGGATTCTGGGTAACAGAACCTGGTCAGAGCCCCAAAAGTCACCCCATCTTGGATTCCCCTAGGCCTCTAGTTTTACAAAATGCACAAGTTTGGTAGGATTCCTTAGGTGCCGGCTGAGCTAGAGGCCAAAATCTATAGGTAGGCACTTTGCAAAAAACACCTCTGTTTTCTGTCAAAAAATGCGATGTGTCCATGTTATGTTTTGGGGCATTCCCTGTCGCGGGCGCTAGGCCTACCCACACAAGTGAGGTATCAACTTAATCAGGAGGCTTGGGGGAACACTGGGTGGAAGGAAATTTGTGGCTCCCCTCAGATTCCAGAACTTTCTGTCACCGAAATGTCAGGAAAATTTGTTTTTTTAGCCAAATTTTGAGATTTGCAAAGGATTCTGGGTAACAGAACCTGGTCAGAGCCCCTCAAGTCACCCATCTTGGATTCTACTAGGTCTGCAGTTTTCAAAAATTCACAGGTTTGGTAGGTTTCCCTAGGTGCCAGCTGAGCTAGAGGCCAAAATCGGTAGGTAGGCACTTTGCAAATAACACCTCTGTTTTCTGTCAAAAAATGCGATGTGTCCATGTTATGTTTTGGGGCATTTCCTGTCGCGAGCGCTAGGCCTACCTACACAAGTGAGGTATCAATTTTATCAGGAGGCTTGGGGGAACACTGGGTGGAAGGAAATTTGAGGCTCCTCTCAGATTCCAGAACTTTCTGTCACCGAAATGTGAGGAAAATGTGTTTTTTTTAGCCAAATTTTGAGGTTTGCAAAGGATTCTGAGTAACAGAACCTGGTCAGAGCCCCACAAGTCAACCCATCTTGGATTCCCCTATGTCTCTAGTTTTCAACAATGCACAGTTTTGGTAGGTTTCCCTAGGTGCCGGCTGAGCTAGAGGCCAAAATCTATAGGTAGGCACTTTGCAAAAAACACCTCTGTTTTCTGTCAAAAAGTGGAATGTGTCCACGTTGTGTTTTGGGGCATTTCCTGTGGCGGGCGCTAGGCCTACCCACACAAGTGAGTTATCATTTTTATCAGGAGACTTGGGGGAACACTGGGTGGAAGGAAATTTGTGGCTCCCCTCAGATTCCAGAACTTTCTGTCACCGAAATGTGAGGAAAATTTGTTTTTTTAGGCAAATTTTGAAGTTTGCAAAGGATTCTGGGTAACAGAACCTGGTCAGAGCCCCACAAGTCACCCATCTTGGATTCTCCTAGGTCTGTAGTTTTACAAAATGCACAGGTTTGGTAGGTTTCCCTAGGTGCCAGCTGAGCTAGAGGCCAAAATCTATAGGTAGGCACTTTGCAAAAAACACCTCTGTTTTCTGTCAAAAAATTGTATGTGTCCATGTTGTGTTTTGGGGCATTTCCTGTCGCGGGCGCTAGGCCTACCCACACAATTGAGGTATCATTTGTATCGGGAGACTTGGGGGAACGCTGGGTGGAAGGACATTTGTGGCTCCTCTCAGATTCCAGAACTTTCTGTCAGCGAAATGTGAGGAAAATGTGTTTTTTTAGCCAAATTTGAGGTTTGGAAAGGATTCTGGGTAACAGAACCTGGTCAGAGCCCCACAAGTCAACCCATCCTGGATTCCCCTAGGTCTCTAGTTTTCAACCATGCACAGGTTTGATAGGTTTCCCTAGGTGCCGGCTGAGCTAGAGGCCAAAATCTATAGGTAGGCACTTTGCAAAAAACACCTCTGTTTTCTGTAAAAAAATGGAATGTGTCTACATTGTGTTTTGGGGCATTTCCTGTGGCGGGCGCTAGGCCTACCCACACATGTGAGGTATCATTTTTATAAGGAGACTTGGGGGAACACTGGGTGGAAGGAAATTTGTGGCTCCTCTCAGATTCCAGAACTTTCTGTCACCGAAATGTGAGGAAAATATGTATTTTTAGCCAAATTTTGAGGTTTGCAAAGGATTCTGGGTAACAGAACCTGGTCAGATCCCCACAAGTCACCCCATCTTCGATTCCCCTAGACCTCTAGTTTTACAAAATGCACAGGTTTGGTAGGTTTCCCTAGGTGCCGGCTGAGCTAGAGGCCAAAATCTATAGGTAGGCACTTTGCAAAAAACACCTCTGTTTTCTGTCAAAAAATGGGATGTGTACATGTTGTGTTTTGGGGCCTTTCCTGTCGCGGGCGCTAGGCCTACCCACACAAGTGAGGTATCATTTGTATCGGGAGACTTGGGGGAACACTGGGTGGAAGGAAATTTGAGGTTCCTCTCAGATTCCAGAACTTTCTGTCACCGAAATGTGAGGAAAATGTTTTTTTTTTAGCCAAATTTTGAGGTTTGCAAAGGATTCTGGGTAACAGAACCTGGTCAGAGCCCCACAAGTCACCCCATCTTGGATTCCCCTAGGCCTCTAGTTTTACAAAATGCACAAGTTTGGTAGGTTTCGTTCGGTGCCGGCTGAGCTAGAGGCCAAAATCTATAGGTAGGCACTTTGCAAAAAACACCTCTGTTTTCTGTCAAAAAATGGGATGTGTCCACGTTGTGTTTTGGGGCATTTCCTGTCGCGGGCGCTAGGCCTACCCACACAAGTGAGGTATCATTTGTATCGGTAGACTTGGGGGAACGCTGGGTGGAAGGAAATTTGTGGCTCCTCTCAGATTCCAGAACTTTCTGTCACCGAAATGTGAGGAAAATGTGTTTTTTTAGCCAAATTTTGAGGTTTGCAAAGGATTCTGAGTAACAGAACCTGGTCAGAGCCCCACAAGTCAACCCATCTTGGATTTCCCTAGGTCTCTAGTTTTCAACAATGCACAGTTTTGGTAGGTTTCCCTAGGTGCCGGCTGAGCTAGAGGCCAAAATCTATAGGTAGGCACTTTGCAAAAAACACCTCTGTTTTCTGTAAAAAAATGGAATGTGTCCACGTTGTGTTTTGGGGCATTTCCTGTGGCGGGCGCTAGGCCTCCCCACACAAGTGAGGTATCATTTTTATCAGGAGACTTTGGGGAACACTGGGTGGAAGGAAATTTGCGGCTCCCCTCTGATTCCAGAACTTTCTGTCACCGAAATGTGAGGAAAATGTGTTTTTTTAGCCAAATTTTTAGATTTGCAAAGGATTCTGGGTAACAGAACCTGGTCAGAGCCCCACAAGTCACCCATCTTGGATTCCCCTAGGTCTCTAGTTTTCAACAATGCACAGGTTTGGTAGGTTTCCCTAGGTGCCAGCTGAGCTAGAGGCCAAAATCTATAGGTAGGCACTTTGCAAAAAACACCTCTGTTTTCTGTCAAAAAATGGGATGTGTCCACGTTGTGTTTTGGGGCATTTCCTGTCGCGGGCGCTAGGCCTACCCACACAAGTGAGGTATCATTTGTATCGGTAGACTTGGGGGAACGCTGGGTGGAAGGACATTTGTGGCTCCTCTCAGATTCCAGAACTTTCTGTCACCGAAATGTGAGGAAAATGTGTTTTTTTTAGCCAAATTTTGAGGTTTGCAAAGGATTCTGAGTAACAGAACCTGGTCAGAGCCCCACAAGTCAACCCATCTTGGATTTCCTTAGGTCTCTAGTTTTCAACAATGCACAGTTTTGGTAGGTTTCCCTAGGTGCCGGCTGAGCTAGAGGCCAAAATCTATAGGTAGGCACTTTGCAAAAAACACCTCTGTTTTCTGTAAAAAAATGGAATGTGTCCACGTTGTGTTTTGGGGCATTTCCTGTGGCGGGCGCTAGGCCTCCCCACACAAGTGAGGTATCATTTTTATCAGGAGACTTTGGGGAACACTGGGTGGAAGGAAATTTGTGGCTCCCCTCTGATTCCAGAACTTTCTGTCACCGAAATGTGAGGAAAATGTGTTTTTTTAGCCAAATTTTTAGATTTGCAAAGGATTCTGGGTAACAGAACCTGGTCAGAGCCCCACAAGTCACCCATCTTGGATTCCCCTAGGTCTCTAGTTTTCAACAATGCACAGGTTTGGTAGGTTTCCCTAGGTGCCAGCTGAGCTAGAGGCCAAAATCTGTAGGTAGGCACTTTGCAAAAAACACCTCTGTTTTCTGTCCAAAAATGCGATGCGTCCATGTTATGTTTTGGGGCATTTCCTGTTGCGAGCGCTAGGCCTACCTACACAAGAGAGGTATCAATTTTATCAGGAGGCTTGGGGGAACACTGGGTGGAAGGAAATTTGAGGCTCCTCTCAGATTCCAGAACTTTCTGTCACCGCAATGTGAGGAAAATGTTTTTTTTTTGCCAAACTTTGAGGTTTGCAAAGGATTCTGGGTAACAGAACCTGGTCAGAGCCCCACAAGTCACCCCATCTTGGATTCCCCTAGGTCTCTAGTTTTCGCAAATGCACAGGTTTGGTAGGTTTCCCTAGTGCCGGCTGAGCTAGAGGCCAAAATCTACAGGTAGGCACGTTGCAAAAAACACCTCTGTTTTCTGTCAAAAAATGGGATGTGTCCACATTATGTTTTGGGGCATTTCCTGTGGTGGGCGCTAGGCCTACCCACACAAGTGAGGTATCATTTGTATTGGGAGACTTGGGGGAACGCTGGGTGGAAGGACATTTGTGGCTCCTCTTAGATTCCAGAACTTTCTGTCACCGAAATGTGAGGAAAATGTGTTTTTATTTGTCAAATTTTGAGGTGTACAAAGGATTCTGGGTAACAGAACCTGGTCAGAACCCCACAAGTCAACCCATCCTGGATTCCCCTAGGTCTCTAGTTTTCAACAATGTACAGGTTTGGTAGATTTCCCTAGGTGCCGGCTGAGCTAGAGGCCAAAATCTATAGGTAGGCACTTTGCAAAAAACACCTCTGTTTTCTGTAAAAAAATGGAATGTGTCCACGTTGTGTTTTGGGGCACTTCCTGTGGCGGGCGCTAGGCCTACCCACACAAGTGAGGTATCATTTTTATCAGGAGACTTGGGGGAACACTGGGTGGAAGGAAATTTGAGGATCCTCTCAGATTCCAGAACTTTCTGTCGCCGCAATGTGAGGAAAATGTGTTTTTTTTTTGCCAAACTTTGAGGTTTGCAAAGGATTCTGGGTAACAGAACCTGGTCAGAGCCCCACAAGTCACCTATCTTGGATTCTACTAGGTCTGTAGTTTTCAAAAATTCACAGGTTTGGTAGGTTTCCCTAGGTGCCAGCTGAGCTAGAGGCCAAAATCGGTAGGTAGGCACTTTGCAAATAACACCTCTGTTTTCTGTCAAAAAATGCGATGTGTCCATGTTATGTTTTGGGGCATTTCCTGTCGCGAGCGCTAGGCCTACCTACACAAGTGAGGTATCAATTTTATCAGGAGGCTTGGGGGAACACTGGGTGGAAGGAAATTTGAGGCTCCTCTCAGATTCCAGAACTTTCTGTCACCGCAATGTGAGGAAAATGTGTTTTTTTTTTGCCAAACTTTGAGGTTTGCAAAGGATTCTGGGTAACAGAACCTGGTCAGAGCCCCACAAGTCACCCCATCTTGGATTCCCCTAGGTCTCTAGTTTTCACAAATGCACAGGTTTGGCAGGTTTCCCTAGTGCCGGCTGAGCTAGAGGCCAAAATCTACAGGTAGGCACGTTGCAAAAAACACCTCTGTTTTCTGTCAAAAAATGGGATGTGTCCACATTGTGTTTTGGGGCATTTCCTGTGGTGGGCGCTAGGCCTACCCACACAAGTGAGGTATCATTTGTATTGGGAGACTTGGGGGAACGCTGGGTGGAAGGACATTTGTGGCTCCTCTTAGATTCCAGAACTTTCTGTCACCGAAATGTGAGGAAAATGTGTTTTTTTTTGTCAAATTTTGAGGTGTACAAAGGATTCTGGGTAACCGAACCTGGTCAGAACCCCACAAGTCAACCCATCCTGGATTCCCCTAGGTTGCTAGTTTTCAACAATGTACAGGTTTGGTAGATTTCCCTAGGTGCCGGCTGAGCTAGAGGCCAAAAACTATAGGTAGGCACTTTGCAAAAAACACCTCTGTTTTCTGTAAAAAAATGGAATGTGTCCACGTTGTGTTTTGGGGCACTTCCTGTGGCGAGCGCTAGGCCTACCCACACAAGTGAGGTATCATTTTTATCAGGAGACTTGGGGGAACACTGGGTGGAAGGAAATTTGTGGCTCCTCTCAGATTCCAGATCTTTCTGTCACCGAAATGTGGGGAAAATGTGTATTTTTAGCCAAATAGTGAGGTTTGCAAAGGATTCTGGTTAACAGAACCTGGTCAGATCCCCACAAGTCACCCCATCTTGGATTCCCCTAGGTCTCTAGTTTTCAACAATGCACAGGTTTGGTAGGTTTCCCTAGGTGCCAGCTGAGCTAGAGGCCAAAATCTGTAGGTAGGCACTTTGCAAAAAACACCTCTGTTTTCTGTCAAAAAATGCGATGTGTTCATGTTATGTTTTGGGGCATTCCCTGTCGCGGGCGCTAGGCCTACCCACACAAGTGAGGTATCAACTTTATCAGGAGGCTTGGGGGAACACTGGGTGGAAGGAAATTTGTGGCTCCCCTCAGATTCCAGAACTTTCTGTCACCGAAATGTCAGGAGAATTTGTTTTTTTAGCCAAATTTTGAGATTTGCAAAGGATTCTGGGTAACAGAACCTGGTCAGAGCCCCACAAGTCACCCATCTTGGATTCTACTAGGTCTGTAGTTTTCAAAAATTCACAGGTTTGGTAGGTTTCCCTAGGTGCCAGCTGAGCTAGAGGCCAAAATCTGTAGGTAGGCACTTTGCAAATAACACCTCTGTTTTCTGTCAAAAAATGTGATGTGTCCATGTTATGTTTTGGGGCATTTCCTGTCGCGAGCGCTAGGCCTACCCACACAAGTGAGGTATCAATTTTATCAGGAGGCTTGGGGGAACACTGGGTGGAAGGAAATTTGAGGAAAATGTGTTTTTTTTTAGCCAAATTTTGATGTTTGCAAAGGATTCTGGGTAACAGAACCTGGTCAGAGCCCGACAAGTCACCCCATCTTGGATTCCTGTAGGCCTCTAGTTTTACAAAATGCACAAGTTTGGTAGGTTTCCCTAGGTGCCGGCTGAGCTAAAGGCCAAAATCTATAGGTAGGCACTTTGCAAAAAACACTTCTGTTTTCTGTAAAAAAATGGTATGTGTCTACATTGTGTTTTGGGGCATTTCCTGTGGCGGGCGCTAGGCCTACCCACACATGTGAGGTATCATTTTTATAAGGAGACTTGGGGGAACACTGGGTGGAAGGAAATTTGTGGCTCCTCTCAGATTCCAGAACTTTCTGTCACCGAAATGTGAGGAAAATATGTATTTTTAGCCAAATTTTGAGGTTTGCAAAGGATTCTGGGTAACAGAACCTGGTCAGATCCCCACAAGTCACCCCATCTTCGATTCCCCTAGACCTCTAGTTTTACAAAATGCACAGGTTTGGTAGGTTTCCCTAGGTGCCGGCTGAGCTAGAGGCCAAAATCTATAGGTAGGCACTTTGCAAAAAACACCTCTGTTTTCTGTCAAAAAATGGGATGTGTACATGTTGTGTTTTGGGGCCTTTCCTGTCGCGGGCGCTAGGCCTACCCACACAAGTGAGGTATCATTTGTATCGGGAGACTTGGGGGAACACTGGGTGGAAGGAAATTTGAGGTTCCTCTCAGATTCCAGAACTTTCTGTCACCGAAATGTGAGGAAAATGTTTTTTTTTTAGCCAAATTTTGAGGTTTGCAAAGGATTCTGGGTAACAGAACCTGGTCAGAGCCCCACAAGTCACCCCATCTTGGATTCCCCTAGGCCTCTAGTTTTACAAAATGCACAAGTTTGGTAGGTTTCGTTCGGTGCCGGCTGAGCTAGAGGCCAAAATCTATAGGTAGGCACTTTGCAAAAAACACCTCTGTTTTCTGTCAAAAAATGGGATGTGTCCACGTTGTGTTTTGGGGCATTTCCTGTCGCGGGCGCTAGGCCTACCCACACAAGTGAGGTATCATTTGTATCGGTAGACTTGGGGGAACGCTGGGTGGAAGGAAATTTGTGGCTCCTCTCAGATTCCAGAACTTTCTGTCACCGAAATGTGAGGAAAATGTGTTTTTTTTAGCCAAATTTTGAGGTTTGCAAAGGATTCTGAGTAACAGAACCTGGTCAGAGCCCCACAAGTCAACCCATCTTGGATTTCCCTAGGTCTCTAGTTTTCAACAATGCACAGTTTTGGTAGGTTTCCCTAGGTGCCGGCTGAGCTAGAGGCCAAAATCTATAGGTAGGCACTTTGCAAAAAACACCTCTGTTTTCTGTAAAAAAATGGAATGTGTCCACGTTGTGTTTTGGGGCATTTCCTGTGGCGGGCGCTAGGCCTCCCCACACAAGTGAGGTATCATTTTTATCAGGAGACTTTGGGGAACACTGGGTGGAAGGAAATTTGCGGCTCCCCTCTGATTCCAGAACTTTCTGTCACCGAAATGTGAGGAAAATGTGTTTTTTTAGCCAAATTTTTAGATTTGCAAAGGATTCTGGGTAACAGAACCTGGTCAGAGCCCCACAAGTCACCCATCTTGGATTCCCCTAGGTCTCTAGTTTTCAACAATGCACAGGTTTGGTAGGTTTCCCTAGGTGCCAGCTGAGCTAGAGGCCAAAATCTATAGGTAGGCACTTTGCAAAAAACACCTCTGTTTTCTGTCAAAAAATGGGATGTGTCCACGTTGTGTTTTGGGGCATTTCCTGTCGCGGGCGCTAGGCCTACCCACACAAGTGAGGTATCATTTGTATCGGTAGACTTGGGGGAACGCTGGGTGGAAGGACATTTGTGGCTCCTCTCAGATTCCAGAACTTTCTGTCACCGAAATGTGAGGAAAATGTGTTTTTTTTAGCCAAATTTTGAGGTTTGCAAAGGATTCTGAGTAACAGAACCTGGTCAGAGCCCCACAAGTCAACCCATCTTGGATTTCCCTAGGTCTCTAGTTTTCAACAATGCACAGTTTTGGTAGGTTTCCCTAGGTGCCGGCTGAGCTAGAGGCCAAAATCTATAGGTAGGCACTTTGCAAAAAACACCTCTGTTTTCTGTAAAAAAATGGAATGTGTCCACGTTGTGTTTTGGGGCATTTCCTGTGGCGGGCGCTAGGCCTCCCCACACAAGTGAGGTATCATTTTTATCAGGAGACTTTGGGGAACACTGGGTGGAAGGAAATTTGTGGCTCCCCTCTGATTCCAGAACTTTCTGTCACCGAAATGTGAGGAAAATGTGTTTTTTTAGCCAAATTTTTAGATTTGCAAAGGATTCTGGGTAACAGAACCTGGTCAGAGCCCCACAAGTCACCCATCTTGGATTCCCCTAGGTCTCTAGTTTTCAACAATGCACAGGTTTGGTAGGTTTCCCTAGGTGCCAGCTGAGCTAGAGGCCAAAATCTGTAGGTAGGCACTTTGCAAAAAACACCTCTGTTTTCTGTCCAAAAATGCGATGCGTCCATGTTATGTTTTGGGGCATTTCCTGTTGCGAGCGCTAGGCCTACCTACACAAGAGAGGTATCAATTTTATCAGGAGGCTTGGGGGAACACTGGGTGGAAGGAAATTTGAGGCTCCTCTCAGATTCCAGAACTTTCTGTCACCGCAATGTGAGGAAAATGTTTTTTTTTTTGCCAAACTTTGAGGTTTGCAAAGGATTCTGGGTAACAGAACCTGGTCAGAGCCCCACAAGTCACCCCATCTTGGATTCCCCTAGGTCTCTAGTTTTCGCAAATGCACAGGTTTGGTAGGTTTCCCTAGTGCCGGCTGAGCTAGAGGCCAAAATCTACAGGTAGGCACGTTGCAAAAAACACCTCTGTTTTCTGTCAAAAAATGGGATGTGTCCACATTATGTTTTGGGGCATTTCCTGTGGTGGGCGCTAGGCCTACCCACACAAGTGAGGTATCATTTGTATTGGGAGACTTGGGGGAACGCTGGGTGGAAGGACATTTGTGGCTCCTCTTAGATTCCAGAACTTTCTGTCACCGAAATGTGAGGAAAATGTGTTTTTATTTGTCAAATTTTGAGGTGTACAAAGGATTCTGGGTAACAGAACCTGGTCAGAACCCCACAAGTCAACCCATCCTGGATTCCCCTAGGTCTCTAGTTTTCAACAATGTACAGGTTTGGTAGATTTCCCTAGGTGCCGGCTGAGCTAGAGGCCAAAATCTATAGGTAGGCACTTTGCAAAAAACACCTCTGTTTTCTGTAAAAAAATGGAATGTGTCCACGTTGTGTTTTGGGGCACTTCCTGTGGCGGGCGCTAGGCCTACCCACACAAGTGAGGTATCATTTTTATCAGGAGACTTGGGGGAACACTGGGTGGAAGGAAATTTGAGGATCCTCTCAGATTCCAGAACTTTCTGTCGCCGCAATGTGAGGAAAATGTGTTTTTTTTTTGCCAAACTTTGAGGTTTGCAAAGGATTCTGGGTAACAGAACCTGGTCAGAGCCCCACAAGTCACCTATCTTGGATTCTACTAGGTCTGTAGTTTTCAAAAATTCACAGGTTTGGTAGGTTTCCCTAGGTGCCAGCTGAGCTAGAGGCCAAAATCGGTAGGTAGGCACTTTGCAAATAACACCTCTGTTTTCTGTCAAAAAATGCGATGTGTCCATGTTATGTTTTGGGGCATTTCCTGTCGCGAGCGCTAGGCCTACCTACACAAGTGAGGTATCAATTTTATCAGGAGGCTTGGGGGAACACTGGGTGGAAGGAAATTTGAGGCTCCTCTCAGATTCCAGAACTTTCTGTCACCGCAATGTGAGGAAAATGTGTTTTTTTTTTGCCAAACTTTGAGGTTTGCAAAGGATTCTGGGTAACAGAACCTGGTCAGAGCCCCACAAGTCACCCCATCTTGGATTCCCCTAGGTCTCTAGTTTTCACAAATGCACAGGTTTGGCAGGTTTCCCTAGTGCCGGCTGAGTTAGAGGCCAAAATCTACAGGTAGGCGCGTTGCAAAAAACACCTCTGTTTTCTGTCAAAAAATGGGATGTGTCCACATTGTGTTTTGGGGCATTTCCTGTGGTGGGCGCCTGGCCTACCCACACAAGTGAGGTATCATTTGTATTGGGAGACTTGGGGGAACGCTGGGTGGAAGGACATTTGTGGCTCCTCTTGGATTCCAGAACTTTCTGTCACCGAAATGTGAGGAAAATGTGTTTTTTTTTGTCAAATTTTGAGGTGTACAAAGGATTCTGGGTAACCGAACCTGGTCAGAACCCCACAAGTCAACCCATCCTGGATTCCCCTAGGTTGCTAGTTTTCAACAATGTACAGGTTTGGTAGATTTCCCTAGGTGCCGGCTGAGCTAGAGGCCAAAAACTATAGGTAGGCACTTTGCAAAAAACACCTCTGTTTTCTGTAAAAAAATGGAATGTGTCCACGTTGTGTTTTGGGGCACTTCCTGTGGCGGGCGCTAGGCCTACCCACACAAGTGAGGTATCATTTTTATCAGGAGACTTGGGGGAACACTGGGTGGAAGGAAATTTGTGGCTCCTCTCAGATTCCAGATCTTTCTGTCACCGAAATGTGGGGAAAATGTGTATTTTTAGCCAAATAGTGAGGTTTGCAAAGGATTCTGGTTAACAGAACCTGGTCAGATCCCCACAAGTCACCCCATCTTGGATTCCCCTAGGTCTCTAGTTTTCAACAATGCACAGGTTTGGTAGGTTTCCCTAGGTGCCAGCTGAGCTAGAGGCCAAAATCTGTAGGTAGGCACTTTGCAAAAAACACCTCTGTTTTCTGTCAAAAAATGCGATGTGTTCATGTTATGTTTTGGGGCATTCCCTGTCGCGGGCGCTAGGCCTACCCACACAAGTGAGGTATCAACTTTATCAGGAGGCTTGGGGGAACACTGGGTGGAAGGAAATTTGTGGCTCCCCTCAGATTCCAGAACTTTCTGTCACCGAAATGTCAGGAGAATTTGTTTTTTTAGCCAAATTTTGAGATTTGCAAAGGATTCTGGGTAACAGAACCTGGTCAGAGCCCCACAAGTCACCCATCTTGGATTCTACTAGGTCTGTAGTTTTCAAAAATTCACAGGTTTGGTAGGTTTCCCTAGGTGCCAGCTGAGCTAGAGGCCAAAATCTGTAGGTAGGCACTTTGCAAATAACACCTCTGTTTTCTGTCAAAAAATGTGATGTGTCCATGTTATGTTTTGGGGCATTTCCTGTCGCGAGCGCTAGGCCTACCCACACAAGTGAGGTATCAATTTTATCAGGAGGCTTGGGGGAACACTGGGTGGAAGGAAATTTGAGGCTCCTCTCAGATTCCAGAACTTTCTGTCACCGAAATGTGAGGAAAATGTGTTTTTTTTTAGCCAAATTTTGATGTTTGCAAAGGATTCTGGGTAACAGAACCTGGTCAGAGCCCGACAAGTCACCCCATCTTGGATTCCCGTAGGCCTCTAGTTTTACAAAATGCACAAGTTTGGTAGGTTTCCCTAGGTGCCGGCTGAGCTAAAGGCCAAAATCTATAGGTAGGCACTTTGCAAAAAACACCTCTGTTTTCTTTCAAAAAATGGGATGTGTCCACGTTGTGTTTTGGGGCATTTCCTGTCGCGGGCGATAGGCCTACCCACACAAGTGAGGTATCATTTGTATCGGTAGACTTGGGGGAACGCTGGGTGGAAGGACATTTGTGGCTCCTCTTAGATTCCAGAACTTTCTGTCACCGAAATGTGAGGAAAATGTGTTTTTTTTGGTCAAATTTTGAGGTGTACAAAGGATTCTGGGTAACAGAACCTGGTCAGAACCCCACAAGTCAACCCATCCTGGATTCCCCTAGGTTGCTAGTTTTCAACAATGTACAGGTTTGGTAGATTTCCCTAGGTGCCGGCTGAGCTAGAGGCCAAAATCTATAGGTAGGCACTTTGCAAAAAACACCTCTGTTTTCTGTAAAAAAATGGAATGTGTCCACGTTGTGTTTTGGGGCACTTCCTGTGGCGGGCGCTAGGCCTACCCACACAAGTGAGGTATCATTTTTATCAGGAGACTTGGGGGAACACTGGGTGGAAGGAAATTTGTGGCTCCTCTCAGATTCCAGATCTTTCTGTCACCGAAATGTGGGGAAAATGTGTATTTTTAGCCAAATAGTGAGGTTTGCAAAGGATTCTGGTTAACACAACCTGGTCAGATCACCACAAGTCACCCCATCTTGGAATCCCCTAGGTCTCTAGTTTTCAACAATGCACAGGTTTGGTAGGTTTCCCTAGGTGCCAGCTGAGCTAGAGGCCAAAATCTGTAGGTAGGCACTTTGCAAAAAACACCTCTGTTTTCTGTCAAAAAATGTGATGTGTCCATGTTATGTTTTGGGGCATTCCCTGTCGCGGGCGCTAGGCCTACCCACACAAGTGAGGTATCAACTTTATCAGGAGGCTTTTGGGAACACTGGGTGGAAGGAAATTTGTGGCTCCCCTCAGATTCCAGAACTTTCTGTCACCGAAATGTCAGGAAAATTTGTTTTTTTAGCCAAATTTTGAGATTTGCAAAGGATTCTGGGTAACAGAACCTGGTCAGAGCCCCACAAGTCACCCATCTTGGATTCTACTAGGTCTGTAGTTTTCAAAAATTCACAGGTTTGGTAGGTTTCCCTAGGTGCCAGCTGAGCTAGAGGCCAAAATCTGTAGGTAGGCACTTTGCAAATAACACCTCTGTTTTCTGTCAAAAGTTGCGATGTGTCCATGTTATGTTTTGGGCATTTCCTGTCGCGAGCGCTAGGCCTACCCACACAAGTGAGGTATCAATTTTATCAGGAGTCTTGGGGGAACACTGGGTGGAAGGAAATTTGAGGCTCCTCTCAGATTCCAGAACTTTCTGTCACCGAAATGTGAGGAAAATGTGTTTTTTTTTAGCCAAATTTTGATGTTTGCAAAGGATTCTGGGTAACAGAACCTGGTCAGAGCCCGACAAGTCACCCCATCTTGGATTCCCGTAGGCCTCTAGTTTTACAACATGCACAAGTTTGGTAGGTTTCCCTAGGTGCCTGCTGAGCTAAAGGCCAAAATCTATAGGTAGGCACTTTGCAAAAAACACCTCTGTTTTCTTTCAAAAAATGGGATGTGTCCATGTTGTGTTTTGGGGCATTGCCTGTCGCGGGCGCTAGGCCTACCCACACAAGTGAGGTATCATTTGTATCGGTAGACTTGGGGGAACGCTGGGTGGAAGGAAATTTGTGGCTCCTCTCAGATTCCAGAACTTTCTGTCACCGAAATGTGAGGAAAATGTGTTTTTTTTAGCCAAATTTTGAGGTTTGCAAAGGATTCTGAGTGACAGAACGTGGTCAGAGCCCCACAAGTCAACCCATCTTGGATTCCCCTATGTCTCTAGTTTTCAACAATGCACAGTTTTGGTAGGTTTCCCTAGGTGCCGGCTGAGCTAGAGGCCAAAATCTATAGGTAGGCACTTTGCAAAAAACACCTCTGTTTTCTGTCAAAAAATGGAATGTGTCCACGTTGTGTTTTGGGGCATTTCCTGTGGCGGGCGCTAGGCCTACCCACAAAAGTGAGGTATCATTTTTATCAGGAGACTTGGGGGAACACTGGGTGGAAGGAAATTTGTGGCTCCCTCAGATTCCAGAACTTTCTGTCACCGAAATGTGAGGAAAATTTGTTTTTTTAGGCAAATTTTGAAGTTTGCAAAGGATTCTGG